>NW_026126546.1:12080000-12541255 GCF_943737965.1 Phodopus roborovskii | reverse complement strand
TGTAGGAATTCCCTGGAAGAGGTTTTTGGGCAGCACATATGGCTATCATATCATCTGAAAATTGTAAAGTTTGACTTGTAAGCTTCTTTCCATTCATTTTGGGTGTTGGCTGTTGATTTACTGTAAATTGTTTTATTATGTTTAGGTATATTTCTGTTGTTCCTGATCTCTCAAGACCTTTATCCGAGAGTGTTTTGAATTTTGTGAAAGCTTTTTAGCATCTAGGGTGATGATCATGTGGGTTTATTTTCAGGTTTTTATGATGGTGGATCATGTAGATATGTTTTTGTATGTTAAACCATGCCTGCCTGCCAAGGACAAAGCCTACTTGGCCATGGTAAGATGATTATTCCGATGTATTCTTGGATTGGTTTGCCAGTATTTTATTAAGTATTTTTGCTGCAATGTTCATGAGGGATATTGGTCTGTGGATTCTCTTTCTTAGTTGTGTCTTTGTGTGGCTTGTGTACCAACGTGATTGTGGCCTCGTAAAAGGAGGCTGTTAATGAACCTTCTGTTTCTATTATGTGGAACAATTTGAGGAGAATTGGTGTAAAGCTGTTCCTTGGATTTTCCTGGTACATTTCTGCACTGAAACCATGTGGGTGGAATTTTTTTGGTTGGAGGCTTTTGATGTCTAGTTCTATTTCAGTAGGCATTATAGGTCTATTCAAGTTGTTTGTCTGTTCTAGATTTAATTTTGGTGCGTGATATATGTCCAGAAATTTGTTCATTTCCTTTGCTGTTTTCAACTTTTGTGGAGTAGGGGTTTGGTTTGACCTGGAAATTGTCTGGATTTCCTCATTGTCCGTTGTTATGTCCCTCTTTTTGTTTCTGATTTTGTTAGTTGACTTTTCTCTGTCTGCTTTCTCTTTACTTTGGATAAAGTTTTTCTCAAAAAACCAACTTTTTGTTGCATTGATTTTTTTTGTATGCTTCCAGAAACCAACTCTTTTTTGCATTGATCTTTTATATTCTTTTCTGGTTTCTACTTTATTGATTGCAGCCCTCAAATTGATTGTTTCTGGTGTCTGCTTCTTTTTGTTCTACACTGTCAGTTATGCTGTTAACTCTCTATTGTGACTATCATCTGTTTTTTCCTCACATGGCCACTTAGTGCAATGAACTTCCATGGTAGCACTGCTTTCAGGGTGTCTATAAGTTTGGGTATGTTGTGTCCTCATTCTAGTGGACTTTTAGGAAGACCTTAATTTCTTTCTTCATTTTGCTTTGACACACCTATGGTGCAATTGTGCATTATTAAGTTTCCATGAGTGTGTAGGGTTGCTGTGATTTGGGTTGTTGTTGAGTGAATACAAAAATGTCCATCTTCATTTCTTTTGATTAACTTTGGTTGGGAGTCTAACATATTAGATATTAGGATGGCCACACATGCCTTCTTCTTGGGTCCATTTGATGGCAGATCTTTTTACAACCCTGTATCCTGAGGTAATGTCTGTCTTTGAATCTTAGATGTGTTTCTTATAAGCAACAGAAGGAAGGATTATGTCTTCTCATCCATTCTGTTAGCCTGTGTCTTTTTATAGGCAAGTTAAAACTATTAATGTTGAGATAATGTAAGGGCAATTGATTGTTAATGCTTGTTTCTTTTAGTTTTATTGTTGGCGGTGGAATTGGGAACATATTTGCCCAGCTTACCTTGGGTTCTGTGGAAGTGGGATTATCTATTGCCGATGTCTTTGTGAGCATAGTTAACTCACTTGTGTTGGAGTTTTCCATCCAGAACTTTCTATAGGGCTAAGTTTGTACATACATACATGCATATTGTGAAAATCTAGCTTTGTCATTAAATATCTTTTTTTCTCCATCTATATTGATTGATAGTTTTTCTGGGTATAGTAGCCTGGGCTTGCATCCAGGGACTCTTAGTACTTGTAGAACATGTATCCTGGACATTCTGACATTGAGAGTTTATTGGAGAAGTGAGGTGTAATTTTCACAGACATGCCTTTATATGTTACCTGGCCTTTTTCCTTGACTTCATTTAATAAACTTTCTGTATTATTTATGTTAGGTGTTTTCAGTATTATGTGTCGATGAGTGTTTTTTCTTTGAACCAGTGTATTAGGTGTTCAGTATGCTTCTTGTATTTTCATGGGCATGGCCTTATTCAGATTGGGAGGGTTTTCTTCAATGATTTTGTTGAATATGTTTTCTGCATCTTTGAGCTTGGTTTCCTCTATGCCTATTATTCTTAGGTATGACCTTTTCACCGTGTCCCACATTTCCTGGATGTTTTTTGTTAAGAATTTGTTGGATTTAAGATTTTCTGTGGCCAATGAATCAATTTCCTCTAGTTTATCTTCATCACCTGATATTTTCTCTTCTATCTCTTGCATTCTATTAGTTATGCTTGTGTCTGTAGTTCTCGATTATTGTTGTAACCCTATAAAAGCTGTCTGAACCCTGTACCCAGGGTTCCCAGTCCTCTATGCCATGTGGAGTATGGCTATGGACCCCAGTGCACTGGAATATAAAAGACCTCATGCTTTTGCATCAAGACAGCTTCTCGTGAGTGATTGGGGGGGGCATCTGTCCTGAGTCGCAGCAGCGTGAGGCTCCATGCCCTGCGCTGGTCATTCAATACCAACATAAATAAATATAACCTGCTTTTCTCAATAAACATAAATGAGAAAATCATTAATTTGTGTCTTGATACTTCATTCTTTCAGAAATACTACAGATCCCTGCATTTACACTTCCAAATGGACTCACACCAGGACAGGAGTTTACTTCAAAGTAAACAAATTGAACAATATAATACCATAGAAGTGTCTGAGCAAGACAACATACTATGCACAGTGACTAGTGAAACCTTGTGTTATTATAAAAGTAGCTCGAGCAACATACTATTTTATGTGAAACAAAGGAGACACACAAACAGAAATCAGACAGATTTTATGTTATTTGGGTCATGAAGAATGAGAGGCTGAGCTTTTGTCAAAGTTCTAGTAAAATTCCCAAAGATATGCTGGAAGGAGAGAAATACTGCAGGTGAATATCATCCAAGTCTAGCACAGATATGTTACCAAGGGCATAATTAAAATGGATATCTTTGATAAATACTTAAATACTTTTAGTACAGGGGAAAAAAGGAGGCCAAATGGAAATAAGAGACTTAATTTTCAAAAATGAAAATTAGATAATAATTAATTATAAAAGGTACAATACAAAAACAAAATAACCCTAGAAGGAAATCTAACTATGTATGTGTAAACATGGGCAACAAACATATCCAGGAAAGAAGCCCAACACACTGGGAACTATATTTACTATCTTGAGGTCTAGTCTATTTGAGACTATCCAGGACCTATGTAACATTGGAACTGCTATGTAGGAATCAAAGAGTGTTGGTCCCTGCTTGGACCCCTGAGGCACCTTGAGCAAGCCTGAATCTGCTGGCTAGAACATTTTGTGCCACTGTAGTTTTTTGTACTCTTCTTGATTTGTTAACACACATCTGCTAGAGAGGAACTAAGACCGGGAGCACTTGCACGCTTGAGCCTTGATTGCTTGCACTGTGTTGTGAGTCAGTATATATGCCTGCATCTTCCACTCAAAAAACAGCATTCAGCATTCCAACTACAGCCCAGTTATTGGCTGTGTAGATATGGACTATTATCTAGCACTATTTTACATGACCAGTGGGGTAGCAAGGAAGGCCTGAAGCCCAAAGTATCTAGAATGAAGGGACGAGAGACCTTAGAAACAGGCATCAAGAGGGCCTTCTTATCAAGCTACAAAATTTTATTTTTCTCTAGCATGTTATCTAGTGGTTAGGGCAGAAAGCTAGGTAGGTGGGGGGAATGGTAAGTGGGGGCTGTTCGTTTCCTCGTAACTGCACTGCCTGTCTGCTGTTCTTCATTATAGGTCACTAAAGATGAGCAGGATATGCAGATAAGCAAGTTTTTAGCAGGGGAGTTGCTAAATAACTGCATTAACTGCATTCCCCTGAGCCCCCAAGTTCTACTTCTCAGGAAGTTGAGAAGGGGGAGGTAGATTGGGACTGAAGGTAGCAGTCTTCTAACTCAATCTGCTATTCTAAGGAAAAACTTGCAATCAGGAAGGCTTATGTCATGATTACTCCTGGCAATTCCTCCCTTTTTTCCAAGTATATTGACACTATCTCACCATGAGTGGGAGCAGGGACCCTGGTCCCCCTAGATGGTTATCTGATATATATCTTGAAGCAAGCCACCCCACCTAGGTGGTGAGATTGCTCATGCCTGCAGCAATTTTTTTTGTGGTGGGAAGGGTTTTTTGACATTGACCTTCATGCAACCAGGTATACTCCCATGAAGTCCAGGGTAGGTGTCCTTGCTGGCCTCTCTTCATTGCACTCACAATGATGTTCTAGTTTTCTCAATAGCAGAAGGAGGCTTCCCTGGGAAGTGGCTCCCTTGATCATGGGTTATTTATCTTCTTCTAATGGTTCATTTTGACCATGATCATCGAGGTCATGCCCTTGATAACGTCCCTGAATAGTCTTTCCAATTGGATCTGTTGCCAGATGAAGCCAGTTAACTTCATAATGGCCCAAGAACCTTAGTTAAGCAGAATCAATAAGCCAGCAATGGATGGGAGTATGATGGTAAGCTAGTGTGAGGATGAGAGCCGAGTTTAGAATCAGCCTTGTTCCTATCCTCACTGCTTCCTTCTTTTTCAAACCCTTCCGACCTTGGCCATATTGTCTCTTGTCACTCCTGTGTGATGTGTATAAAAGCAACATTCTTCCTTGAGTGCTGTACAAATTCCTCCTTGTTGTCAAAACAATAGGTCTAAGCCTAGCCTGTTTTGGAGGAAGACCTCTGAAAGGAAGACAAAAGATTTTTCAAGGCAGTTAATGCCCTCTTCCAAGTTATGGATTTCATTATCTATAGAGGTCAGAAGGTCTGGGTAATGGCAGTTTGAGAGAACAAGGGATGAAATCTCAATGCCTTCTACTGCTCCAGGTTCCAGGCCCAAAAGCAATGCAAGGGTCAGTGCAGTCACAGTAGGGGTGAGAGCCCCTCTGGTTCCACCCAAATCTGGCTAAATTCTTAATCAGAATAATGGTTGAGTCAGGGAACTCACTGTGCCAAAATCGAACCCTAGGTGTAGTGTTTAGGAGGGGTGAAAAATGCAGGTGGTAAGGCCTTCCTGACATGCCTGCCAGGAATCTTTGTTATGAATTAGGTATAGAGAAGGGTCACCAGGTGACAGGATAAGATTGCAGAGATGGGAATGGGTCGTGGGGACTTGGAAACTGGGGGAAGTTAGAGTCCAGAGCCCATGATTTCTTTAAGGGTGAGGTTGGATGATGGGTTGTGGTTCCATCTTCAGTCAGTAGAGATGTTTGAGCAAGAAAAGTATCCAGGAAATGAAATTCCCCTGTGGAAGGATGAGGAAGAATGATAGCAGAGCCAACATGATTCAGTGAGTTGGGGCTTGATTTGTTCAAGGGCAAAATGGTTTGATTAACAAGTTTTAAAATGAGCTCTCTAGAATTTGAATCAAAGGAGGGCTCTTTAGGGTGAGGAGAGGACTGATTGTCACCAGGTTTGAACAATGGGTTCTTGTCGAGGGGTGAGGACATTAGTCCCCAGTGATCTGTTAGGAACTATATGGACTGGGTTGCCACTATTGGGAACGGTTTTAAGGCCATCATTGTACCTCTCCTTATCGACTTGAAATTGTCAAGTAAATCCTGAGGTCCACTCTGTTTCTTGCCCTCAGTAGCAAAGGGAATGTTAACAGGGTGGCATAATGTGGAGCATTGTAGAACATTGGTCCATCCTGTATAAAGGGCATCCTTGATAGTATAATGGGCTGTGACTATTATGTAACCACAGGAGAAGGATGGTTTCCAGAATGTGTGTCTACATGTCTCACAGCCCCAGTTAAGTTAACAAAATTTAAAAAAATTCCCAATGTCACAATATTTGTAATATAGTGCTCTTTATCAATTGAATTATGGGCAAATGTAGAAGGGGAGGATGGGAGCATGCTGCTTCTATCTTTAGTGCTACAACCACCCCAGGGATCAAGGCCCATGCTCCCCAGAGGCAAGGGGAAGTAAGGACCTTCGGAGGGTCAATATAAGATTCTAAGTCCCAACTGACACATACAACAAGGGCAAGTTTGCAAAGGTCAGGGTATAAGTTAGGCCACCTGGGGTCATGGGAGACATGGGATGCCTTTTCCTGACCAACGGATGACCACCCAGGTGTAATTAAGGGGCTGATGAGAGCTAAATAAAATGTGAACAGAGATCCAGAGGAGCAGCCTCGAACCAGAGGTCAACAGCGGTGAATATAGGCCTAACAGTATCTGGAATGGAAGGAGAATTTATCTCAGGGCAGGGGGGATCCTGGCACCTGGATAGGGTGACATTAAATTGGCTGGCAAGCCTGTCTTGGAGCCATCTTGGACCTCCTGTTTCTTTATCATAGACCCAGGCCAAGCGTCATCCCCAAATTAGGACTGCATCAGGTCCTTTCCATCTTGCACTTAAGGGGTCCCACTATTTTACCATGGTTTGTGGTGATCCGCAGCCGATTTTCCATTGCTATCCACAACCAGAAAGTTAATCCAAAGAGGGCATAGTGGAGGATGTTTCACAGGATACCCCAAATGTCATAAAAGTCCCCCTTTTTAATTTGTGGCCTTCCATTAAGGAAAACTTTAAGAAGGGGCACTGGGGCGAATCCTCTTGAACCCAGTATGTATGGGAGGACTCAGAAGGATGATCAGTGTGGTCCTGTTTGTGTTATTAAGCTGGTGAAGAGGGAGTAGAATGAACTGTGCCAGGTGCTCACCAGAGAGGACAGCATGTGAACCAGCCTGGGCAGAAACAATTATCTTTATTTCTCCTGCAAAGTCATTATCAACAATTCTGGGGAAAATCTGAATTCCTTGGAGAGGAGAACTGGATACAACCAAACATATGACCAAGGAGTCCCATGCCTAAAGCCTGAGGAGCCTCAGCATGTGTGTCCTGTCTTGCTGTGGCCCACCTTGAAGTCTGAGATGAAACTTCTCAGCTGTGGGGGATATTGTGCACGACTAAAGGGTTGGGAGTTTTTCAATGTGGGAGAAACCTGACAGCCCCAGGGCCTGCCCTATGAGAAGAGTTTGACCCAGGCTCTTAGCTTGAGATCTGTATTCAGAAGCCCAGTGTTTGCCTTTGGGACAACTCTGGCATAGATTGGTAGGAGGGGGTTGCTCCACCGCTGGGGTCCAAAGGGGGGGGATGGATGTATGAGGTGGGGGGCATTATATGCTGGTGCTGAAATCACAAACAAGCAGGCTCTCATGTCAGTGAAGGAAGGGACTTAAGCAGGCAATGGAGGCACTTCCAGCTTTCAAGTCTAGCAGAGGGTGTGGCCCTGATTAGAGACAGATCTTTCACCACCAATGATCTGGATTAAAGGTGTGTGTTCCCACCAAAAAGTTCCAGGTTAGGAGTAGACCTCCCTACTTTCCTGATTCAATTAGGAAATGATCCCTCACACGTGTCCCAGAGTTTTGGCTTACGATGTATTGCAGATGCAGTCAAGTTGACAACGAAAATGGCAGATAATCTTAGCCTTCTTCCGGGGCCTTTCATATATATATATATTATTTTTTATTTAATTTTATATAACAAAGTCTAATTAAATGAAAACAAACATTTATACACAATATTTGGCAATTTGGGCGTCGTTCTTTCCAAACTACTTCCTGCTGGTAAGGGGCGCTGTCTTGGGGGATTCGAAGAAGATTCAGATATCCTAGCTGTATTCTGTAGGGCTGTTTTGTCCAGCTGTTTGGAATGTAGGATCAGCATGTACTCTATTTCAGGCGGTCTGGCGTAATCAAACCACATTAGTCTGGAAGGAATCCACATCTTTTCATTTTCTGTGGAAACAAAAATAGAAATCCTTTTCCCCAGTAACTTGTTCTTCATCTTAAATTTTGGAGTCAAAGCGTTTTTTTTTTTTTAAATTTATTATTTTACATGTTGATCCCAGTTCCCTCTCCCTCCCCTCCCTCCCTCCCCTCCAGCCCTGCCTCCCTCCTTCCCTCACTTTTGCCCTCTCTGCCCTCTCACATGCACTCTAAACACCCTCCCCTCCCAAACCCCCACCACAATACCATATGTAGGGGAATGCCATCCAGTTAGGATCATGTAGATCTGACAGGTCCTGTGAAGTAGGGACTAGGGCTTCTCTCCTATCTCTAGAATAAGGCAGTTATCCCTCCATGGGGCATATGTTTGCAAAGTCCTTTTGTGCACCAGGGATACATCCTGGCTCCACTGTCTGAGGTCTCTTAGACTGCTCAGACCTTCTGGCTGAGACCCATATTCAGGGGGTCCGAGTCAGTCCCCTGTTGGCTTCCCAGCTATCAGTCTAGTGGCCCTTAGCTCCTCCTTGTTCAGGTAAGCTGTCTCTATGTACTTCTACCCCATGGTCTTGTCCTCTCCATCTGCTTCTGGGTTCTAGTTCGACTCGGTGTTTATGTATGGGTGTTTGCTCCTATTTTCAACAGGCATTAGTTGAGGACTCCATGGAGAAGTTAGTTGTTGATCTCACTCTCCGGGAAGGCCATTTATGATAGCCTTTCCACGGGAGCTGAGATTGTTAGTTGGGAGCAGTCTTGTAGTTCCCTCGACCGTTCTTTGTGTTCAACTTTATCTTCAAACCAATATTGGCTCCCTCTTTTATGTTCTCTCTCTCTGTCTCTGTCTCTCTCTCTCTCTTTCTCTCTCTCTCTCTTTCCTATTTTCCATTCCTAACCAGGCTCAATCCTCCTGGTCGCACATGCCTTCCTCTCCTCCCCCTCATTTTCTCCTACTTCTCTCTCCATTAGCTGTCCTCTCCCACTTTACCTGAGGTCTGGGGGACTTGTCCCTTCCCAGTTCTGTGAGGGACTTTATATGAATCTCTTAGAATACAACTTGTATCCTAGTTCCTCTGGTGATGTGAATTATAGGCTGATGATCATTTGATCTAGTTCTAAAATCCATATATGAGTGAGTACATACTGTGTTCCTCTTTTTGTGACTGGGTTACCTCATTGAGGATGGTTTCTTCAAGTGCCATCCACTTGCCTGCGAATTTCAAGATACCATTATTGTTTTCTGCAGAGTAGTATTCCATTGTGTAGATGTGCCACATCTTCATTAACTATTCTTCAATTGAGGGGCATCTAGGTTGCTTCCAGGTTCTTGCTATTACAAATAGTGCTGCTATGAACATAGTTGAACAGATGTCTTTGTTGCATTGATGTGAATCCTTTGGGTATATGCCTAAGAGGGGGATTACCAGGTCCTATGGCAAACTAATTCCCATTTTTCTGAGGAACCACCATACTGATCTCCAAAATGGCTGTATGAGTTTGCACTCCCACCAGCAGTGGAGGAGTGTTCCACTTTCTCCACATTCTCTCCAACATAAGTCATCACTGACTGGTGTTTCTAATTTTAGCCATTCTGGCAGGGGGAAGCTGGTATCTCAAAGTTTTTTTGATTTGCATTTCCCTGATAGCTAAGGATGTGGAGCATTTTCTTAAGTGTCTTTCAGCCTTTTTGATTTCCTCCATTGAGAATTCGTTCTTCAGTTCTGTACCCCATTTTTTAATAGGGTTATTTGATGTTTTGTGACTAGTTTCTTGAGTTCTTTGTATATTTTGGAGATGAGCCCTTTGTCGGATATAGGATTAGTGAAAATCTTTTCCCAGTCAGTGGGATGCCGTTTGGTCTTGTCAACTGTGTCCTTTGCCTTACAGAAGCTTCTAAGTTTGAAGAGGTCCCATTTATTAATTGTTTCTTTCAGTGTCTGTGCCCCTGGAGTTATGTTCAAGATGCGGTCTCCTATACCAATTTGTTCAAGGGTACCTCCTACTTTCTCTTCTAAGAGGTTCAATGTGGCTGGATTGATGTTGAGGTCTTTGATCCATTTGGACTTGAGTTTTGTGCATGGCGACAGACATGGGTCTATCTGCAGTCTTCTATACACCCTCATCCAATTGTGCCAGCACCATTTGGTGAAGATGCTGTCCTTGCCCCATTGTATAATTCTAGCTGTTTTGTCAAAAATCAGGTGTTCATAGGTGTGTGGGTTAATATCAGGATTTTCAATTCACTTCCATTGGTCTACCTGTCTATTTTTATGCCAATACCAGGCACAAGGTTCATGAGTTTATCAAGCTATTTTGAGTTATCTGAACAGATTTACAATCATTCCTTCAAATACTTTGTCTCAGATTTCGTTTCAGGGGCTCTTATACTTGGCCGATATAATGGGATTGGTTACTGGGGGAGACTCCAAGGTTAAATCTTCAGCCTACTGTCACAGATCCTCAGATAACCCAAGATTCAAAACAAGTTTCCAAATAGAGAGGAACTAATTCAGATCCCTGGAGTTTTCTCCCAAGTTGTTCGTCTAAAGTTGATGATATCCATGAACATGGTTCTGCTGTCTCTGTAGATTTCTCCATCATGATCTTGATCTCCATGGCTCATATTTTCCCTCTTCCCTCTCTTGGACTATCATCTTTGAGCTTGCCCTGGTGCTTGGGTGTGGATCTTGGTATCTGGTTCCATCAACTACTGGATGAAGTTTGTATGATGACATTTGGGATCTACCACAATCTAACTACAGGCTTAGACCAGTTTGGGCATCCTGTCCATTATTGAAAGGAGTCTTAATTTGTTTCCTTTTTGTGGATTCTTGCCATTTACAAGAGGTTCTTTATTAAAGTAACACAGTCAAAATACAAAAGAGGAGAAAATTTTGGTGGCCAGAGCAAATGGTTTTCTTGAGATGCACTGTCCTCTATTCTCTTTATAGCTTACATGAGAGTCCAGGACTCACCATGGAGTGGTTCAGGAAAAAAGCACAGTGCTCTGAGTGCATGGGAAATTTGCTTACCCATGAGACTCCAGACCCTGAATGGCCTGGATTTAGATATCACATTTCTATACTGGAGCTTTTCATTGGCCTTGTTGGGCTTAAGGAAGGTTGCTCTGTCCAGAAGCTCATGTTCATAATCTTTTTGGTATTGCATCTAGGGCTGAATCACGTGAGTGGAGATCACCAGGCAGGCTGTCCACAGACTTCCATGTGGATTGCAAAGTCCCCAGGGCACTGTAGATGACATCAGGACACTTCCATCACTGACTATTTCATCTGAACAGGGCATCCGTTCGAAACCGGAGTATTTCTTGAGCATGCTATAACTTTACCATGTCTTGCGTCTTCCTTCCACATCATCCTACTCAAAGTCACACTTCCCAGCTACTTTAATTGTTGGAAATGCTGGTTCACTTGCTGTCTACTTCTAGGGGGATGTGGGGGAAGACCTCCTACAGGGTCCCATTTTAACCATGGCTCCCTATTTTGCTGATGACTATTCCCACAACTCAATTTGTGTTTGAGAATATTGAAAGTTGCTGTTAATTTATTAGGTTGTCTGTGTGTTAGGGATGACAATCTCTTCACATGTGTAGCCAATGGTGCACATAGTGTGTATGACCATGGGAAGAATTTCTAATCTTGCAGGGATTACATTCTCGTCAATGTGTGCACCGGCCCTCAGGGACAGTTGGGGGTTACCACGGGGAGGGAGTGTAAATGGGGGGGGGGCACAAGAGATGCAAGAGATGGACACAAGACTTACTCTGATCAAGTCTCATTTAATGAATATAGCCACAGGGTTTAGGTCGTTGCTAAAGGAGGGAATGTGCCAAAGGGAGGATGAAGGGAGGCAGAATGTCTGAACAAGCAGGATGCAGGTGTTCTGCTATAAGATAACTTGCCATACCATAAGTCTGCAGCTGGGACTCTTTCAGGGTCTTGCATAATCACGTGTTTAACAAGAGAACAGTCATAGAGTAATGGACAATTACCAGTATGTTTCTATCTAAGAGAGTAGTAGGATAGATGACTGTTAAGATGCTTTGCTCTGGGTTGCCCCACGTGCCCCGCTTTTAAATATAATACAAAAAAGTCATGGAGCTGGATATGCTTGAGGGAGCTGTGCCTGTCTTAGGTCAGAGGAATTCTTGGATCAGGAGTGTGGCATAGCCTTACACATCATTGGAGATGGCATTTCCTGATGACCATTACTGTCTTAGGGGGCTAGTGAGATAGGGCACACTATGTTTCCTCTGTTTATTTTCATTGGCTAACTGGCCCTGCTCACTAAGAGAGGATGACTGATGAATTTATCCATCCACAGGGTTAGCTGTGTATTGCTTAGAGTTCATCATAGCTGTCTCCCATTTTGGCCATATCAAGGTAATGATAATGTACCTGTGTGGGTTGCATTTTTATAGCATCAATTTGACTTTTAATGAAGGGTATCACTTTGTTAACAGAAAATACCCTAGATATAAAAGAATTAGTAGACCAAACATGGGACCTAGCACTTTACCTAGCAGGGGAAGGAGGCAAGGCAGGAGTCCATACCAGGCTCTCCAAATGGGTTGATCAAACAGCACTCTGTTCTGTTTCTCAAGCTCTTCTTGATGTTTTTTGATTCTGCCTCAAACAATTCCAGATCTGTTCGTATACAAGCAGCATTTTTCCTGTAAAGTCAAACAAATACCTCCCGTCTCAGCAGTGAGTAAATCTATTTTGTAGATTTACTTCTATTTTGTAGAACCCCCTCTACTAGAGACTCAACTTGGTCCTGAAGGTCCTGCACTGACCAGTAGATAGTCTGTACAACATGACCAAGCTTTTGAGATAGCTTGGAGTATGATTTTATTGTTATTCCCATGCCTGTGGAACCAGGGGCTAGGGCTCCTGAAATACCAATTCCAACCAATATTGGAATGAATTGGACTACACTCTTGTGCCTCAGATTTGAATGGTTTGCGCTGTGCTCATCCCCAGGTATTATTTCTATATCTGGAATGAGGGTAGCCAAGACACACAACCCCATCCAATTAGCAGGCAGCAAGAAATAAGCCAAGACATTGACACAAACTAGGACTTGTCCAGACCTACCATATAGAGCTGTTGATACATGAATTATTGAAAAACAAGAGGTTAAGGAGGCTTGTCCTACATCTTTCTCAAAACTGTCATTCTTAAACTGGTTATAAAAGCATGAGGAATTATTAAATCCTGTGGGATAAATCTTAAAAAGGGACACTAAGTGTGCAGTTTTCCTGCTGCATGAATTCATATGTAGGCAACAAGGAATTATTAAGCACAGGACTGCTAGGGGCCAGGAGGTTCCCATGGTCTAACACAACCTGCAGTCTTTTGCAAGGCTGGGGTTGGTAATGTTTAAGCATAATGGCTACCAAACAGTAAATCTGAGGTTTGGGAGTCGATGTCTGCGTCTCTGGGTTCACTTATTTGTTGTCCCATTTGTGGAGCTCACTTATAAAGGTCCTGTAGAGGCAACCAACTCCCCTCAAAGACAGTGTTCTGATTACGTCTATTTTCATGAATAAAACCACAGGGTTTAAGTAGAGGAGACATGAGGGAATGGACCAATGGGAGGATGTGAGGGAGGCTGAATGTCATTACAAGGAGGATGCAGGTGTTCTGCTATAAGATAACTTGTTATATGATAAGCCTGTTGCTGGGGATTTTTCAGGGTTAGCCTGCATCCTATGTTTAACAAGGGCACCATCCTAGAAGAATGGAAAATTACCAGTATGGTAGTATCTAAGAGAGTAGTTGTGAAGATGGCTGTTAAAGATAAAAACTTTGCTCTGTGGCTCCTCACAAATGTGGCCCAGCCATTGTCTTTCCAGGAGCAGACATGCAGTTATCCTGGATGGATGGGTACTACTATTAATCTGGCAATAATTTGGTGTCAGGGCTTTGACGTGTGGTATGGAATGGGATAATTTGTACATGTGATGAGCCTGTACAAACCATGAAATGTGGTTTCTACACATGGATATTGTCCTGTGACCAGTATATATTGGACAACCCCGGGCTGTGGTAGACAGGGCGATGAGTGGTCCTTTGTTATGGCAGAGTATCACATGTTCTTAGGAGGATCTCTGTCTTTGACTCAGGACATGTCCGATGGATGGTCCATGGCTGTGATGTTGTCTCTTCCCTCCAAGAAAGAACTCTGATCTTCACTGCCCAACAGCTCCTGGAGGTCAGATACTTGGTGTGGGACAAGCCAGCCCTCAGAGGCTTGGCATGGGCATCCTGGGTTACCATGCTGCAGAAGGTGTTAAATATCAATTGAGGCAACCATCAGCTACAAGAGGTTCTATATTTGTATTTGTTAACTGTTGCAGTCTAACCCAAAATTTAGTGTACTTTAGAGAATGTTCCATGATCTGTTCAGGAGATGTGCTATGTCAGTGTATGCCAAAAGGATTGTATGGGACATTGGGTAGATGTCTGTTTATTAAATTTTATCTCTCATAGAATTTGATTGTTATTTGTGTAAAACTTAAGGAAATAAAAATATGTTTCCTTGAGAATACGCATTTGCTTGCATGTATGTCTGTTCACAACACACTTGCCTGTTACCCATGGAGTCCAAAACGTTCTGTAGGTTGCCCTGCTAATGAAGTCACAGGCAGTTGTTATAAGCCAATGATAGGGTGCTGGGAACAGAACCACTGTGTCTTTTTGCACAGCCAGTGTATTAACCATAATACCATGTCCCCAGGCCTGACAAGTAGACTTGGCTGTCCTGGAAAAACTATGTAGATCAGGCTAGTTCTGAACTCACAGGCATCAGCCTGGATCAAGTGGTTAGATTAAAGATTAGATTGAAAACCTAGGCCAGTATTTCAGGCTTTTTTACTGGTTGTTTAAAACAAGGTATCAATCTTTCTTATCCATTATTCTTTGATTTTTGTTAGTTTAAATATTTTTTCTAGGCTATAGCTCTCTCTCTCTCTCTCTCTCTCTCTCTCTCTCTCTCTGTGTGTGTGTGTGTGTGTGTGTGTGTGTGTGTGTGTGTGTGTCTGTTTATTTAAAAGATATGTTTGAGTGCTTTGACCTGTAGGGCTTGCTGCTCACAATGACCGTTGGCCCAGAGTGCCTGTGCTACATCCCCTCCACCTGAGAACTTCCCGGGTCTACTCTGACACACTGGCCCCACATAATCAGTCAGAAACACCTTGAGGCTTCACGAGCCTGATGTTGGGAGTGGAGTGGGCAGTGAGTGGAGAGAGAGTTAGGAGAAAGTCAAGAGCAGAGGAGAACATGAGGGACAAGGAAGATTGAGTTGGAGGTCAAATCATTGAGGATAAAAAAGAGAGATACCAATACCATAATATGGGGAGCCATTATAGCTTTGAAGATAAAACTGAGTATAGAGAAATGTCCAGACACCTATAAGGATGACCCCAACTCAGAATCTGAGCAACAGTGGAAAGGCTCCCTTAAAAGCCCTTCCCTGGTAATGAGATTGATAACTAATTTATAAGCCATCCTAGAGCCCTCCTCTAGTAGCTGATGGAAACAGAAGCAGATACCCACAGCAAAACACTGAGCCAAACTCCTGGACCATCTGTGACAAAGGAATCAGCATATATGCTTTGTGCAGTAAAGGAGTTTGGGAACACATTCCCCGTGGAGGGATACTCCCTTAATCCAGAGACAGGAGAGAAGGCCTAGTCCCTACTCCAAATGACTTGACAGATTAAGGTGACCCCTCCTGGAAAGCATCACCCTACATGAGGAGTGGGTGTGGGGATGGGATAGGAGTGTGATGGGGGCATGGGAAGGTAGGAGAAAGGGAAAGAGGGAGGGAGGGAGAGGGAACTGGGATTGATATGCAAAATAAAAATATAAATAAAAATAAAAATTGAAAAAAAAGCTTGGCAGACAGGAAAAAAAAAGATAGAAAGCAAGAGAAACTTTGTATGCTGTATGCTATTCTGTTGTCTTTATATTATTTGAATGCTGAGGAAATAGCAACAACTGTTAAAAGGAATGCTACTAGATTCATCCAATTTACATTTTTATAAATGCTTTGGCTTTGAAATTTAAGTCCAAGGACAGGTTACTGGGGAAAAGGATTTCTATTTTTGTTTCCGCAGACTATAAAAAGGTGTGGACTCCCTCCAGACTAACATGGTTTGATCAAGCAAGACCCTCTGAAACAGTGTCCCAGGTTATCCACCATTGAAAATAGTTGGGACGAAGCAGCCTTACAGACCACTGCAGCCAGGATTTCTGCATCTTCTTAATATCTCCATGACAGCACCTCTACCTGCAGGAAGCAGTTTAGAAAGAAAGATGGCCAAATTCCCAAATGTTGTTTATAAATGTTCATTTTTCATCCAAATGGAGTTGGTTATAAATGGTTAATGACCACAACCAATATCTTTTTAAAGGTTAAAAAGGGGGGGGGAATATGGTATAAAAATGTATATCTTGTTTTGAAATGGATTTTCATTTATTGATACAAAATTAATGTCGATTTTGTGAAATGTATATTTCTCCTTTTGTTTAAGTATTCCGTTTTTACAGGTAATTTGGAAGTGTAATGTATTATTTAGTACAGATTTTAGATAGCTATCTATAACAGAAATAACTTATAGTTAAGTTAGTTAGGATTTTTAGTTATACAGCGATGTATTTGAGACGAATAGGTATTCATTAAACATTTCAAAGACCTACAGAATATGGCATTTAAAGTGGTTTAGGGATTTTCTTGACAGTGAGACATAACTGCTCCTGGTTACACCACCTGTGTCAGAAAGGAAGTTGGACATGAGAGAAACTCGTGGAGTTTACTTCCAGTATTCAAAACTAACCATTTGAAAAAGATACTGCTCTTGTCATGACCGTATAACTTCATGCTGTATAAACTGAACATGTAGGACCCCAGGAAAGTAACTGCTGATACATGATGTACATTGCTACAGGGATCCGGCTTCATGGAAGAATGTGCCAGACACTCTGCAGAACACAGAGAAAAGTAACTAACAAAATGCCAATTAAAGTTTCCTACTGTGCTGAGGAGTCTTCCAGACCCACTATGTCCAATAGGCTGAAGACTGAATATTACAGAAGGACTTTATGAAACTGACCAGAGAGTGAGAAGTCTCTGTCATTTGTAGAGTTATATATTATCGTTCTGTGGTCTTTGATGGAATTGATGGTTATAGTTTTCCTTAGTTTAGATTAAAGATAATTTACATACAGGACATTAGACTCACAAAGATGGGATAGATGATAAAATACTTGCTTTAAATCTTGCTAAATGTTAATGGATTAAATATTCTTAACAGTGGTTCTTACTTGATAACTGTTTTGTTATATATGTTGCTCTGTTAAGGGTAAGACCCTTCTATCTATTTTAGATGGAAACGAGAAGACCAGAGATGTTGTTCTGTAAAGATGTTTCTCTTATTGGTTAATGAATAAGCACTGTTGGCAAGATAGGCAGGACTAGGAGACAAGGAGGTTTCTGGAACAGAGAAGATTCTATATAGAGGAGGGAGAGTGTAGAACTCTGAGTCTTCTCTCTAAGCCTTCACCTAGTAGCAGATGGAAGCAGAAGCATATACACACAAGTAAACCCTGAGCTGAATTCCTGGAATCCAGCTGCAGACAGGAAGGAGTAATGAGCAAAGGGGTCAAGGCCAAGCTAGAGAAACACAGAAACTGCTGAATACTCTCTCAGCTTAGACACACGGGGGAGGGGGGGTCCTGGGACCTACTCCAAATGATATGACAGACTTTGAAGATTTCTGTGGAAAGCCTCACTCTCCCTGAGGAACAGAAAGGGAATAGGACGGGGATTGGAGGGGGAACAGGGGAGGACAGGAGGGTTCCAGAACTGAAATTAGCATGTAAAGCAAGTTTGTCTCAAATTTAAATAAACATTAAAAAAAAGAAATATTCCAAGGGAATATGGTCACAGAACAACACAGGACTTTTTAAATGGTATAAAGATAATGGCATGTATGACATATTCTTAAAAATGTTTTAATACAGGAAAAAATACAGAGGAAAATAAAAGATAATTTTCAAAACTGAATATTATCTAATAATTACTGAAGACAGGAAAATATGGGCATACATTAACCATACAACCAATACTAACATTGTAAATATAAATAAGAAACACCAAACATAACTCTAGGTAAGGAAAATAAAGCCACTGGGAAATATCTTCACTATGTTGAGATTCAGTCCATTAGTGAACTCCAAGTCTATCAGGAGCATTGTAACATTCCACCTGCAGTGTAGGAATCTGACAGTGATTCCAATGTCCAAGGAAAAGCCCGGTCAAAGGCTGTGTAGATATGGACTAATATCTCGTGTTGCTCATAAGCCCTCTGTGCAGTTTCACAACCAACAAACCAATCATGAATTCGTGGGTGGTTGGAATTGACTGAGTTGGTGGGTTTTTTCTTTCCTTTTTTGTTTATTTTTTTCTCAGCGTCTTTTGTGCCTTAATCATTTTCATCAGGGCTGTGATCAAGCCCTAGTGTAAAATAAATTCTGGGAGGAAGGGTGGATTTGCACTGAGATATACAAGAGAATTAGAAGGCATGGGGCTGGAAAATTGTGTTCCATATAGAGCTTGGTTGCTTGGTGGCTGGTGTCAGTGCATCAAATTTCTTTGCACATCAAATATTTCCTTTCTAGAGAGCTTCACCCCTAAGCTTTCTACCACATTGCCAGCAGCAGTAGGTACTGGAAACCAAGTTGTCACAATGCCTGAGATAATGTGAACTAAAACATTGTGCTCATTTGAATGAGAAATGTCTTTGTCATCTTGAGCAGTTGAGTATGAGTTTTGTTCTGTGTGGGGAATTTGATATTGTGGAGCCTCGGTAATGGTAGTAGTCCGGGTTCTCTAAGCCGCAGAGTATTTTATCCAATAATTCAATCACCAACCCCCTTCTAGAATTAATTGCAATGACTTACAGGCTGCAGTAAAAATCCAGGAGTTTTTCAATCTACAGGGCTGTATTTCTCCACTGATCTTCAGGATATGATGGAACGGCAATAAAACAGTCTGATTTCAAAGCTGGAATGGACTTGCTAACCAGGCAAGGGCAAGGGGAGAAAGAGCAACTCCTTCCTTCTTGCATGTTGTTATATAATCATCCAGAAGGAGGTGTGGCTGTAATAAACCTGTGTCTTCTCTCCTCAAGTACTGGATTAAAGGTGTGGGTCTTTACACGTCCCAGTTCTAGAAACTCCTAGAGAGGTATTTCATTCCTTTTATTCCAGAGTGAATTCAACAAAAAGGGATCTGTCCCATGGGTGATCTCCATGTCTGGGTTGAGTTTCACTGGAAATGTAGTGGAGTTGACACCCAACAATTGTCATCCCAAAGGCAGATTTCCATATCTGGGCTTGTCCTTGAGATTAAGGAATCTGGTCTACTTCAATCCCCTATCTGTTTCCTGATTTAATTTGACGTTCTGAGAGATTCTTCATCCACTCTGGCCTTAATGACTCTGAAAGACTGCAGTGGATCACACAATATATTAATCTGGCCAATGAGCTTTACATGAATATGGTTGTTGAATTAGTTCCAGATTTCTTTTCCTTTTTCTTACTTCCTTTGTTTCTGTTCTCTCTCTCTTTCTATCTCTCTCTGTCTCTCTTCCTCTCTCTCTTTCTATCTCTCTCTCTGTCTCTCTTTCTCTCTATCTTTCTTTTCTCTTTCTTTTTTTCTGGGTTTTTGAGACAGTGGTTCTATTGTTTTGGAGCCTGTCCTGGCACTGGCTTTTAGTCCACACTGGCCTGGAACTCACACAAATCATCCTGACTCTGCCTCCTGCTGGCTGGATTAAAGTTGGCACCACTGTCAATAGGCTCAGACTTTGTTTCTGCCCAGTGTTTTGTTTGTTTGTTTCTTGATTTTGATTTTAGTTTTTTGAAAGAAGTTTTGTGTATATCCGCTCTGATTGTACTGGAACTCCATTTGAAAATCAGATTTCACTTGACGTTTATAGATCTAGTTGCCTCATGCTCTAGAATGCTGGGATTAAAGATGTTAGCAATTCTTAGCATACTGTTTTTGTGTTTTGGGGAGCATAAGCACTAGAACATTACTGGGACATTTTTTTTTTTTTTTTGGATACATCATGCCATTGCCCAGTGTGAAAGTAATCTTGTGACTAGGCAGATCTTGCAGAGGTTGGGGAATAATCCATGTGAGCTTCTGGCTACCTCACAAATCTCTTCCATTGAAAGCCCGCCCCAAACTACCTGTGTGCCTGTAACCTACAGGAAGCACTACAGGCCCACTCACCCCACACACACACACACACACTACCGCACTGAATGAGTCTCTCACAGGCAAGCAGAGCTCTGAGTCTGACGTCAGAGGCTGGCAGGTGGGCCTAGGGTGTGCACTAATTAGGGAGGATGTTTGGAACTCCAGGGCCAGTTTCTCCATGTGCTCCAGCAGCTTGTAGATGGAGGATTTGTGGGGGCAGATTGACTCAGAGAACTGCATCTGGACCCTGATTCCACCTGAGTGGGTCAGTTCCACAATATTACATGAATTGGTAAACATTCATTCATGTTTCCTCTTTTGAAAATTCTCAGTTTATATAGTTCCACACTTTCAAGGTGGGTTGCTGTATTTATTTATATCTAGTTGTTGAATTTTTTATATATGGTGAAAAGCATAGTTTGATACATACTTAGTAAAAATCTTGTCGCAATCTATATGTTTCCAATTCCGCTGAATGACAGTGTCCATTGCTGTCCAGAGGCTTCTCAGTTTCATGAAGTCCAATTTATTAAATATTGATGAAGGTTTTTGTCTTACCACTGCTGTGTTCAGTAAATTTTTCTGTGCCAATGTGTTCAACACTACGGTGGACGGGATATTGCTGTAAGAGGCCATACCATATTTTTTTGAAGAAATATAGAACATAAAACTGTGCATTAGGAAAGCAGATGAAAAATTAAGTACACCTTAATGGGCCATTTTAGTAAAAACAAGAAGGGCAGTGTGCTGTTTTGATTTCAACTGTGTGGACGACTGGCCCAGGAGGTTACACAAGAGTAGAATATCAAAATATTTGTATGGGCCTCAATTATTCTGATTAATATATGAGAACCATGGTCAAGACCGAGAATATATCAAATGTGGTATTGAAACAAACCTTGTAGGGGTGAGAGCTGGGAAGTGTGAGTAGGACATGATGGCGTCACATTAGTAACCTCCATGCCTGGCAAGTTATATCTTCTTGATGGCTTGCTCCTTGTATGAATATGCACAGACCATCTATTCCTCTCATATGCTCCATGGATCCCAAAACACCAAGGCAAGAAGCTCATGAAACACCCTCATACACCACCTAAGTATTATTCAAGACATTGCCTTAACTTTTCAAATTAGAAACGAGCAGGCAGTGTCCCCAGGAAGAGGCTCCTGGTGCTATGATTCACCCCACCCTTGCCACTAAGTGCCTGCCCTCCGAACACCCTGTGCCATAGCATGCACACTGTCCCTTTGCTATGGTTTAGCACTGGAAAAGAATGTGGATCCAACAATCCCACCAACTTCCGGGAAATTCCTAGAGCTACTCTGAGCACACTAGAAGTGCCAATACACAGGGGACCACCCTGAATCCCTGCCTGCTTCATCTCTGACCCCACCAGTGGTCCTCTTCCCGAGTTCTGTGTCCTGGCCAGAGATCCGCTTATCCCCAAGAGACCACCCAGAGTCCCTGCCTACTAGATGTTTGACCCCATTCTTTGGGCCTCTCCTGGAACCTGATATTTGACAACCATCGCCAGGCCCATGCCTCAGGAGAGACTTCATAGATAGCTTGGGACACCCAGAACTACAGACATTGAAATTCTGACCCACCTAAGCCCACCAGGGCAGTATCAGAGAGAGTGAGAAAGAGACAGAGAGAGAGAGACCACACGTGCACACACTGGAAGAAGCGATGGGATGATGGCAATACAAGCAAACACCTAACAATAGAAAGAGGAAGCATGACACCACCAGAATCTAGGGAATCTACACTAACTAGACCTGACCACCCCAAAGAAAGCAGATGAAGCAGAAGAGAATGACTTAAAAAATATCTTCATAAAAATGAGTGAGGCCTTTTTCGTTAATTTGGATAAAGGTTTATCAATCTTGTTGATTTTCTCAAAAAAACCAACTCTTTGTTGCATTGATTTTTTGTATTGTTTTCCTGGTTTCTATTTTGTTGATTTCAGCCCTCAAGTTGATTATTTCCTGGCGTCTGCTCCTGCGGGGTGAATTCGCTTCTCTCTGGGATCGACATGTAAAATAATAATAATAAAAAAAAAAAAAAAAAAAAAAAAAACGCTTTGACTCCAAAATTTAAGTTGAAGAACAAGTTACTGGGGAAAAGTATTTCTATTTTTGTTTCCACAGAAAATGAAAAGATGTGGATTCCTTCCAGACTAATGTGGTTTGATCACACCAGACCGCCTGAAACAGAGTACAAGCTGATCCTACATTCCAAACAGCTGGACAAAACAGCCCTACAGACTACAGCTAGGATATCTGAATCTTCTTCGAATCCCCCAAGACAGCGCCCCTTACCAGCAGGAAGTAGTTTGGAAAGAACTACGCCCAAATTCCCAAATATTGTGTATAAATGTTTGTTTTCATTTAATTGGACTTTGTTATATAAAATTAAATAAAAAATACTCTATATGCATAAAAAAAATAAATTGGTCTATCCTGAGGAAAAAAAAAAAAAAGAAAAGGCTTTCCCACATTGATTACATTCATTGTGATTCTCTGCAGTGTGTGTTATTTTATACCTTAGAAGATTACTATGATATGCAAAGGTTTCTCACATTCATTACATTCATAGGGTTTCTCTACAGGATGGGTTATTTTGTAACTTAACAAGATTACTATGATATGCAAAAGCATTACTGCATTGATTACATTCATAAAGCTTCTCCTTAGAATGTGGTCTATTATGGGTTAGGAGACTACTGTCCTGTGAAAAGAATATAAAATATTGATTATATTAAAAAAAATGAGTGAGGCCTTCAAAGTTCATATGAGACAAACACTTAAAGAAATGGAGACGGTCATTTTGTATTCATCACAGAAGCAATACATCAGCACAAAGTCTCAATTCTGAACACATATGACACAAATACAAAGGCGCACACATCAAAAAATAATAATAAAAATGCTACTAAAACTCAAAGCTCACATAAATATCATACATTTATAGTGGAAGAGTTCAACATTCCATGCTCACCACTAGACAGGACACCAGTCAGAAACTTACAAAGAAACACAAGAGCTAACAGAAGTTATGTCTCAATTGGGTTTAACAGACACCTATACAACATTCCATCCAAGCACAAAAGAATATACCTTCTTCTCTGCTCCACATGGAACTTTCTCTAAAATCGAACACATACTAAGCAATATAACAAACCTCAACAGATACAAAATATTGGAATAGTCCCCTGTTTCTTATCAGACGACCATGCTTTAAAGTTGGAATTCAACAACAACCCAAATCACAGAAACCCTACACACTCATGGAAACTTAACAATGCACAATTGCACCATAGGTGTGTCAAAGCAAAAATGAAGAAAGAAATCAAGGACTTCCTAAAAGTCAACTAGAATGAGGACCCAACATACCCAAACTTATAGGACACCTTGAAAGCAGTGCTACCATGGAAGTTCATTGCACTAAGTGGCCATGTGAGGAAAACAGATGATAGTCACAATAGAGAGTTAACAGCATAACTGACAGTGTAGAACAAAAACAAGCAGACACCAGGAAACAATCAATTTGAGGGCTGCAATCAATAAAGTAGAAACCAGAAAAAGAATATAAAAGATCAATGCAAAAAAGAGTTGGTTTTTGGAAGTATACAAAAAAAAATCAATGCAACAAAGAGTTGTTATTTTTTTTTTTTTTTTTTGAGAAAAACTTTATCCAAAGTAAAGAGAAAGCAGACAGAGAACATGCAAATTAACACAATCAGAAACAAAAAGAGGGACATAACAACGGACAATGAGGAAATCCAGACAATTTCCAGGTCAAACTTTCAAACCCTGTACTCCACAAAAGTTGAAAATGCAAAGGAAATGAAAAAAATTTCTGGATATATATCACTTACCAAATTAAATCTAGAACAGGCAAACAACTTGAATGGAGCTATAATGCCTACTGAAATAGAACTAGACATCAAAAGCCTCCAACCAAAAAAAATTCCACCCACCTGGCTTCAATGCAGAATTGTACCAGAAATCCAAGGAACAGCTAACACCAATTCTCCTCAAATTGTTCCACATAATAGAAACAGAAGGTTCATTACCAGCCTCTTTTTACGAGGCCACAATCACGTTGGTACACAAGCCACACAAAGACACAACTAAGAAAGAGAACTACAGACCAATATCCCTCATGAACATTGCAGCAAAAATACTCAATAAAATACTGGCAAACCAATCCAAGAATACATCGGAATAATCATCTACCATGACCAAGTAGGCTTTATCCTTGGCAGGCAGGCATGGTTTAACATACAAAAATATATCTACATGATCCACCATATAAAAACCTGAAAATAAACCACATTATCATCACCCTAGATGCTAAAAAGCTTTCTACAAAATTCAAAACACTTTCGTGATAAAGGTCTTGGAGAGATCAGGAACAACAGAATTATACCTAAACATAATAAAAACAATTTACAGTAAATCAACAGCCAACACCAAACTGAATGGAAAGAAGCTTACAAGTCAAACTTTCACAATTTTCAGATGATATGATAGTTTACATATGCTGCCCAAAAAACCTCTTAAGGGGAATTCCTACAGCTGAAAATCCAAAATCAACCAGGATTCAGTGTTAACTCAAAAAATCAGTAGCCCTATTTTATTCAGATGACAAAGGGGCTGAGAAAGAAATCAGAGAAACATCACACTTTAACATAGTCATAAAATACATAAAGTATTTAGGTGTAACACTTACCAAAGAAGTAAAAGACCTATTTAGCAAGAACTTTTTGTCTTTAAAGAAAGAAAATAAACAAGATACCAGGAAATGGAAAGATCTCCATGCTCTTGGATAGGTAAGATAAACATAGTAAAAATGACAAACTTTCCAAAAGCAATGTACAGATTCAATGCAATGCCCATTAAAATCCCTACACAATTCTTAACGGGCCTTCAAAGGATAATAATAAACTTGATATGGAAAAACAAAAGACCCAGTATAGCCAAAACAACCCTGTACAATATAGCAACTTCAGGAGGAAACACTATCCCCAACTTTAACCTCTAGTACAGAGCCTTAGTCCTGAAAACAGCCTTGTATTGGCAAAAAAAAAATGGACAGGTAGACCAATGGAATCAAATTGAAAATCCTGATATTAACCCACACACCTACGAATACCTGATTTTTGACAAAACAGCTAAAACTATACAATGGGAGGAAGAAAGCATCATCAACAAATGGTGTTGGCACAGCTGGATGATGGTGTAAAAGACTGCAGATAGAACCATGTCTGTCGCCATGCACAAAACTCTAGTCCAAATGGATCAAAGTCCTCAACATACATCCAACCACACTGAACCTCTTAGAAGACAAAATGGAAGGAACCCATGAAAAAAAAAATTGGTTCAGGAGACTGCTTCCTGAACATAAATCTGGTATCACAGACATTGAGACAGATAATAAATGGGACCTTCTCAAACTGAGAAGCTTCTGTAAGGCAATGGACACAGTTGCCAAGACCAAAGAGCAGCCTGCCAACTGGGAAAAGATCTATACCAATCCTACATCTGACACAGGACTGATCTCAAAAATATACAAAGAATCAAGATACTAGTCACCAAAACACCAAATGATACTATTAAAAATGGGGAACAGAGCTGAATAGAGAACAACTTTGAGATACCAATGTACTCCTCTCAGAATGGCTAAATTAGAAACATCACTGACAATTTATGCTGGAAAGGATGAGGAGAAAGAGAAACACTCCTCCACTGCTGGTGGGAGTGAAACCTGGTACAGCCATTTTGGAGATCAGTATGGCAGTTCCTCAGGAAGATCGGAATCAGTCTACCACAAGACCATGCAATCCCCCTTTTAAACATATACCCAAATCATCCATATCCATGCAACATAGACATGTGCTCAACTATGATCATAGCAGTATTATTTGCGATAGCAAGAACCTGGAGGCAACCAAGATGCCCCTCAACTGAAGAATGGATAAGGAAGATGTGGCACATCTACACAATGGAATACTACTCAGTGGAAAAAACAATGGAAATTTGAAATTCACAGGCAAATGGATGAAAATTGAATAAACCATTCTGAGTGAGGTAAAACACTCACAATAAGGAGAACATGGTATGTACTCACTCATATATGGATTTTAGACAAATAATTCACCTATTTTAGACATATAATTTAGCCTATAATTCATACCGCCAGAGAAAGTAGGACACAAGGAGTAATCTCAGAGTTTCATATATGGTCCCTCCCAGATAAGGAAAGTCACAAGATCTCCTTAGCATATGGGAAGTTGTGGGGGCAGTGAGTGGAGAGGGAACTAGGAGAAAGAGAAGGGGTGGAGAGGAAATCACAGGACACTAGGAAGATTGAGTGAGGAGAGAAAGATATGAGAGAAAGAGAGAGAGTGAGAGATAGAGAAAGAGAAAGAGAGAGATAGAGACCATAAAGAGGGAGCCATTATAGGTTTGAAGACAAATCTGAATGTAGGGAAATATCCACAGACCTAAAGACTGAACCCAACTAACAATTTGAGCTATCATTAATTCCCTTCCCTGATAATTAGAGAGAGGATTAACTTATCCACTATCTTAGAGCCCTCACCTAGTAGCTGATGGAAACAGAAGCAAACACCCACAGCTAAACACTGAGCCGAACATAAATCCAGATGCAGAGAGCAAGGACAAGAGCAGGCTACAAAAACACATAGTGACAGCTGACTTGAACAAGGAGGAGCTAATGGGCCCCCAGACTGATAGCTGGGAATCCAGCATAGGACTGACTCAGGCCCCCTGAACATGGGTCTAAGCTAGAAGGCAGTCTAAGGACCTCGGACAGTGGAACCAGGATGTATCCATTGTGCATATAAGGACTTTGTGGGTGCAACCCCCCTGGAGGGATACTCTGTAACCTAGAGGCAGTAGGGTGGGCCTAGTCCCTTCTACAAAAGACTTGACAGAATTAGATGACCCCTCCTGGAAGGCATCACTCTGTATGAGGAGTGTTGGGGGGATGGGAAGGGAGCGTGGTCAGGGGGTGGGAGATGTTGGGAGAGATGAAAAGAGGGTGGGAGCGAGAGGGAAGTGGGATCAAATGTAAAATAAAAGTAAAGAAAGAAAAAAGATCATAACTAAGGTAACTAATGTGCCACAAACAAATTACATAAGCACTTCATACAAAAAAAGAAAAAGGAAAAGAAAATGGGCAGGCAGAGGGGAGACAGGAGATGGGAGACCAAAGTTAGAAGATAGGCAGAGGTAAATATAGGCTACAGGGCATATACTCCTAGATTTCTAGGCATCTTTGGAATTAAAACAATTAAGCCAATGACTATAAAACCATTTTCATAAGTTTCACAAGATTCTAGAATACAAACACACAAGTTCAGCAAATGTACAGAAAAAACAGTATCCAGTGACAATGCAGAGAGAGCAAACATCCAGATGAGGAGAGATCCTGTGGCAGGCTGTCCAGAAAAATCATGTTGGTAGCAATGCCCCTGGTAGCATTTTTGATGGCATTCGCCATCAGGACACATACTTCTGGTATTATTTTCTGATCAATGCATCAGATCCAATCACTAGTGTGTATTGAACATGATACAGCTTAGGCATCTATTCTTCCTTCCACACCCTCCTGCTGAAAGTGAGTCTTCCCAGATTCTGTAAATGTTGGAAAAGCTGGTTGGCTGGCTCTCCTCTTGAAGGGGAGATGAGGGGAATAGCAGGAACAGGGCTGCCAATTAACCAGGGCTTCTTGTTTTGATCAGGACAGCCCAACAGCTCAATTTGTGTTTCAGAATAGGGAAGGTTCCTTTTCCTTTATTATTTGGTTGCCTGTGTTTTAGGCATTACAAAATCCCTTCACAGGGATGGCCAATAGTATTCATGCTCTGTTTGTCCCTGGGAAGGATTTGTTTCTGAGCAGGTTCTACATGATCTTCAGTGTGGCTGAGCCATCTCCTTTGCTCAAGCTGACATACTGTTATCCTCTGCTGGTTTGTCTAATTCTTCAAAGATGATATGACAGGGTCTAGATGGATGGTAGTGAACTCAAAGTTTATGGTGGTGATGAGGCTCTACAATGCATGGGCTATGTTTTCTTCATATGGATATTGTCCTGTGAGAAGTACATAAAGCACAAATCCCAAGCTCCACATGAGGCAACCATACAATCATAGAGTTTTTTTTTCAGCCAAGGACTCTGGAGATATATTGGGCTATGATGCAAGACCTCCTCCAATGTCTGCCCCTCTGTGAGATGAGTTGTCATTCCCAATTCACAATCTTTGATTTTTCCATCTCAGTTAATAAGGATATTCTCCAAACTTAATATCATGATATGGAATGAGTCTTTGTTGGAGAATGTGCACTGCTGACACAACCTGTTGAAATATTAGTCCATGTCCCTCCTTCGTTAGATAGCCTTGACTTTGAGGAACATAGGATACGGAGACCTCAATTTGTCTGTCTGTCTGTCTTCTGGATTGAGAGGTCCAAGGCACATGGATTATTTGCTAGTTTGGTTTATCCTGGCATAGATGGGAAGAAACTGAGTTGGAAACAATGCCAAGGAGAATTTGATGTTTTCAAGAGTTCAATTATCAAATAGGTGTGCATATAAAATGCTGCTGAATATCTCCACATGACAATCAAGGGAATGGTTTACTTCCCAGTACCGAGGATTGCTGGTAACCTGGGATGGTACAGCACAAGTGGGGAATAATAATAACTTGGCCCATTGTGCCTTTCTTTAATTGTGTGCACATTTTTCTGGTCCTCTTTGAAGCATCAGGGAGTTTTGAGAATGAATAGACGATCCTGTCTGTAGGCCTGTTACAAGCTCAGTCCATGGAGCTCTGGAGGAGGTTCCAGCAGACATAGCTCTGCAGCCTACGAAGGTGAATCTTACAATTGGGATCCTCTGCCTACCTTCCTACATGAACTTTCCTTAATTCTACTCATGAGGAATAAAGACAGTCATTTGGTACCTCTGATGTGGAAGAACCCTTTAATACTCTGTGAAGTTGTGACACTCTGATCTGTTTACTTAAAAGCTTTCCAGGCACAGAGGGTTCTGAGGAAAAGGGCAGAGACACCAGACTCAGAACAAATAGCATGGCCACTGCAAAGTAAAAGTAACTGATCCATGTATAGGAACACAGGATAAAGGACATTGGATAATTACTGTTATAAAGACTAGTTAGTAATCAGCCTAAGCAATTGGCCAAGTTTCACACTTAATTGTAAGTCTCCATGTCATGATTAGGATGCTAGGTGTTTGAACAGGGAAATACCTCTATACCCAGCAAGAGACCTCTTCTCTTGCAATTGCAGTTAAGGAATATAAGGGGTTGCAGGTTAGCCTGATCTGGAGAGAGTGGCTTTGAAACTTATCCATCTACAAAACGCTCCACTAACATGCTGGTAAGACAATCTGATTGAGAACATTCCTCAATTGAGGTTCCCAATAACCTGGTGACTCTTATTTGAGTAATGCTGATGAAGAAAGACTGTACAGAGCAGATATTCTCTATGTCTACACTTCTACCTACACACATCTACACTCACAGAGGATCACGATGATCTCTAAATCTTCTCTGTGAATCTGCCATTCCTTTCTATGGTATGGTGACAGTGCACATGGGAGGTGCACACCCCTGTGAGCAGTCCATAATTACTGATAGTCAGAGCACCACTACACAAAGTAAATCAATGAATAGGATTCTTTAAAAGTGCTGTTTAGCACTGGGGTAGCATAGACTTGGGTGACAAACACACAAATTCCAACACTTGATAAGGCATATTTTCATTAAATGGAACCATGGAATTCCATGTTGGAAGTAGGAGCTCTGAAATTGTAGATATCCAGCTAATTTTGTAAACATACTTACATTTTTCTAGGTGCTGCTGACAGTCTAATAATCCATACAATTTCTACTGACCCAAATTCCACTCAAGAGAACCCGTCTAGGAAATTTGTCTAACAAAACCTTCTCTCAACATTTAAAAATCAACAAACAGCAGCTCTAGGCTTTTAAAAAGGTAAATTAATCTCTCTTATGCATCATGAAGTTTTTAGCTTTTTAATTCATTTTTGGTTATTTTGATAGTTTGGATTTTGGACGCAGGGTTTCTCTGTACCTTTGAAGGCTGTCCTGGAACTGACTCTGTAGACCAGGCTGGCCTAGAAATTACAGAGGTACATCTGCCCTTGCCTAAGGATTGCTGAGATTTAAGGCGAACACCACCACTGTGCTGCTTGCTTCATGTGTTTATCATGCTATTTTGAGTTATCTGAATATATTTATAATGATTCCTTCAAATATTTTGTCTCAGATTTTGTTTCAGGGACCCGTTCCCTTGGCCTATTGGTCATTTGGGGAGACTCAAGGGTGTCTAGGATTTCTCATGTTAGCTCTGTGTTTGTAAAGGGGATTAGTCTTTTGGGTTTATTTTGTTGGTTAATTTCTTCCAACCGACTTGTATTGCTTTGCCTGGGCATGAGGTTCATGGCTTGGCTATCCTTTCTTAGATGTGTGCTGCACGAGGCTCAGCTGTGGAGACACAGTCCTGGTTTGTCAGTGGGATTTGGAGATGATTTCATGTGAGAGGTCAAGATACCAACCCAGGGTTGAGAACTGTATGAAGACACTGTGCTAGGATGCTTTCTATTTTTAGTAAGTTGTTTATTATTTTAATTTTGATTTTACATTCCAGACTCAGTCATTGCTACTGTACCCACCATTACCCAACCACTTGACTCCCCCAGTCCACATCTCATGGGGAAGGGCTCCCAAGAGGATTCAACAAAGTCTGGCACATTAAGATGGGGAAGCACAGGTACCTCTGCTAAGCACTTTGTCTGAGCATGGCACCCCAGGATAGGGAATGGGAGGCAATAGCTAGCTCAAGTACCAAGGTTTGCCCCTTGTCCCACTGTCAGGCATCCTCAATAGTCCAAGATTCATAAGTTTTTATGAGTACAGAGCGCCAGGTTCAGACCCCTGAAGTCTCCAGAGCTGTTGGACTAGAGCTCATGATTTCCATGAGCTTGATTGAGCTGTCTCTGGAGCATTCTCCATCATGGTCTTGATCTTCCTGGCTCATAGATTCCCTCCTTCCTGTGGTGAACTGTCTTCCTAGAGGTTGGCCTGTTGCTTGGTTGCTGATCTCATCATCTGCTTCAGTCAGTTATGGAATGATAACTGGATGATGATTCTTGACGAAAACCTCAATCTAATTGCATCCTCTCTTTTTTTAGTTTGGTTACTTCTGGCAGATTCTTGTCATTAACAATAGGTTCTTTATTAAATTAACATAGACAAACTAATAAGGAGGAAAACATTTTGATGGCCAGAGCACACAGGTGTTTTATACAGTCAATTTTATTTGTTTGTTTCTTTGGTTGGTTTTTTTTGTAGGTTGCAAGAGGGTCCAGGATTCACCAGGAAATGGTTCAGGAAGACAACACAGTTCTCTGAGTACATGGGATAAACGTTTCTTCACCAGTTTCCAGACCCTGAATACCCTCGATCCTGAGATTGTGGGTGGAACCTGAGGCTGGTCATTGGACATGTTGATCTTCAGGGGTGGTTGCTGTAAAGAGGAGATGGTGCTCAAAATCATTGTCGGTGTTGCATGCAGACCTGATTCACATGTGGTGCCATCACAAGGCTGGCTGTCCACACACTTCATGTGCATTGCAAAGTACCTGTAGCACTGTGGATGACATTAGCCATGCAGACATTTCCTTTCTTGAGTCTTTGAACTGGGCAACATCTCTAAGCAGGAGAGTTTGTCGAGCAAGTTTTCACTTTGGAATCTCTTGGCTTTTCCTTCTTCACCTTCCTCCTCCAAGTTATACTTCCCAGCTTATATAATTTTATGTAAGGAAGGTGTACTGGCAGCCCTCTTCAATGGGAAAAAGGGCTGAAGAGCTCCTACACGGCTGGTGTTTAAACAGGACTTCCCATTTTTCTGATGACACTCCCCGGAGATCAACTTATATTTAAGTATATTGACAGTCGCTGCTAATTTAGTATTTGGTTGTCTGTGAGTTAGGGTTGACACGATTTCTTCACAGCTATAGCCACTGGTGCACAATATGTCTACGACCCTCAGAAGGATTTCCTTCTTTGCTGGTTCTACATGATCTTTAATGTGGCCCAGCCATCTTCTTTCCCGGAGCTGACTTATTGTTATCCTGTGCCTGGTCGGGACCGCGAGTAATCGTCCAATGGTTTGGCAACAGGGCTTTGATAGGTGGTAGGGAAGTGGATATTTTGTGTTGCTGATGACCTTATGCATACCATGATAAGTCCTTTCTTCATATGGAAATTGTCCTGTGACCAGCACATAGAGGACAACTCCCAAGCTCCACATGTCAACTGCCAGCCCATCATAGGGTTTCCCTGCCAAGATTTCTGGAGCCATATAGTGCAAGGAGCCACATCTCTCTTTCAACATCTGCCCCTCTTTGAGCTGAATGGCCAATCCAAAGTCACAAAGCTTGACGTTTCCAGCTCTGTCAATAAGGATATTCTCCAATTTAATATCACGATGTGCAATGAGTCTTTGGTGGAGAAAGTGCACTGCCATCACCACCTGTTGGAATATTGGTCTAGCTTCATCCTCTGTCAGATAGTCTACGTTCCTAAGGAACATCTCCAAATTCTTTCCAGGAACATACTCCATAACAACATAAGTCATGTTCACTGTGTCAATGGCATGAAATAATCGAACTATATTTCTGTGTTCCAAAGACTGAAGGATCTCTATTTCAGAGGTGTTGTCAGTCACAGCAGTTGGATTTTTCTCCAGCACCTTGACAGCAACCTGTGTATTTGTAGGAAGATGGCATGCAAGCTTCACCTCCCCAAATGAACCAAAATCTAGAGATTTTAAGATTCTGAAGTCTTGATGGAGGATCTCCTCTTCCAAGTGCCTGGCCATGATGCTCCCTGCAATTTCACTTGTTTTATCTTGTTGATAATTCGTGGTGCAATCAATGCTAGAAACAGGAATGAAAGCAATTTTACATGGTGGTCCAATGCTATGAATTATCTTCTGTGAAATATGACAGATCAAAAAATGTATGATGCACCCAAAGTCTTAGAGATATACAGCCACCTTGTATGTGTAAGCAGCTTAACCCCTTTCATTATGAACTTTCTTGTTGGTCATTGTGTTTGTGGCAGCAATAGAACCGCAAAGACAAACACCAGTTCAAGAAGAAAACACTTCTTGAAAGAAAAAGGAAAGGAATGTCTGACAAATGATCCCAGTGTCAGTATTGCCTTGAGCCACCAAGCAAATGAGCACACAAATAAACACTAAACTCCTTTCCTCAATGAACATAGATGAGAAAATCATTTCAGAGAGTCCTGTGTACTTTACATTCATCTCAGCAAAACAGGACAGATCCCTTCATTCACAAGGTATTGGACTCACACAGGAAAAGGATTGGACTTCACACAAAACAAATTAACAATGGCATAGCATATAAGGAGACTCTGGGGAGGAGCCCACACTAAGCACATTGAGTTGTGAACCCCAGTGTTATAATTCAAGTAGCTAGAACCAGATATAGTTTCACAAAAAACAAAGCAGATACACAAACTGAAATCAGATCTATTTTGTGTTGTCTGGGTCAGGAGCAAGCAGGGAAACTGAGCTTTTTCCAAAGTCATGGTATCTGTCACAAAGATATGCAGGAAGGATCGAAAGGCTCCAGGAGAATATGATCAAAGTACAGCACAGGCATGTTTCAGATGGTATAATCAGGACCCCCATCACAGGGCCTCTGCTAAGGAGGCCTCAGCTTTAGAGTGCAAGGCTCAGGCTAGATCTGCCTATCAGCTTAAGGAACACCCGGAGTTGCAACATTTGAGATCTTTGACTCCCAGCTCCAGTCTTCTGCTGGAGCCTGATCATTGATGCCTATCATCAGGCCCCTGCCTGTAGACAAACCACCTCGAGAGCTTGGACCACCCAAAACTACAGACATCCAACATCTGACCCAACAAAGCCCATTGGGGAAGTACCATAGAGACAGGGGGAGACCCCACCAACACCTACTGGAATAGCTGTGGGAAGATGGCAATGCAACAAAACACCTAACAACAGAAAGACAAGCATGACACCAGCAGAATCTGGGGAATCTACACAAACCAGACCATGACACAAGTCAGATGAAGCAGAAGAGAACGACTTAAATATTATAATCGTAAAAATGATAGAGAGCCTCAAAGAAGATGTGAGAAAATTCCTCAAAGAAATGGAAGAATAAACAAAGAAAAAAATTGGAAGAAATGAACAAATTTCTTAAGGAAAATAAAGAGAGTACAGAAAGCCAAGAATAAAAAAATTAAGCAGGTGAAGGAAACGGTTCAAGACTTGAAATCTGAAATAGAGAAAATAAAGACAAACCTAAGGAATGCTGGAAATAGAAAAACTGGTCAAATGATAGGGAACTACAGATGCAAGCATAACCAACAGAATTTAAGAGATGGAAGAGAAATTCACAGTCGTGGAAGATAAGCTAGAGGAAATAGATTCATCGACCAAAGAAAATTGTAAATCCAACCAATCCTTAACAAAAAACATCCAGGAAATGTGGGACACCATGAAAATGCCAAACATAAGAATAATAGGCATAGAGGAAGGGGAGGAAGCCCAGCTCAAAGGTGCTGAAACCATATTCAACAAAATCTTTGAGGAAAACTTTCCCAATCAGAAGAAGGACATGCCCTTGAAAGTACAAGAAGCATAATGAACACCAAATAGACTGGACCAAAGAAAAAAAACCCGGACATATAATAATCAAAACACATAACATACAGAATAATGAAAGAATACTAAGAGCAGTGAAGGAAAATGTACAGGTAACATCTAAAGGCAGACCTATCAACATTATACCTGACTTCTCCAAGGAAACCCTCATGGCAATAAGGTCTTGGATGGATGTTTTACAATTCTAAGAGTTCAGGGATGCCAGCCCAGGCTACTATAGCCAGCAAAACTCTCAATCACTATAGATGTAGTAAAGAAGATATTTAATGACAAAGCCACATTTTCACAATATGTATCTACAAATCCAGCCCGACAAAGTCTTAGAAGGAAAACTACAACCCAAGAATGTTAACTATGCTCACAAAGATGTAGGCAAATGATAATCCCTCCTCACCAGAAACCAAGGGTAAAGCATGACAAATATATTCACATTACCATTTCCAACATGAAATCTAAAACAAACAAGCATTAACAATCAACAATCCCCAGTGTCCTTCCTCTCCCTCAACATTAATGGTCTGAACTCGCCAATAAAAAGACACGGGCTAACAGAATGGATGCAAAGACAGAATTCATCCTTCTGTTGTATACAAGAAACTCATCTAAGATTTAAAGATAGACATTACCTGAGGGTAAATGGTTGGGAAAAAAATCTTCCTATCAAATGGACCCAAGAAGAAAGCAGGTGTGGCTATCCTAATATCTAATAAGTTAGACTTCAAACCAAAATTAATCAAAAGAGATGAAGATAGTCATTTCATATTCATCTCAAGGAGTCCATCAACACAAAGACTCAATTCTGAACATCTATGGCTCAAATGCAAAGGTACCCACATTCGTAAAAGAAACACCACTAAAACTCAAACCTCACATAAAACCTCACACACTTATAGTGGGAGACTTAAACACACCACCCTCACCAACAGAGGGGACCACCAATCACAAAGTTAATAAAGAAACAAAAGAACTAACAGAAGTCTCAACTGGGTTTAACAGACATCTATAGAACTTTCCCTCCAAACACAAAGAATATAACTTCTTCTATGCTCTACATGGAACCTTCTCTAAAATGGACCACATACTAGGCAATATAACAAACCTCAATAGGTACAAGAGAATTGGAGTATCAGCTGTATCTTATCAGACCACCATGCATTAAAATTGGAAATCAACAACAACACAAATGGCAGAAAACCTACAAACCCATGGAAACTGAACATGTGCAGTGGCACCACACCTGGGTCAAAGAACATATAAAGAAAGAAATTAAGGACTTCCTAAAACTCGACCAGAACATACTCGAACATATGGGACACCTTGAAAGCAGTGTTATGAGGGAAGATCATTGCACTAAGTGCCCATATGAAGAAAACAGAGAATAGTCACATAAGAGAATTATCAGCACAACTGAAATCCTTAGAACAAAAAGGAGCAAACTCAGCCCGGAAGAGTAGACACCAGGAAATAATCAATTTGAGAGCTGAAATCAACAAAATAGACACCAGGAAAACAATACAAAAAGATCAATGCAACAAAGAGTTGGTTTTTTGATAAAATCAACAAGCTACAAAACTTTCTCCAAACTGACCAAATTGCAGAGAAAGAACAACTAAATTAACAAAATCAGAAACGAAGAGGGGAACATAACAATAGACAAAGAGGAAATCCAGACAATTTTCAGGTCATAATTTGAAAACCTGTATTCCACAATATTTGAAAATTCAAAGGAAATGGACAAATTTCTGGGTAACTATCTCAGCATTATTTGTAATAGCAATAACCTGGAAGCAACCTAGACACCCCTCAACTGAAGAATGGATAAAGATGTGGCACATCTACACAATGGAATACTACTCTGCAGAATAAAATAATGGAATCTTGAAAATCGCAGGCATTGGACTGAAGTTGAAGGAACCATCCTGAATGAGGTAACCCAGTCTGAAAAAGATGAAAATGGTATGTACTCGCTCATATATGGATTTTAGATCTAGAGCAAAAGATCACCAGCCTATAATTCACACCTCCAAAGAATGAGGATACAAGTTGTATTCTAAGAGAGTCATACAAGATCCCTCACAGAAGGGGGGAACTAGTCCTCCAGTGCACATGGGAAGGGGGGTGTTGGGCAGTGAATAGAGAGAGAAGTAGGAGAAAGAAGGTAAGGAGAGGAAAGCACGTGCGAGTCAGGGGTAGGAATAAAAGACAGAAGAGGGAGAGACAGAGAGAGAGATGGAGAGGAAGAGAGACCAGACACACAAGGGGGAGCCATTATTGGGTTTGAAGAGAAAAAAGAACCTAAAGAAAGGTCTAGAGGCCTTCAAGACTGCTGCCAAATAACAATTGGAGCAACTGTGGAAAGACTACCATAAATACCCTTCTCGGATAGTGAGATCAACAATTAACTCATCCGCCATCATGCAGCCCTCATCTTGAACCTGTTGGAAGGAAACAGAAGCAAAGACCCACAACTAAACACTTAGTCAAACTAGAATCAATATGCAGAGAGAGAGGACAAGACCAGGTTGCAGAAACACATAAAGACAACTGACCTGAACAAAGAGGAGCTAATGCCCCCCCCAGACAGATAGCTGGGAATCCAGCATGGAACTAACTCAGACCCACTGAAATTGGGTCTCAGCTAGAAGGACTGAGCAGTCCTAGGTACCTCAGACAGTAGAACCAGGATGTATTCCTGGTGCACAAAAGGACCTCGTGGACGCATCCCCCATACAGGGATAATCCACTAACCTAGAGCCAAGAGAAAAGTCCTAGTTCCAACTTCAAATGACTTGACAGATTTACATGACCCCAGCTTGATAGCCTAGCCCTATACAAGGAATGGGGGTGAGATGATGGGAGGGGAGGGTTGTCAAGGTGCACGGGGGGGGGGGGGAGAGGATGAGAGGGAGGAAGAGAGAATGGGAGGGAGGGAGGGATGGAGAGGGAACTGGGATAGACATGTAAAATAAAAAATAAATCAATAAAAATGAAAAAAGATGATATTATCAAAACGGCATGTGTGTTACATTAAAAATGTTTTAAGACAGGACAAAAATGCAAAGAGAAATAAGAGACTTAATTTTCAAAACTGAATATTAGCTGATGATTAATAGCGAAAGTAAACTATAGGCATACATTAACCATAGAACATATACTAACATTGTAAAATAAATAGGAAAGACCACACATAACTCTACGGAAGGGATATAAAACCACTGGGAAACATCTTCACTACGTTGAGGTCCAGTCCATTAGAGATCTCCAAATCCGGACCATTCTAACGTTCTAACTGCAGTGTAGGAATCAGACAGTGACTGCAATGTCCAAGGAAAAGGCCCAGTTCAAGACTGTGTAGACACTACCTAATATGGAGTGTTGCTCATGAGCCCTCTGTGCAATTCCACAAGAACAAACCAATGGTGAATTTGTGAGTGGTGAGAACTGGCAGTGGTTGTGGGATTTTTTTTCTTTCTTGTATTTCTTTCTCAGAATCTTGACCATACCAGTGCCCTAGTCATTTTCATCTTGTCTGTGATAAAGTCCCATGGATAAGTCAATTCTGGGAGGAAGAGTTTATTAGCACTCTGATAGGGAACAGACTTACAAGCCCTGGAACTAGGAAACTGTGGTTTTTACTGAGCTGGGTGTTTAGGTTGGCTGGTGACAGTGAATCAAATTTCTCTGCTCATCGAAGTCTTGCTTCCTAGAAAGTTACACCTCTATGCTTTCTGCAGTGTTCCAAGCAAGGAACACTTGCTACTGAAAACCAAGTGCTCACAATGCCTGCGATAATGTGAACTAAAGCACGGTGCTCCTTTAAATGAGAAAGGTCCCTGTGGTCTTAGTCATTTGAGTATGAGCTTTTGCCATATGCAGGGAATTTCATGTGATGGAGCCTTTTTAAATGTATTACTCAGGATTCTCTAAGCAACAGAGTATCTCATACAATAATTCAGTCACCACCCCCACCACCTTCCAGAATTCATTGGAATGACTTACAGACTGTAGTCAAAACTCCAAGAGGTTTTCAATCCACAAGGCCGTATCTCTCAACAAATCTTCAGTATATGCTGGAACACCAAAGAAATAGTCTCTAATTCCAGACGTGGAATGGACTGCTAACCAGGCCTGGGCAAGGCAGGAAAGAGCAAACCCTCCTTCTCAAATGGCCTTATATAGTCAACCAGTAGAAGGTGTGGCCATGATAAAGGTGTGTCTTCTGGCCTCAAGATCTGGATTAAAGGCGTGTGACTTCACACCTCCCAGCTCTAGATCCTCCTAGAGGGGTATTTCATACCTCTTGACTAAGGGTAAATCCATCAAAAAAGGATGTCTCCCAGGGGTGCACTCCATGTCTAGGTTGAGGTTCATTAGAGATGTAGTGAAGTTCAAACCCAACAATGTTATCCCAAAGGCAGATTTCCATCACTGGGCTTGTCCTTGAGATTAAGGAGTCTAGTCTACTTCATTCCCTCTGTCCCTCTGCTTCCTGATTCAATTTGAAGTTCTGAGAGTTAATTCTTACACTAAGGCCTTAAGGACTTCAGAAGACTGCAGTGTGTCAAACAGTACATTAATCTGCCCAATGAGCTTTACATGCAAATCTTCACTGCAATTAATTCTTGGATTGGTTCCAGATTTCTTATCTTTTGTCTTTCCTTCCTTTCTCCCTTCTTTCCTTCTCTCTCTCTCTCTTTCTCTCTCTTTCTTTCTTTCTTTCAATCTTCCTTCCTTCCTTCCTTTCTTTCTTTCTTTCTTTCTTTCTTCCTTTCTTTCTGTCTTTCTTTTTGGTATTTTTGAGACAGGGTTTCTCCCTCTTGTTTTGGAGCCTGTCCTGGAACAAGCTCTGTAGTCCACGAAGGTCTGGAACTCACACACATCCTCCTGCCTCTGACTCCCGCTTGCTGGGATTAAAGGTGGCACCACTGACAATTGACACAAGCTTTGTTGTTGTCTTGGTTTTTTTGTTTTGTTTTGTTTTGTTACTTTTAGTTTTTTAAAGATGTTTTTATGTATATCAGCTTTGGTTTTCCTGGAATTCTATTTGAAAATTATCTTAAGAGATTAAGCTTGACTTTTTGTGATCTGGGTGCCTATGTCTCTAGATTCTGGGATTAAAGATGTTAGCAACGCCTAGCTGACAGTTTTTAGGTTTGGGGGATATAAGTACTAGAACGTCAGTGACACTTTTTCGATACATCATGCCATTGCCCAGCTTCAAGGTGATCAAGTGGCTAGGCAGGTCTTACAGGGTTTGAGGAATGATCGAAGTCAACTTCTGGCTGCCACCCACCTCTCTTCCCTGATAAGCCCCACCACGAGTTTCTACTTTATTCATCTCAGCACCCAAAATGATTTTTCTTGCCATCTAGTCCTCCATGGTGAGTTTTCGTCTTTTTCTGGGTCTTTGAACTGTGCTGTTTATTCTTTAATGTGACTATCCTCCATTTTCTTCTTATAGGCCTTTAGTACAATGGTTTACTCCTTCTACTGATTTCAAAGTGTACCATAACCTTGCCTATGTCATGTCTTCAATTTCATTGAATTCTTGGAAGTCTTTAATCACTTTCTTTATTTCTTCCTTGAGCCAGGAACTTTGCAACTGGGGATTTTTTCAATTTCCATGAGTTTATAGGGTTTCTGCAATCTGTTGTTGTTGAATTCCAACTTTAAGATACAGGAGGCTATTTCAAATTGTTTGGATATGTTGACCTCTGTTATGTTGCCAAGTATGTGTTCATTTTTAGAGAAGGTTCCATGTGAAACTGAGAAGAAGGTATATTCTTTGTGTTTGATGGAATGTTCTATAAATGTCTGTTAAAGCCAATTGGGACATAACTTCTGTTAGTTCTTTTGATTCTGTGTTAAGTTTCTGTCTGGTGGGACTGTCTAGTGGTGAGAGTGGGTTCTGGAAGTCTCCCACTCTAAGTGTGTAAGGTTTTATGTGAGATTAGAGTTTTAGTATTGTGCCTATGTATTTGGGCAATAGATGTTCAGAATTGAGACTTCATCTTCATGGATTTCTCCTGTGATGAAGAGAAATCCCCCAGTCAACTAGTCCTCTTCACGGTCCAGGGCTCCCATGAGGATTCAACAAAGTTTGGCACTTTAAGTAGGGGAAGTACCAAGCCTCTCCCTTGCATTTTGTCTGAGCATGGCATCCCATCATCAGGATTGGGCTTCAACAATAGAGCTCAAGTACCAAGGTTTGATCCTTGTCCTACTATCAGGAGTCCTCCGATAGTCCATGGTTCACAAGTGTTTCCCACATACAAAGGGCCTAACTCACAGCCCATGAGTTACCATAGGTGATGGTCAAAGAGTTCATTATTTCCATGAGCTGGGTAAAACTTTCTCTTTGAATTTCTCTATCATGATCTTGACCTCCCTGGGTCATATTTACTCTCCTCCCTCTCTTGGACTGTTTTCCCTGAGGTAGGCCTGGTGCTTGGTTGTAGATCTCTGCATCTGGTTCCATAAATTACTGAAAAATGACTGAATGATGATACTTGGTGTATACCCCAATTACAGGCTTAGATCAGTTTGGGCATCCTTTCCCTTGTTGCTAGGAGTCTGAGCTTGGTTCCTTCTTGTGGATACTTGTCACTTACAATATGGTCATTATTAAAATAACAGTCAAAATACAAAGGAGGGGAATATCTTGGTGGCAGAACCAATGGGTCTCTGATAGATGTACTGTCCTCTGATTTCTTTGAAGCTTACATTAGGGTCCAGGGCTCACAATGGAATGGTTCAGGAAGAAGGCACAGTGCTCTGAGAGCATGGGAAATTTGCTTCCTCACCAGTTTCCAGGACCTATATGGCCTGGATACAGAGATTATCGGCCTATACTGGAGCGTGTCAATTTCCATGTTAGGCATCAAGGTTGGTTGCTCTATAGAGAAGTCAGTATTCAGGATTCTGGTATGTGTGGCTTCCAGAGCTCATTTACAGGCATGGAGATATCCATTCAGGGTCTCTTCAGACTTCATGTGGATTGCAAAGTCGTTAGGACCACTGTAGTGGACATCAGGACACTTCCTTCACTGACTATTCCGTCTGAGCAGGGCATCAGCAAAAAGCAGGAGTATTTTTTTTTTTTTTTTTTTTGAGCATGCTATAACTTTGGCATCTCTTGGCTTTTCCTTCCACACCATCCTCCCCAAAGTCACAGGTCTCAGTTATATGAGTCATGGGCAACAAGTGTGTATGATAACAAAATGGCTCCACACCAGGTAGAGTCCAGGTCTCTTGGATTTCCTGAATGTATTAAAACTATGGACAAGAATGAACACTGTACTGGAGGCTGGAGGGAATCGTGTGCCAACCTGACACAAGCTAGAGTCATCGGAGCTCAATGGAACACCGTTGAGGAATCACCTTCATGATCACAGCTGTTAGGCATTTTCTCAATTAGTAACCAGTGTGGGAGGGCCAAGCACAAAGGGAGTGAATCTCATGGACTTTGGTTCTGGCTTCTATTCTAAAACAGACTGATAAAGCCAGTAAGGAGCACCCTTCCATGGATTCTGCATCGGCTCCTGCCTCAAGGAAACTGCTCTATTTAGTTCCTCTCCTGAATTTCTTTAACGATAAACAGCAATCTTGCAAGTGTAACATGATTAAACCCTTTTTTCTGAACTTTCTTTTTGCTCATGGTGTTTTGTTGCAGTCTTAGAAACACTAGGCCAAACATCAAGGTTATGAAAAATACTTGATGAATCGGAAAGGAAAGGAATGTTTGTAAACCAATCCCTGTGCCAGTATTCTCCTGTACCTCAAGCAAATACTGTGAAGATGGAAAAATTTAGCCTAATTTTCCCTAGACTCTGCCCCCTGGCAGTGAGTAGGCAAAAGGTCATTCTTGACTATTTACAACAGGGTGGTTTTATGACAACACCTGTGAGTGAATGAAAACAAGAAATGAGCCATGCCACAATACCCAGAAGCCCTAGCGAAAGCAGACTTCCTGGGCTAAACACTACCCAGAAGCCCTAGCGAAAGCAGACTTCCTGGGCTAAGTGCGGGCTTGGATAGTTCAAATTGATTGGTCCGCATTGGATGCTATGAGATGATTGGTTTGTGATTCGGGGCTTTGTTGTAACCCTATAAAAGCTGTCTGAACCCTGTGCCCAGGGTTCCCAGTCCTCTATGCCATGTGGAGTATGGCTATGGACCCCAGTGCACTGGAATATAAAAGACCTCATGCTTTTGTATCAAGACAGCTTCTCGTGAGTGATTGGGGTGGGGAGGGGGCGTCTGTCCTGAGTAGCAGCATGAGGCTCCATGCCCTCCGCTAGTCATTCAATACCAACATAAATAAATATAACCTGCTTTTCTCAATAAACATAAATGAGAAAATCATTAATTTGTGTCCTTGATACTTCACATTCTTTCAGAAATACTACAGATCCCTGCATTTACACATCCAAATGGACTCTCACCAGGACAGGAGTTTACTTCAAAGTAAACAAATTGAACAATATAATACCATAGAAGAAGTGTCTGGGCAAGACAACATACTATGCACAGTGACTAGTGAAAGTAGCTCGAGCAACATACTATTTTATGTGAAACAAAGGAGACACACAAACAGAAATCAGACAGATTTTGTGTTATTTGGGTCATGAAGAAGGAGAAGGCTGAGCTTTTGTCAAAGTTCTAGTAAAATTCCCAAAGATATGCTGGAAGGAGAGAAATACTGCAGGTGAATATCATCCAAGTCTAGCACAGACATGTTACCAAAGGCATAATCAAAATGGATATCTTTGATAAATACTTAAATACTTTTAGTACAGGAAAAAAAGGAGGCCAAATGGAAATAACAGACTTAATTTTCAAAAATGAAAATTAGATAATAATTAATTATAAAAGGTACAATACAAAAACAAAATAACCCTAGAAGGAAATCTAACTATGTATGTGTAAACATGGGCAACAAACATATCCAGGAAAGAAGCCCAACACACTGGGAACTATATTTACTATCTTGAGGTCTAGTCTATTTGAGACTATCAGGACCTATGTAACATTGGAACTGCTATGTAGGAATCAAAGAGTGTTGGTCCCTGCCTGGACCCCTGAGGCACCTTGAGCAAGCCTGAATCTGCTGGCTGGAACACTTTGTGCCACGGTAGTTTTTTGTACTCTTCTTGATTTGTTAACACACATCTGCTAGAGAGGAACTAAGACCGGGAGCACTTGCACGCTTGAGCCTTGATTGCTTGCACTGTGTTGTGAGTCAGTATATATGCCTGCACCTTCCACTCAAAAAAGAGCATTCAGCATTCCAACTACAGCCCAGTTATTGGCTGTGTAGATATGGACTATTATCTAGCACTATTTTACATGACCAGTGGGGTAGCAAGGAAGGCATGAAGCCCAAAGTATCTAGAATGAAGGGACAAGAGACCTTAGAAACAGGCATCAAAAGAGGCCTTCTTATCAAGCTACAAAATTTTATTTTTCTCTAGCATGTTATCTAGTGGTTAGGGCAGAAAGCTAGGTAAGGTGGGGGGAATGGTAAGTGGGGGCTGTTCGTTTCCTCGTAACTGCACTGCCTGTCTGCTGTTCTTCATTATAGGTCACTAAAGATGAGCAGGATATGCAGATAAGCAAGTTGTTAGCAGGGGAGTTGCTAAATAACTGCATTAACTGCATTCCCCTGAGCCCCAAGTTCTACTTCTCAGGAAGTTGAGGAGGGGAGGTAGATTGGAACTGAAGGTAGCAGTCTTCCAACTCAATCTGCTATTCTAAGCAAAAACTTTCGATCTGGAAGGCTGATGCCAAGATTACTCCTGGCAATTTCTCCCTTTTTTTTCCAAGTAAGAATGTGAGCTATTGACACTATCTCACCATGAGTGGGAGCAGGGACCTGGTCCCCCTAGATGGTTATTTGATATACATCTTGAAGCAAGCCACCCAGCCTGGCTGGTGAGATTGCTCATGCCTGCAGCAATTTTTTTTTTTTTTTTTTTGTGGTGGGAAGGGTTTTTCCTCAGATTGACCTTCATGCAACCAGGTATACTCCCATGATGGCCAGGGTAGGTGCCCTTTCTGGCCTCTCTTCATTGCACTCCCAATGATGTTTTAGTTTTCTCAATAGCAGAAGGAGGCTTCCCTGGGAAGTGGCTCCCTTGATCATGGGTTATTTATCACCTTCTAAAGGTTCACTTTTACGAGGATCCTCGAGGTCATGCCCTTGATAACGTACCTGAATAGTCTTTCCAATTGGATCTGTTGCCAGATGAAGCCAGTTAACTTCATAATGGCCCAAGAACCTTAGTTAAGCAGAATCAATAAGCCAGCAATGCATGGGCGTATGATGGTAAGCTAATGTGAGGATGAGAGCCGAGTTTAGAATCAGCCTTGTTCCTATCCTCACTGCTTCCTTCTTTTTTCAAGCCCTTCTGACCTTGGCCATACTGTCTCTTGTCACTCCTGTGTGATGTGTATAAAAGCAACAGTCTTCCTTGAGTGCTGTACAAATTCCTCCTTGTTGTCAAAACAATAGGTCTAAGCCTAGCCTGTTTTGGAGGAAGACCTCTGAAAGGAAGACAAAAGATTTTTCAAGGCAGTTAATGCCCTCTTCCAAGTTATGGATTTCATTATCTATAGAGGTCAGAAGGTCTGGGTAATGGCAGTTTGAGAGAACAAGGGATGAAATCTCAATGCCTTCTACTGTTCCAGGTTCCAGACCCAAAAGCAATGCAAGGGTCAGTGCAGTCACAGTAGGGGTGAGAGCCCCTCCGGTTCCACCCAAATCTGGCTAAATTCTTGATCAGAATAATAGTTGAGTCAGGGAACTCACTCTGCAAAAATCAAACCCTAGGTGTAGTGTTTAGGAGGGGTGAAAAATGCAGGTGGTAAGGCCTTCCTGACATGCCTGCCAGGAATCTTTGTTATGAATTAGGTAGAGAGAAGGGTCACCAGGTGACAGGATAAGATTGCCGAGATGGGAATGGGTCATGGGGACTTGGAAACTGGGGGAAGTTAGAGTCCAGAGCCCATGATTTCTTTAAGGGTGAGCTTGGATGATGGGTTGTGGTTCCATCTTCAGTCAGTAGAGATGTTTGAGCAAGAAAAGTATCCAGGAAATGAAATTCCCCTGTGGAAGGATGAGGAAGAAAGATAGCAGAGCCAACATGATTCAGTGAGTTGGGGATTGATTTGTTCAAGGCCAAAATAGTTTAACAAGTTTTAAAATGAGCTCTCTAGAATTTGAATCAAAGGAGGGCTCTTTAGGGTGAGGAGAGGACTGATTGTCACCAGGTTTGAACAATGGGTTCTTGTCGAGGGGTGAGGACATTAGTCCCCAGTGATCTGTTAGGAACTATATGGACTGGGTTGCCACTATTGGGAACTGTTTTAAGGCCATCTCTGTACCTCTCATTATAGACTGGAAATTGCCAGGTAAATCCTGAGGTCCACTCCGTTTCTTGCCCTCAGTAGCAAAGGTAATGCTAACAGGGTGGCATAATGTGGAGCATTCTAGAACATTGGTCCATCCTGTATAAAGGACATCCTTGATAGTATAATTGGCTGTGACTATTATATAACCACAGGAGAAGGATGGTTTCCAGAATGTGTGTCTACATGTCTCACAGCCCCAGTTGAGGTAACAAAACTAAAAAAAAATAAAAAACCCAATGTCACAATATTTGTAATATAGTGCTCTTTATCAATTGAATTATGGGCAAATGTAGAAGGGGAGGATGGGATCATGCTGCTCCTGTCTTTAGTGCTACAGCCATCCCAGGGATCAAAGCCCATTTTCCCCAGAGGCAAGGGGGAAATAGGGACCTTCAGAGGAGCAATATAAGATTCTAAGTCCCAACTGGCACCTGCATCAAGGGCAAGTTTGCATAGTCAGGGTATAAGTTAGGCCACCTGGGGTCATGGGAGACATGGGATGCCTTCTCCTGGCCAAGGGATGACCACCCAGGTATAATTAAGGGGCTGATGAGAGCTATCTAAAATGTGAACGGAGATCCAGAGGAGCAGCCTCGAACCAGAGGTCAATGGTGGTGAATATAGGCCTAACAGTATCTGGAATGGAAGAAGAATTTATCTCAGGGCAGGGGGGGGGGCCCTGGCACCTGGATAGGGTGACATTAAATTGGCTGGCAAGCCTGTCTGGGAGCCATCTTGGACCTCCTGTTTCTTGATCATAGACCCCGGCCCGAGCATCATCCCCAAATTAGGACTGGATCAGGTCTTTTCCTTCTTGCACTTAAGTGGTCCCACTATTTTACCATGGTTTGTTGTGGTCTGCAGCCGATTTTCCATCGCTATCCACAACCAGGAAGTTAATCCCAAAGAGGGCATGTTGAAGGTAGTTTCACAGGATACTGCAAATGTTATAAAAAAAAAAAGTCCCCTTTTTAATTTGTGGCCTGCCATTAAGGAAAACTTTAAGAAGGGGCACTGGGGCGAATCCTCTTGAACACAGTGTGTATGGGAGAACTCAGCAGGATGATCATTGTGGTCCCATTTGTGTTATTAAGCTGGTGAAGAGGGAGTAGAATGAACTGTGCCAGGCACTCACCAGAGAGGACAGCATGTGAACCAGCCTAGGCAGAAACAATTATCTTTATTTCTCCTGCAAAGTCATTATCAACAATTCTGCGGAAAATCTGAATTCCTTGGAGAGTAGAACTGGCTCTCCCTAGGATACAGCCAAACATACAATCAAGGAGTCCCATGCCTAAAGCCTAAGGAGCCTCAGCATGTGTGTCCTGTCCTGCTGTGGCCCACCTTGAAGTCTGAGATGAAACTTCTCAGCTGTGGGGGGTACTGTGCACGACTAAAGGGTTGGGAGTTTTTCAATGTGGGAGAAACCTGACAGCCCCAGGGCCTTCCCTCTGAGAAGAGATTGACCCAGGCTCTTAGCTTGAGATCTGTATTCAGAATCCCAGTGTTTGCCTTTGGGACAACTCTGGCATAGATTGGTAGGAGGGGGTTGCTCCACCGCTGGGGTCCAAAGGGGGGATGGATATATGAGGTGGGGGTCAGTATATGCTGGTGCTGAAATCACAAACAAGCAGGCTCTCATGTCAGTGAAGGAAGGGACTTAAGCAGGCAATGGAGGCACTTCCAGCTTTCAAGTCTAGCAGAGTCTGTGGCCCTGATTAGAGACAGATCTTTCACCACCAATGATCTGGATTAAAGGTGTGTGTCCCCACCATAAAGTTCCAGGTTAGGAGTAGACCTCCCTACTTTCCTGATTCAATTAGGAAATGATCCCTCACATGTGTTCCAGAGTTTTGGCTTATGATGAATTGCAGATGCAGTCAAGGTGACAACCAATTTCCCTTAAAGGAGCCATGTACATATCTGCTTGTCTCTCGCAAAGCAGAGTTCAACAAACAAAAATGCTGCTATCAATAAACCTTGCTTGTCTTTGTTGTTTTGTTTCAAAACCCTTTCTTAAGCTTTTGTTAAATTTTAAGTGGAAGTTCTTATTAGCCATGTGGGCGCCATATTGTTACGAGTAAGGTTTTTCCACCAGCCTGGTCACACTACTGTGCCAGCCCCAATAAACACACACAGAGACACTGTGTTAGATATAATTCTGTTGGCCAGTTACTTGTTTCTTATAGGCTAGCTCTGTTTTAATTGCTAACCCGTTTCTGTTAATCTATGCATTTCCACGTGGTCTCATCTTACCAGAGAGTCCAGTTGGCATCCTGTTCTCTCCAGGCTCTCCATGTTGACTCCTCCTTACTACCTTCCTCTTTCTTCCTCGTCTCCTAGTCCCACCTATCTAGCTTTCCTATTGGCCAACAGTGCTTAATTCATTAACCAGTATGAGAAACATATATACAGAATGACATCTCCCATCAAAAATAGAATAATAAAAAAGCCACAGATGGAGAGAATCTGGATTCTGTATGGTATTATATTGTCTTTATATTGTTTGACTGCTGAGGAAACAACTGTTAAAGAAATACTGCTGGATTAATTCAATTTATATATATATATATATATATATATATATATATATATATATAAAGATTTATTTTTATTATTTTATTTGTCTGCATCTATTTGCCACATTTGTGCTTGCCATATGAGGAAGTGGATGCTGGGAATCGGACCCAGGCCTTTCACAACAACAAGAAATGCCCTTAACCACTGAGCCAACTCTCCAGCCCTTCAATTTATATATTTTAAAAATGGTTTGACTCCAAAATTTAACTCTAAGGGCAAGTTACTGGGGGAAAGGATTTCTATTTTTGTTTCCACAGAAAATAACAAGCTGTGGATTCCTTCCAGACTAATATGGTTTGATCAAGGCAGACCCCTTGAAACAGAGTCGCTGGTAATCCAACATTCAAAACAACTTGAACAAGCCAGCCTTGCAGACTACAGCCAGGGTTTCTGCCTCTTCTTAGGATTCCCCCATAACAGCGCCCCCTACCAGCAGGAAGCTGGGGCTGAAGAACTCCTACAGGGCTGGTGTTTAAACAGGACTTCCCATTTTCCTGATGACAGTCCCCAGAGCTCAATTTATGTTTAAGTATATTGACAGTTGGTATTAATTTAATATTTGCTTGTCTGTTAGGGTTGACTCAATTTCTTCACAGCTACAGCCTTTGGTGCACAATATATCTATGATCCTGGGAAGGATTACTTTCATTCCTGGTTCTATATGATCTTTAATGTGTCCCAGCCATCTTCTTTCCCAGAGCTGACACAGTGTTTTCCTATGCCGGGTGAGAACTGTAAGTAATCAATCATGCAATGTTTTGCCAACAGGGGTTTGATAGGTGGTAGGGAATGGAATAGTTTGGGTATGTGATGACCCTGTGCACACCATGAAATGTGCTTTCTGCATATGGAAATTATCCTGTGACTAGTACATACAGGAAAACTCTCAAATCCACATGTCAACTGCCAGCCCATCTCTAACTTCAGAGATGTTGTCAGTGGCAGCATTTGGATTTTTCTCCAGCATGTTGACAGCAACCTGTGTATTTGTAGGAAGGTGGCAGGCAAGCTTCTGAAGTCCTGGTCAAGGATGTCCTCTTCCAAATGGTGTTCACCTCAATTTCAACCACTTTCTCTTGTTGACAAATCCTTGGGCAATGCATGCTAGAAACAACAATTAAAGCAATTTTAGATGCGGGTCAAATGCTATGAAATATCTGCTATGAAATATGACATATCCAAAATAACTTAATGATGCCCAAAAAAAAAAAAAAAAAAAAAACTAATGATGCACTTCAAGTAGTATAAGAACCCAACTCAAAACACTTGGTGAAAAATCACCATAAACAGCACAGCTGCAATCTTTGGTATGTAGATGGAAAGGACAATACTGGGGTCAAAGAAACCATGATGTGTGTCATAGTCAAGTATGCATCAAAATGAAAACCTTGGCCCAATCTCATTAGAAAACACTAGATACAAAACATAGGAAAATTGTGATATTCTAAACAAATTTCAATCCAGAGGGTCTTTCATAGAAAATTTGAAAGTATGAAAAGAATTCTTAGACATTTGTGATTATGAAACCAGATAAAAGAAAAACACTTAAACAATTGAGATTTGAGAAACAAGTGTGTATGCTAATAAAATGGTTCCAAACCAGGCAGATCACAGGCCTCTTTGACTCACTGAATTTATAAAAATATCGGACAAGAATGAACACTGTACTGGACATGGTTTTGTGGATAAGAAAACCGACTGTGCAATAAGACCCAGTAGTTCCGTTCCCAGTACCCTCACATTGTCTTACACTAACTGCCTGTGACTCCAGTAGCAGGGCAACCTACAGAAACTTTGGACATCATGGGCACCAGGCAACTGAGTTGTGCACAGACATATATGCAGACAAAACTATTTACTCAAGGGAAAAAATTAAATTCTCTAATTTTTACATGAATAACAATACATTTGGCATAGCACATCTCTTGGGAAGATCATGGAATAGTCTCTAAAGTACACTAAATTTTGGGTTAGATGGCAACAGCTAACAAATACAAATAAAGAACCTTTTGTAGCTGATGTTTGCCTCAGCTGATATGTAATACCTTCTATAGTATGGTCACCCATGCAGTCTATGCCAAGCCACTGAGGGCTGGCTTATCCCACACCAAGTATATGACCCCCAGGACATGTCTGGCAGTGAATCTCCAAGTTCCTTATAGGATGGAGCAGAGATAATTGCAGACTTGGACAGCCCATCAGACATGTCCTGAGCCAAGGACAAGAGATCCTCCTAAGCACACACGATACTCTACCATAATGAAGGACTACTCCATCTGCCTGTCTACCACAGCCTGCAGTTGTTCAACATGTACTGGTCACAGGACAATATCCATGTGTAGAAACCACATTTCATGGTAAGCACAGGCTCATCACCAGCACAAAGTATCCCATTCCCTGCCACCTATCAAAGCCCTGTCAACAAATCATTACACAAGAAATGGTGGTCCCCAGCAGTACAGGATAACAACATGTAATCTCCTGGAAAGACAATGGCTGGGAGACATTTGTGAGGAGTCCCAGAGCAAAGTTAACATCTTAACCCTCATCATTCCTAATATTCTCTTAGATACTAGCATACCGGTAATTTTCCATTCCACTAGGACTGTTATCTTCTTAAACATGATGCAGCCTGACCCTGAAAAATCCCCAGCTGCAGGCTTATCACAAAGCAACTTATCTTATAGCAGAACCTACATTCTCCTTGAAAGGACATTTAACCTCCCTCATATCCTCGCTTTGGCCCATTCCCTCATTTCTCCACTACATGAATCCTGTGGTTATATTCATGAAACTAGACTTAATCAGAATACCATCTTGTCTCCATCTCTTGTGTCTCTTCCCACCCCCTTCCCCCATTCTCACTCCCTTTCTCAGGTTCCGTGTCAACTGACTCTGTGGACTAGGGAATTTGGTGGCCAACATAGGGCTCAAGTATGAGGGCTTCAGTGAAGATCACTGCAGGGAAGTGCTGGCAAAAATCATACGAAGACAAAGAGAAAGAGGAAGTTGTTGAGGAGAGTGGGCTCCCTGTACAATGGCTTCATAAGTGAGCTCCGCAAATGGGACAAAAAAATAAGTGAACCCAGAGATGCAGACATCGACTCCCAAACCTCAGATTTACTGTTTCCTACCCATTATGCTTTAAGCATTACCAATCCCAGCCTAGCAACAGACTGCTGGTTGTGTTTGACCATGGGAACCTCCTGGCCCCTAGCAGCCCTGTGCTTCCTGATTCCTTGTTGCCTACTTATGAATTTATGCAGAAGGATAACTACACACTTAGTGACCCTTTTTAAGTTTTAGCCCACAGGATGTGATAATTCCTCATGTTTTTATAAACAGTTTAAGAATGACAGTTTTGAGAAAGATGTAGGACAAGCCTCCTTAACTTCTTGCTTTTCAATAATTCATGTATCAGCTGCTGTATATGCTGGATCTGGACAAGTCCTAGTTTGTTTCAATGGCTTGGCTTATTGCTTGCTGCCTGCTATATGGACAGGGTTGTGTGTCTTGACTACCCTCCTTCCAGATATAGAAATAATACCTGGGGATGAGCCCATCCCAATTCCCAGCATAGGCAATTTAACTCTGAGGCACAAGAGAACAATCCAATTCATTCCAATATTGGTTGGAATTGGTATTTCAGGAACCCTAGCCACTGGTTCCACAGGCATGGTAATACCGATAAAATCATACTCCAATCTGTCTCAGAAGTTTGCTCATTTTGTACAGACCATCTACAGGTGAGTCTAGGACCATCAGGACAAAGTTGAGTCTCTAGTTGAGGAGGTTCTATAAAATAGAAGAGGGCTAGATTTACTAACTGCAGACAAGGAAGGAATTTGTTTGACATTACAGGAAAAAAATGCTGCTCTTGTACTAACGGATCCAGAATACTTCAAGACAGAATTAAAAAACAGCAAGAAGAGCTTGAAAAGCATCACAGAGAGCTGTTTGATCAACCCATTTGGAGCACCTGGTATGGACTCCTGCCTTACCTCTTTCCCCTGCTAGGTAAACTGCTAGGTCCCACACTTTGCCTAGTAATTCTTTTATCTCTAGGACCTTTTCTGTTAACAAAATGATGGCCTTCATTAAAAATCAAATGGATGCTATAAAAATGCAACCCATACTGGCACATTATCATCACCTTGGTATGGCCAAAATGGGAGACCGCTATGATGAACTCTAAGCAATACACAGCTAACAATGTGGATGTATAAATTCGTCAGTCATCCTCTTAGTGAGCAGGGCTGGTTTGCCAATGACAGTAAACAGAAGAAAGACAGAAAGTGTCCTGTCTCAATAGGCCCCTAAGATAGGAATGGTCATCAGTAGATGCCATGTTCAATGATGTGTAAGGCTACACCACACTCCTGATCCAAGAATTCCTCTGACCTAAAACGGGCACAGCCCCCTCAAGCACATCCAGCTCCATGACTATTTTTGTACTATATTTAAAAGGGGGGCATGTGGGCAACCCAGAACAAAGTTAGCATTTTAACAGCCACCTTTCCTACTGTTCTCTTAGGTACTAACATAGTGGTAAATGTGCATTACCCTGTGACTTTTCTCTTGTTAAACATATGATGCAGCCTGACCCTGAAAGAGTCCCAGCTGTAGATTTATGGCATACCTAGTTAGTTATCTTATAGCAGAACACCTGCATCCTGCTTGTTAAGACATTCTGCCTCCCTTACATCCTGCCTTTGGTACATTCCCTCCTTTAGACAATAAAACCCTGTGGCTATATTCATTAAATTAGACTTGATCAGAGTGCAGTCTTGTGTCCATCTCTTGCATCTATTGTCCCCCCCCCCCATTTGCCCTCACTCCACATGGTACCCCCCAACTATCCCTGAGGGTGGTCACACATTGAAGAGAATGTGGATCCTGAAAAGAAAGAAATCCTTCCCACTGTCATAGACACTATTTTGTACCATTGGCTATACATGTGAAGAGATTGTCATCCCTAAGACACGGGCAACCTAATAAAGTAACAGCAACTTTCAATATTCTCAAACACAAATTGAGTTGTGGGAATAGTCATCAGTAAATGGGGAGCCATGGTTAAACAGGGGCCCTGTAGGAGATCTTCCCCACATACCCCTAGAAGTAGACAGCCAGTGAACCAGCATTTCCAACAATTAAAAAAGCTGGGAAGTGTGACTTTGAGTAAGATGATGTGGAAGGAAGGGGCAAGACATGGCAAAGTTATAGCATGCTCAAGAAATATTCCAGCTTTGACTGATGCCCTGTTCAGATGAAATAGTCAGTGATGGAAGTGTCCAAATGTCATCCTCAGTGCTCCTGGGGACTTTGCAATCCACATGGAAGTCTGTGGACAGCCTGCCTGGTGATCTCCACTCACGTGATTCAACCCTAGATGGAACACCTACAAGGATTCTGAACATGGACTTCTGGACAGAGCAACCTTCCTTAAGGCCCAGCATGGCCTATGAAAACCTCCAGTATAGAACCACAATATCTACATCCAGGCCATTTAGGGTAAGCAAATAGGTAAGTGATGGGTAAGCAAATTCCCCATGCACTCAGAGCACTGTGCTTTGCTTCTAAACCACTCCATATGACTCCTGGACTCTCATGTAAGCTATAAAGAAAATAGTAGACAGTGCACCTTAAGATAACCATTTGCTCTGGCCACCAAAATTTTCTCCTCCTTTGTATTTTGACTGTGTTACTTTAATAAAGAACCTACTGTAAATGACAAGAATCCATAGGAAAAAAAAACAAATTAAGACTCCTAGCAATAGTGGAGAGGATTCCCAAACTGGTTTAAGCCTGTTATTAGATTGGGGTAGATCCCAAATATCATCATACAACCTTCACCCAGTAGTTTATGGAACCAGATACGAAGATCCACACCCACGCACTAGGGCAAGGTCATGGATGATACTCCAAGAGAGGGAGGAGAGAAAATATGAGCCATGGAGACAGCAGAAACAAGCTCATGGAAATCAAGAACTCTAGACCAATATCTTGGAGAAAACTCCAGATATCTGAACTAGTTCCTCTCTATCTGGAAAATTGTTTTGAATCTTGGGGTATCTGAGGATCTGTGACAGTAGGATGAGGATCTAACCTTCGAGTCTACCCCAGTGACTAATCCCATCATATCGGTCAAGTGAAAAGCCCCTGGAAAAAAATATGAGACAAAGTATTTGAAGGAATCATTGAAATCTGTTCAGATAACTCCAAATAGCTTGATAAACTCATGAAACTTGTATGACAGTGGTGGTGTGTGCCTTGGATCTCACCTTCTGGAGAAAAAGGCAGATGGTTCTCTATGAGTTACAGGCCAGCCTGGTCTATATTTTTTCCACGATAGTCTTCAAAGGTACTAAGAATCCCTGTCACAAATACCAAATATACACAACAATCAAGGCTGGTGTTATTTGTTACATTTTACATATTTAGGAAGGCTTATTTAGAGAAACTTCCTAGACAGGTTGACTTAGGTAGAATTTGGGAAATTACCAACTATATGGATTTTTAGATTATCACTAGCACCTAGGGTTATGTAATTATCTGTACTTAGTTGTGCTGAAGATAAAAAATGAGGATTTCATTTGTAGGAAACTTGGTTCCTTATCCTAAAATATTGCAGAGAATGGTGGTGAATGAACAAGTGGCAGAACTGTCTGCTGTCTGTCTGTCCAGGGAGCATCTCTTTGCTTATGGCTTTGCTACCCAGCTTGAGTCATCATGTCATGACACCACAAATGTCTCATTATTCTCTGAGATGCTAGTCCAATAAAAATACATTGCTTCCCTAGGCAAGGCCACAAAGTGACCGCATTGAGGGAGCAGTGTACTCAATGAGAGTACTTTGACCATAAAGGGGAATTATGAAAGGCCCCTGAAGAAGGTTATGGTTCACAGCCATTTTGGTTATCATCTTGACTGCATCTGCAATTCATCATAAGCCAAAACTCTGGGATACCTGTGAGGGATCATTTTCTAATTGAATCAGAAATGTAGGGAGGTCCACTCCTAACCTGGAACTTTATGGTAGGAACACACAACGTTAATCCAGATCATTGGTGGTAGAAGATCTGTCTCTATTCAGGGCCACACCCTCTGCTAGACTTGAAAGCTGGAAGTGCCTCCATTGCCTGCTTAAGTCCCTTCCTTCACTGACATGAGAGCCTGCTTGTTTTGGATTTCAGCAGTAGCATATACTGACCCCCACATCACACATCCATCCCCCCCTCCATTGTAAGGTACAACCACTGGTTACTTGGCCCTCAAATTCATAGGTAGCCATCATTAGATTAGGCCACAGCCTATAAGCCATTTTAATAGATTTCCTTTCTATGTAGAGGGAGACATCCATTCTGTGAGATCTGTTGCTCTAGAGAACCATGACAAATACATTCACCCACATTCTTTCTGTTCAGGGAAGGAGGATATTCTGCCTTTCACTACAAAATAACCTGGAAATCTGAAACCTATCACCATGAACCTTCATATCCTCTATTGCACATACATATTGAAGAACAGATCACCTTTGAAAGGCCATCAAATGAGGAAAAACAATCAAGACAAAAGGGGGATAAAGTGTTCACATTCTAGTGAGACCTGTGAACAAAGCACAGGTTTGGGGCCATTCTCAAGAGAGGGTGGGCCAGAAGGATGGGGAGTGAAAAAGATTTGGGGGAGTAGCAACAGGACCTCATCGACGGTATGAGCAGGGTTTACAGGGAATGTAGGAAGTGTGGAGTCAACCTCTAGACAGTGGTCATCTGAAACAATTTGGATAGGTTCGGAGGTCTCTTGGTACAGGCACAAAATTCAGAATTCACAACGGAATTCCTTACTTGCTCCATCATTTCCAGCTGGGAGATTGGTTGACACACAGCAGCCTGTCACTCAAAGTCTCTGCCTTAAGATCGGAGCCAAAGGAAACTGAAGGCAAGTATCCTGGAAGAGAGGGGAATTCCAAAGAGGTTTTCCTCTTATATGGTGAACATGGCAAGGGGTGAGGTCAGATTTCTTGCATGATCCCAAGAGCTCTTAGGATTCCAGGTCACAAGACTTTCTGGGTTTCGGGAGCCAGTCTTTGGTTTGAGCTACATTCTTGTTGTCCAGCTTCTGTTTGGGGTCTTCAGCTGAAGGATTTCCCTGTCACTCCCTTCATCCACACAATCAATTTTCAGCTCCAAAGACGGAAACCCTGAGGAAGAGAAAACACAGTTCCAGTGACTCCAGAAAGGTCAGAAGGGGTAAGTCCTGCCTTTCCCCAAAGTGTCCACCTCATCTGCCTTACACAAAGCTAACTGTAGAAGGGTCTTTTTACCTCTGAGCATGTTGGTGACAATGTGTTCTCTTGGCATATGTGATCTCAGCACAAAGGCTGAGGTACTTGGGGCAAAATGGCCAGCCACCTCTGCAGGGCTTCTCAAGGCACTAGGGGAGGTTCTAGAAAAAGGGTGGACTGGAATTTCTCTTCTGATCCTTTCTTGTTCATGGCTTTCCATAGGAAATGAGGATGCCTCCCATGTGGAAAACAGACAAAGACAACAGCAAAGAAGGCAGAGCAGAAAGTCAATGGCCAACAAGAATTAGTCTGCCCAGAATCTCATCACACAAGCCAACAATCAGTCCTCCCCTCCCCCTAAAGACCCCTTGTTTGATTAAATTCTAGAGAGCTCATTTTATAATTTGGTAATCAAACCATTTTGTCTTAAACAAATCAACCCCCAACTCACTGAATCTTATTGGCTCTGCTACTATTCTTCCTCACACTTCTACAAGGGAATGGCATTTCCTGGATCCTTTTCTGACTCTTAACATCTCTACAGAGTGCAGAAGGAACCAGAACCCATTCTCCAAGCTCACCCGCAATCAAGTCATGGGCTCTGAACTCTATCTTCCCCCAGTTTCCAAGTACCCATGGGCCACTCCTGTCTCTGCAATCTTATCCTGTCTCTGGCTGACCCTTTTCTATAACTCCTAACAAAGATTCCTGGTGGGCTTATCAGGATGGCCTTAACACCTCCATTTTTTCACCACTCCTAAACACACTACACCTATGTTTTGATTTTGTCAGCATGAGTTCCCTGACTTACCGATTATTCTGAATAAGAATTTAGCCAGATTTGGGTGGAAACGGAGGAGCTCTCACCCCTAATGTGACTGTTGGGACCCTTGCATTGCTTTTAGTTTGGGAACCTGGAAAGGTAGAAGGCATTGAGATTTCATCCCTTGTTCTCTCAAACTGCCATTACCCAGAGCTTCTTACCTCTATAGATAATGAAATCCATAACTTGGAAGAGGGCATTACCAGGCTTGAAGTATCTTAAGTCTTCCTTTCAGCTGTCATCCTGCAAAACAGACTAAGCTTAGACCTATTGTTTTGACAACAAGGAGGAATTTGTGCTGCACTCAAGGGGGGAATGTTGCTTCTATAAAGATCACACAGGAGTGACTACAGACAGTATGGTCAAATTCAGAAGGGCTAGAAAAAAGAAAGCTGTGAGAAAAGGCCTTAGGCTAGTTCTAAAATTGACTGTCAGCCTCACACTGGTGTACCACCATACTCCCATCCATTTTAGGACACCTTGCTGGCTTCTTAATTCTGCTTGCCTATGGCCCTTGGGCCATTAAGAAGTTAACTGGCTTCATCTGCCAACAGATCCAGTGGGAAAGTGTATCCAAGTAGGCTATCACTGGATTGACCTCGAGGATCATGGTCACAGCCAGCCTTTAGGAGGTGATAACTAACACATGATCAAAGGGGGCACTTCCCAGGGAATCCTCCTTCTGCTATTGACAAAACTAAAACATCCCCCACCTAGGTGGCCTTATTCTGAGTGCAATGAAGAGGCCATCAAGGGTGCCTACACAGGTCTTCATGGGAGTATACCTGGTTGCATGAAGGTCAATGTGAGAAAAAAAACCTTCCCTCCAGAAAAAGCATTGCTGCAGGCCTGAGCAGTCTCACCAGCCAGGCTGGGTGGCTTGCTACAGGATATATATCAAATATCCATCTAGGGGGACCAGGATCCCTGCTCCCTCTCATGGTGAGATGGTGTCAATACCTCACATTCTTACTTGGAAAAAAAAGGAGGAATTGCTGGGAGCAATCCTTGCATAAGCCTTCCAGATTGCAAGTTTTCCTTAGAATAGCAGATTGAGTTAGAAGACTGCTACCATCAGTCCCAGTCTACCTTTTCCCCTTCTCAACTTTCTGAGAAGTAGAACTTAGGGCTCACGGGAATGCAGTTAATGCAGTTATTTAGCAACTCCTAAGACCTCTTCCCCTGATGACAACTTGCTTATCTGTATATCGTGCTCATCTTCAGTGACCTATAATGAAGAACAGCAGACAGACAGTGTAGTTACCAGGAAACGAATACCCTGCACTTATGCTTCCCACCTTACCTAGCTTCCTGCCCTAACCGCTCTATAACATGCTTGAGAAAAATAAAATGTTGTAGCTTGATCAGAATGCTGCCTGTTCTAGTGTCTCCTGTCCATTCATTCCAGCTCCTTTGGGGTTCAGGCCTGCCATGCTACCCCATTGGTCAGGGAAATAATGCTAGATAATAGTCCATATTTACACAGCCAATAACTGAGCCTTTTCCTTGGACATGGAGTCACTTTTTGTTGAGAACAATTGAGATTTCCTGCAAAATTGATAGCATTAGTTACAACCAATAAAAAGGGAGCCAGCACACAAGTGCCTGAAATGAAGGGGAAATACTTATCCTTTGGACTAAAATGTAAATTTATAGCTACTTTACCCAAACTATCATTAGTGGTCACTTCAGAGAAACTGGAATGGCTAGCACCTGGTCCCGACTCAGTGTGGCTCTCTAGAGCTGCATCCAAACAGTGGGATTGCAAAACGCTGTGAAAAACTCAAAAATTGCCTGACTGAAAGGAGCATGAGGCCCAAAAGCAGTGGACAGTCTCCTCAGGTTGTTTTAGCTTCTTGAAATGGAGTGGATTGTGTTCCCTCAGACTGTTATGCAGAAGATCCACTGTCTAAGTCACAAGATAAGCTTCTTTCCTTTCCCAAGGCTTCTGCTTCGGTTATTAAATCTTTGACATCCCACTCTATCCCTCCAGTCAGCGAGTCTCCACTAAATAGATCACAAGAAATGTGTTATGCCCTGGTGGACAGCATTTATGCTCATAAGCTTCAGCAATTCTTTCCTTTGTTCAATCTCTGCTTCCAAAGTATCTTCTACATCAGTTATGGCAGGACTAACATCTCCTAGTTGGGATCCCTCTTGTTCCCTGATAGATTTCACAGATTATGAATCTTGTACTTCCTCAAAAGTCTTATTCATCCCTGCCATTTGTTGTTTTACTTTGACATAGTTGCTCAGAAACACATCCTCAAGTAGACAACAAAGGGGAAAAGGTGGTAATTTGAGAAATTATCAGGCTCTTCTTCTTTATAAGCCCTTTTGAGATCTTCTTTTATGTGTTCCCAATCAGGAATGTTTAAGCCTCCAGACTCTATAAACCAGTGACTATGTTTCTCTAATATGGCAATGAATTCTTTTTCTGTCTTTTATTCTCGGTGCCATGTCTTTTCAATAGGGCCACTAATTGCCCAATGAGAACTTTTTTAGAAATACTGGCCCTTCCTTCAATACACCATCATTCACTTACTTTGCTTGCAGGCCTCTGAGAGTGATCTCTTAGGTGTTCCTTTCTGCCCGATCTCAGTGGGACCTCCACTTGTAGTGCCCACACTTCAATCTGTTCCACTAATCCAACAAAGACCCGGAGTTTGAAATAAAAGAAAAGACAGCAGGACATTCGTGCAGCTGGAATGCTGAACGCTGTTTATTGACTGGAAGGTTTGGGCATATATACTGACTCCCAGCACAGTGGAAAAAATCAAGGGTCAAGCGAGCAAGTTCTCAAGGGCTTAGTTCCTCTCCAGCAGATGTGTGTTAACAAATCAAGAAGATTACCAAAAACTACTGTGGTGTAAAATATTCCAGCCAACTGCTTCAGGTTTGTGCAAGGTGCCTCAGGGGTCCATGCAGATCCAATGTTACATAGGTCCTGATAGAATTGGAGTTCTCAAATGGATTGGACCTCAACATAGTAAATAGATTTCCCAGTGTGTTGGGTTTCTTTCCTGGATATGTTTGCTCCCCATGCTTACACATACAAAGTTAGTTTTCCTTCTAGGGTTATTTTGTCTTTGTAGTGTCCCTTTGTGAATTAATTATTATCTAATTTTCATTTTTGAAAATTAAGTCTCTTATTTTCTTTGGCCTCATTTTTTTTCCTGTACTAAAAGTATCTAAGTATATGTGAAAGATATCCATTTGGATTATGCCTTTTGTAACATGTCTGTGCTGGACTCTGATGATATTCCCCTGCATTTTTTCTCTCCCAGCATATCTTTGGGAATTTTACTAGAACTTTGACAAAAGCTAAGTCCTCTCTTTTTCATGACCCAGACAACACAAAATCTGTCTGATTTCTGTTTGTGGGTCTCCTTTGTTTCACATAAAATAGTATCTTGCTCCAGCTACTTTCATAATAACACAGTTTCACTAGTTACTGAGCATAGTATGTTCTTTTCCCCCAGAACCTTCTACTATGCTATTCTATTGTTCAATTTGTTTATTTTGAAGTAAATTCCTGTCCCAGTGTTAGTCCATTTGGATGGTAAATGCAGGGATCTGTAGTGTATTGCTGAAAAGAATGTGAAGTATGAAGGACTCCCATTAATGATTTTCTCATGATTGTTTATTGAAAAAAGAAGGTTATGTTTATTTATGTTAGTATGTGCTTGGGGTACAGGAGAATACTGGCACAGGGATCAGTTTGCAAACATTCCTTTCCTTTCTGTTTAATCAAGTATTTTCTATAATCTTGGTGTTAGGCCTAGGGTTTCCAAGGCTGCAACAAAACACCATGAGCAATAAGAAAGTTCAGGAACAAAAGGATTAGGTAGATTACAATTGCGAGATTGCTGTTTATGTGTAAGGAAAGTCAGGAGAGAAAATAAAATGGAGCAGTTACTTGATGCAGGAGCTGATGGAGAATCCATGGAAGCGTGCTCCTTCCTTGATTCCTCAGTCTGTTTTAGAATAGAACCCAGAACAAGTCCAAAACATTCACTCCCTTTGGGCTTGGCCCTCCCCACTGATTACTAATTGAGAAAATGCCTAACAGCTGTGTATCATGAAGGGGATTCCTCAACTGAGTTCCATTCCTCTTTGAGGACTCTAGCCTGTGTCAGGTTGGCGCTTAATTCCCTCAAGTACAGAGTTCATCCTTGTCCAAAGTTTTAATAGATTGGGGAAATCCAAGAGGCCTAGGCTCTGCCAGATTTGAGCCATTTTGTTATCATCCTTACTTGTTGCTCATGTCTCATATAACTGGTTTTCTTTTATTTGATTTCAATATTCACACATATGTCCTTTCCTTTCCTACTTTCAAATTTTCAATGGTTTAATGGTTGAAACATCCTTGAAATGACCTCTGGATTGTAAGATATTAGAACATCACATTTTTTCCTATACTTTGTATCTATTGTCTCTTAATACGTTTATGGCCGGGTTTTCATTTTGATGCACTCTTGAATGTGACCACATCATTGCTGATTTGACCCCAGTACTACCCTTTGTATATACATAGTAATGATTCTAGCTGTACTATTTAAATGACTTTGAGGTTGGGTTCTTTTACTGTATGAAGTACATCATTAGGATTTTGGATAGCTCAGATTTAAAAGTAGAAAATTCATAGCGTTTCCCCCCCCAAAAAAAAAATGGGTTATTTGTTTCTAGCATTGATTGCACCAGGAATTACCAGCATGATAAAGTGTTTGAAATTGAGATGAAGATCATGCCCAGCCCCTTTAAGAAGGACATCCTTAAACAGACTTCAGAATCTTAACATCCCTAGGCTTTGTTTCATTTGGGGAGGTGAAGCTTGCCTGCCACCTTCCTACAAATACACTGATTGCTATCAAGCTGCGGGAGAACAATCAAAAATGCTGTGGCTGACAACATCTATGAAGTACAGATCCTTCACTCTATGGAACACAGAAACATAGTTCAATTTGTTTCATGTAAATGTCTCAGTGAACATGACTTATGCTTAATGGCGTATAATGCAGGGAAGACATTTGCAATGTTCCTCAGGTACCATAGTCTATCAAAAGGAGGAAAAAGATAGACCAATATTCCAACAGTTCGTGTCAGCAGGGCACTTTCTATACCAAAGACTCATTGCACATCATGATGTTAAATTTCAGAATATCCTTATTGACAGAGATGGAAACGTTAAGCTTTGAGAATCTGGAATGGCCATTCAGCTCAAAGAGGAGCAAATGTTGAACAGGGGCTGTGGCACCTTGCTTATATGGCTTCAGAGATCTTAGCAAGGAAACCCTATGATGGGCTGGCAGTTGACATATAGAGCTTGGGAGTTGTCCTCTATGTGCTGGTCACAGGACAATTTCCATATGCAGAAAGGACTTATCATGGTATGTATAAGGTCATCAGCAACACAAAGTATCCCCTTCCCTACCACCTGTCAAAGCCCTGTTGCCAAACCATTGGACGATTACTCGAAGTCCCGACCAGGCATAGGATAACAATAAGTCAGCTCCGGGAAAGAACATGGCTGGGCCACATTAAAGATCATGTAGAACCAGCAAAGAAGGAAATCCTTCTGAGGGTCGTAGACATATTGTGCACCAGTGGCTATAGCTGTGAAGAAATCGTGTCAACCCTAACTCACAGACAACCAAATACTAAATTACAGCGACTGTCAATATACTTAAGCATAGTTTGATCTCTGGGGAGTGTCATCAGGAAAATGGGAATTCCTGTTTAAACAACAGCTGTGTAGGAGCTCTTCAGCCCCTTTTCCCATTGAAGAGGACCGCCAGTGCACCTTCCATTCATAAAATTATAAAAGCTGGGAATTATAACTTTGAGGAGGAAGGTGAAGAAGGAAAAGCCAAGAAATTCCAAAGTGAAAACATGCTCGACAAACTCTCCTGCTTAGAGACGTTGCCCAGTTCAGAGGAAAGACTCAAGAAAGTAAATGATTGGATGGCTAATATCATCCACAGTGCTACCAGGTACTTTGCAATGTACATGAAGTCTGTGGACAGCCAGCCTTGTGATGGCACCACATGTGAATCAGGTCTGCATGCAACACCGACAACGATTTTGAGCACGATCTCCTCTTTATATCAACCACCCGTGAGGATCAACATGTCCAATGACCAGCCTCAGGTACCACCCAAAATCTCAGGATCGAGGGCATTCAGGGTCTGGAAATTGGTGAAGAAACGATTATCCCATGTACTCAGAGAACTGTGCTGTCTTCCTGAACCATTTCCTGGTGAATCCTGGACCCTCTTGTAACCTACAAACAAAATAAAAAAAAAAAAAAAAAAGAAAAAGAAAAAGAAAAAAAATTGAGTGTATAAAAGACCTGTGTGCTCTGGCCATCAAAATGTTTTCCTCTTTATTAGTTTGTCTATGTTAATTTAATAAAGAACTTATTGTAAATGACAAGAATCTGCCAGAAGTAACCAAACTAAGACATTTAGCAATAATGGAGAGGATGACCTAACTGGTCTAAGCTTGCAATTAGATTGAGGTTTTGGTCAAGAATCATCATCCAGTTATCATTCCATAACTGACTTAAGCAGATGATGAGATCGGCAACCAAACACCAGGCCCACCTCTAGGAAGACAGTTTAAGACAGGAAGGAGGGAATCTATGAGCCAGGAAGATCAAGATCATGATGGAGAATGCTCCAGAGACAGCTAAATCAAGCTCATGGAAATCATGAGCTCTAGTCCAACAGCTCTGGAGACTTCAGGCGTCTGAACCTGGCACTTTGTACTCATAAAAAATTATGAAGTTGGACTATTGAGGATGTCTGACAGTGGGACAAGGGTCAAACCTTGGTACTTGAGCTAGCATTGCCTCCCATTTCCTATCCTGGGGTGCCATGCTCAGACAAAGTGCTTAGCAGAGGTACCTGTGCTGCCCCTTCTTAATGTGCCAGACTTTGTTGAATCCTCGTGGGAGCCCTTCCCCATGAGATGTGGACTGGGGGAGCCAAGTGGTAGGGTAAGGTGGGTACAGTAGCAATGACTGAGTCTGGAATGTAAAATCAAAATTAAAATAATAAACAACTTACTAAAAATAGAAAGCATCCTAGCACAGTGTCTTCATACAGTTCTCAACCCTGGGTTGGTATCTTGACCTCTCACATGAAATCATCTCCGAATCCCACTGACAAACCAGGACTATGTGTCTCCACAGCTGAGTCTCGTGCAGCACACACCTAAGAAAGGATAGCCAAGCCATGAACCTCATGCCCAGGCAAAGCAATACAAGTCGGTTGGAAGAAATTAACCAACAAACTAAACCCAAAAGACTAATCCCCTTTACAAACACAGAGCTAACATTTGAAATCCTAGACACCCTTGAGTCTCCCCAAATGACCAATAGGCCAAGGGAACGGGTCCCTGAAACAAAATCTGAGACAAAATATTTGAAGGAATCATTGTAAATATATTCAGATAACTCAAAATAGCATGATAAACACATGAAGCAAGCAGCACAGTGGTGGTGTTCGCCTTAAATCTCAGCAATCCTTAGGCAAGGGCAGATGTACCTCTGTAATTTCTAGGCCAGCCTGGTCTACAGAGTCAGTTCCAGGACAGCCTTCAAAGGTACAGAGAAACCCTGCGTCCAAAATCCAAACTATCAAAATAACCAAAAATGAATTAAAAAGCTAAAAACTTCATGATGCATAAGAGAGATTAATTTGCCTTGTTAAATTCCTAGTGCTGCTGTTTGTTGATTTTTAAATGTTGAGAGAAGGTTTTGTTAGACAAATTTCCTAGATGGGTTCTCTTGAGTGGAATTTGGGACAGTAGAAATTGTATGGATTATTAGACTGTCAGCAGCACCTAGGAAAATGTAAGTATGTTTACAAAATTAGCTGGACATCTACAATTTCAGAGCTCTTATTTCCAACATGGAATTCCATGGTTCCATTTAATGAAAATATGCCATTTCAAGTGTTGGAATTTGTGTGTTTGTCACCTAAGAATATGCTACCCTAGTGCTAAACAGCACTTTTAAAAGAATCCTATTCATTGATTTACTTTGTGTAGTGGTGCTCTGACTATGAGTAATTATGGACTGTTCACAGGGGTGTGCACCTCCCATGTGCACTGTCCCCATACCATAGAAGACAATGGCAGATTCACAGAGAAGATTTAGAGACCATCGTGATCCTCTGTGAGTGTGGATGTGTGTAGCTAGAAGTGTAGACACAGAGAATAACTGCTCTGTACAGTCTTTGTTCATCACCATTACTCAAATAAGATTCACCAGGTAATAGGGAACCTCAATTGAGGAATGTTCTCAATCAGATTATCTTACCAGCATGTTAGTGGAGCGGTTTGTAGATGGATAAGTTTCAAAGCCACTCTCTTCAAATCAGGCTAACCTGCAACCCCTTATTTTCCTTAACTGCAATTGCAAGAGGAGAGGTCTCTTGCTAGGTATAGAGGTCTTTCCCTGTTGAAACCTCTAGCATCCTAATCATGACATGGAGACTTATAATAAGTATGAAAGCTTGGCCAATTGCTTAGGCTGATTACTAACTAGTCTTTATAACAGTAATTAACCAATGTCTTTTATCCCGCGTTCCTATACATGGATCAGTTACCTTTACTTTGCAGTGGCCATGCTATTTGTTTTGAGTCTGGTGTCTCTGCCTTTTTCCACAGCACCCTCTGTGCCTGGAAATCCCAGCCTTTAAATAAACAGATCAGAGTGTCACAACTTTACAGAGTACTAAAGGGTTCTTCCACATCAGAGGTCCCAAATGACTGTCTTTATTCCTCATGAGTAGAATTAAGGAAAGTTCATGTAGGAAGGTAGGCAGAGGATACCAATTGTAAGGTTCACCTACTTGGGCTGCAGAGCTATGTCTGCTGGAACCTCCTCCAGAGCTCCATGGACTGAGCTTGTAACAGGCCTACAGACAGGATCATCTATTCATTCTCAAAACTCCCTGATGCTTCAAAGAGGACCAGAAAAATGTACACACAATTAAAGAAAGGCACACTGGGCCAATTATCATTATTCCCCACTTGAGCTGTACCATCCCAGGTTACCAGCAATCCTCGGTACTGGGAAGTAAAGCATCCCCTTGATTGTCATGTGGAGATATTCAGCAGCATTTTATATACACACATATTTGTTAATTGAACTCTTCAAAACATCAAATTATCCTTGGCATTGTTTCCAACTCAGTTTCTTCCCACCTATGCCAGGCTTAACCAAACTAGCAAATAATCCATGTGCCTTTGACCTCTCAATCCAGAAGACAGACAGACAGACAAATTGAGGTCTCCGAATCCTATGTTCCTCAAAGTCAAGGCTATCTAAAGAAGGAGGGACATGGACTAATATTTCAACAGGTTGTGTCAGCAGTACACATTCTCCAAGAAAGACTCATTCCATATCATGATATTAAGTTTGGAGAATATCCTTATTAACTGAGATGGAAAAATCAAAGATTGTGTATTTGGAATGACAACTCATCTCACAGAGGGGCAGACATTGGAGGAGGTCTTGCATCATAGCCCAATATATCTCCAGAGTCCTTGGCTGAAAAAAAAAAAACTCTATGATTGTATAGTTGCCTCATGTGGAGCTTGGGAGTTGTGCTTTATGTACTTCTCACAGGACAATATCCATATGAAGAAAACATAGCCCATGCATTGTAGAGCCTCATCACCACCATAAACTTTGAGTTCACTACCATCCATCTAGACCCTGTCATATCATCTTTGAAGAATTAGACAAACCAGCAGAGGATAACAGTATGTCAGCTTGAGCAAAGGAGATGGCTCAGCCACACTGAAGATCATGTAGAACCTGCTCAGAAACAAATCCTTCCCAGGGCCAAACAGAGCATGAATACTATTGGCCATCCCTGTGAAGGGATTTTGTAATGCCTAAAACACAGGCAACCAAATAATAAAGGAAAAGGAACCTTCCCTATTCTGAAACACAAATTGAGCTGTTGGGCTGTCCTGATCAAAACAAGAATTCCTGGTTAATTGGCAGCCCTGTTCCTGCTATTCCCCCTCATCTCCCCTTCAAGAGGAGAGCCAGCCAACCAGCTTTTCCAACATTTACAGAATCTGGGAAGACTCACTTTCAGCAGGAGGGTGTGGAAGGAAGAATAGATGCCTAAGCTGTATCATGTTCAATACACACTAGTGATTGGATCTGATGCATTGATCAGAAAATAATACCAGAAGTAGCTGTCCTGATGACGAATGCCATCAAAAATGCTACCAGGGGCATTGCTGCCAACACGATTTCTCTGGACAGCCTGCCACAGGATCTCTCCTCATCTGGATGTTTGCTCTCTCTGCATTGTCAGTGGATACTGTTTTTTACTGTACATTTGCTGAACTTCTGTGTTTGTGTTCTAGAATCTTGTGAAACTTATGAAAATGGTTTTATAGTCATTGGCTTAATTGTTTTAATTCCAAAGATGCCTAGAAATCTAGGAGTATATGCCCTGTAGCCTATATTTACCTCTGCCTATCTTCTAACTTTGGTCTCCCATCTCCTGTCTCCCCTCTGCCTGCCCATTTCCTTTTCCTTTTTCTTTTCCTTTTTTTGTATGAAGTGCTTATGCAATTTGTTTGTGGCACATTACTTACCTTACTTATGATCTTTTTTCTGTCTTTACTTTTATTTTACATTTGATCCCACTTCCCTCTCGCTCCCACCCTCTTTTCATCTCTCCCAACATCTCCCACCCCCTGAACACGCTCCCCTCCCATCCCCCCAACACTCCTCATACAGAGTGATGCCTTCCAGGAGGGGTCATCTAATTCTGTCAAGTCTTTTGTAGAAGGGACTAGGCCCACCCTACTGCCTGTAGGTTACAGAGTATTCCTCCAGGGGGGTTGCACCCACAAAGTCCTTATGTGCACAATGGATACATCCTGGTTCCACTGTCCGAGGTCCCTTAGACTGCCTTCTAGCTTAGACCCATGTTCAGGGGTCCTGAGTCAGTCCTATGCTGGATTCCCAGCTATCAGTCTGGGGGCCCATTAGCTCCTCCTTGTTCAGGTCAGCTGTCACTATGTTTTTGTAGCCTGCTCTTGTCCTTGCTCTCTGCATCTGGATTTTTGTTCGGGTCAGTGTTTAGCTGTGGATGTTTGCTTCTGTTTCCATCAGCTACTAGGTGAGGGCTCTAAGATAGTGGATAAGTTAATCCTCTCTCTCTAATTATCAGGGAAGGGAATTAAAGATAGCTCAAATTGTTAGTTGGGTTCAATCTTTAGGTCTTTGGATATTTCCCTACATTCAGACTTGTCTTCAAACCTATAATGGATCCCTCTTCATGGTCTCTCTATCTCTCTCTTTCTCTCTCACTCTCTCGCTCTTTCTCTCCTCACTCAATCTTCCTAGTGTCTTGTGATTTCCTCTCCACCCATTCTCTTTCTCCTAGTTCCCTCTCCACTCACTGCCCCCACAACTTCCCATATGCTAAGGAGATCTTGTGTCTTTCCCTATCTGTGAGGGACCTTATATTGAAACTCTGAGATTATTCCTTGTGTCCTACTTTCTCTGGCGGTATGAATTATAGGCTAAATTATATGTCTAAAATAGGTGAATTATTTGTCTAAAATCCATATATGAGTGAGTACATACCATGTTCTCCTTATTGTGAGTGTTTTACCTCACTCAGAATGGTTTATTCAATTTTCATCCATTTGCCTGTGAATTTCAAGATTCCATTGCTTTTTTCCACTGACTAGTATTCCATTGTGTAGATGTGCCATATCTTCGTTATCCATTCTTCAGTTGAGGGGCATCTAGGTTGCCTCCAGGTTCTTGCTATCGCAAATAATACTGCTATGATCATAGTTGAGCACATGTCTATGTTGCATGGATGTGGATGATTTGGGTATATGCTTAAAAGGGGGATTGCATGGTCTTGTGGTAGACTGATTCCGATCTTCCTGAGGAACTGCCATACTGATCTCCAAAATGGCTGTACCAGGTTTCACTCCCACCAGCAGTGGAGGAGTGGTTCTCTTTCTCCTCATCCTTTCCAGCATAAATTGTCAGTGATGTTTCTAATTTTAGCCATTCTGAGAGGAGTACATTGGTATCTCAAAGTTGTCCTCTATTCAGGTCTGTTCCCCATTTTTAATAGTATCATTTGGTGTTTTGGTGACTAGTATCTTGATTCTTTGTATATTTTTGAGATCAGTCCTGTGTCAGATGTAGGATTGGTATAGATCTTTTCCCAGTTGGCAGGCTGCTCTTTGGTCTTGGCAACTGTGTCCATTGCCTTACAGAAGCTTCTCAGTTTGAGGAGGTCCCATTTATTAATTATCTGTCTCAATGTCTGTGATACCGGATTTATGTTCAGGAAGCAGTCTCCTGAACCAATTTTTTTTTTCATGGGTACCTTCCATTTTGTCTCTTAGAGGTTCAGTGTGGTTGGATTAATGTTGAGGACTTTGATCCATTTGGACTAGAGTTTTGTGCATGGCGACAGACATGGTTCAATCTTCAATTTTTTACACTATCATCCAGCTGTGCCAACACCATTTGTTGATGATGCTTTCTTCCTCCCATTGTATAGTTTTAGCTGTTTTGTCAAAAATCAGGTATTCGTAGGTGTGTGGGTTAATATCAGGATTTTCAATTTGATTCCATTGGTCTACCTGTCTATTTTTTTGACAATACAAGGCTGTTTTCAGGACTAAGGCTCTGTACTAGAGGTTAAAGTCGGGGATAGTGCTTCCTCCTGAAGTTGCTATATTGTACAGGGTTGTTTTGGCTATACTGGGTCTTTTGTTTTTCCATATCAAGTTTATTATTATCCTTTGAAGGCCCGTTAAGAATTGTGTAGGGATTTTAATGGGCATTGCATTGAATCTGTACATTGCTTTTGGAAAGTTTGTCATTTTTACTATGTTTATCTTACCTATCCAAGAGCATGGAGATCTTTCCATTTCCTGGTATCTTGTTTATTTTCTTTCTTTAAAGACACAAAGTTCTTGCTAAATAGGTCTTTCACTTCTTTGGTAAGTGTTACACCTAAATACTTTATGTATTTTATGGCTATGTTAAAGTGTGATGTTTCTCTGCTTTCTTTCTCAGCCCCTTTGTCGTCTGAATAAAGTAGGGCTACTGATTTTTTTGAGTTAACACTGAATCCTGGTGGATTTTGGATTTTCAGCTGTAGGAATTCCCTGGAAGAGGTTTTTAGGCAGCATATGTAAACATCATATCATCTGAAAATTGTGAAAGTTTGACTTGTAAGCTTCTTTCCATTCAGTTTGGTGTTGGCTGTTGATTTACTGTAAATTGTTTTTATTATGTTTAGGTATATTTCTGTTGTTCCTGATCTCTCCAAGACCTTTATCACGAAAGTGTTTTGAATTTTGTAGAAAGCTTTTTAGCATCTAGGGTGATGATCATGTGGTTTATTTTCAGGTTTTTACATGGTGGATCATGTAGATATATTTTTGTATGTTAAACCATGCCTGCCTGCCAAGGATAAAGCCTACTTGGCCATGGTAGATGATTATTCCGATGTATTCTTGGATTGGTTTGCCAGTATTTTATTGAGTATTTTTGCTGCAATGTTCATGAGGGATATTGGTCTGTAGTTCTCTTTCTTAGTTGTGTCTTTGTGTGGCTTGTGTACCAACGTGATTGTGGCCTCGTAAAAAGAGGCTGGTAATGAACCTTCTGTTTCTATTATGTGGAACAATTTGAGAATTGGTGTTAGCTGTTCCTTGGATTTCTGGTACAATTCTGCACTGAAGCCATGTGGGTGGAATTTTTTCATAGACATGCCTTTATATGTTACCTGGCCTTTTTCCTTGACTGCATTTAATAAACTTTCTGTATTATTTATGTTAGGTGTTTTCAGTATTATGTGTCAATGAGTGATTTTTCTTTGAACCAGTGTATTAGGTGTTCAGTATGCTTCTTGTATTTTCATCGGCATGGCCTTATTCAGATTGGGAGAGTTTTCTTCAATGATTTTCTTGAATATGTTTTCTGCCTCTTTGAGCTTCGTTTCCTCTATGCCTATTATTCTTAGGTATGACCTTTTCACCGTGTCCCACATTTCCTGCATGTTTTTTGTTAAGAATTTGTTGGATTTAAGATATTCTGTGGCCAATGAATCAATTTCCTCTAGTTTGTCTTCATCACCTGATATTTTCTCTTCCATCTCTTGCATTCTATTGGTTATGCTTGTGTCTATAGTTCCTGATTGTTTTCCCAGATTTTGTCTTTCCAGCATGCCTTCAGTTTGTGTTTTCTTATTGTCTCTATTTCAGTTTTCAACTCTTGAACTGTTTTCTTCACCTGTTTGTTTTTTATTGGTGTTCCATAATTTATTTTTTTAAAGATTTGTTCATTTCTTTCAATATTTTGTTTTTTTTTTCTTTCATTTGTTTAAAGGATTTTCTCATATCATCATTGAAGGTGTCAATTAATTTTATGAAGATATTTTTATAGTCGTTCTCTTCTGCTTCATCTGCTTTGTTTGGGGTGGTCAGGTCTAGTTAGTGTAGAGTCTCTAGATTCTGGTGGTGTCATGCTTCTCTTTCTATTGTTAGGTGTTTTACTGTATTGCCATGTTCCCATTCCTTCTTCCAGTGTTTGCATTGTGGTCTCTCTCTTTCTCTGTCTCTGTCTCTCTGTCTCTCTCTCATATTGCCCTGGTGGGCTTAGGTGGATCAGAAGTTCAATGTCTGTATGTCTGAGTGTCACAAGCTATCTATGAAGTCTCTCCTGAGGCATGGGCCTGGCGATGGAGGTCAAAGATCAGGTTCCAGGAGAGGCCCAAAGAATGGGGTCAAACATCTAGGAGTCAGGGACTCTGGATGGTCTCTTGGTGATAGGCGGATCTCTGGCCGGGACCCAGAACTCAGGCAGAGAACCACTGGTGGGGTCAGAGATGAAGCAGGCAGGGATTCAGGATTGTCTTGAGTGTACTGGCACATCTAGTGTGCTCAGAGTAGCTCTAGGAAGTTCCGGGAAGTTGGCAGAAATGTTGGATCCACGTTCTGTTCCAGTGGTCAATGATAGCACAGGGACAGTGTGCATGCTATGGCACAGGGTGTTTGGAGGGCAGGCACTTAGTGGCAAGGGTGGGGTGAATCACAGCACCAGGAGCCTCTTGCTGGGGACACTGCCTGCTCGTTTCTAATTTTGAAAAGTAAAGGCAATGTCTTGAATAATACTTAGGTGGTGTATGAGGGTGTTTCATGAGCTTCTTGCCTTGGTGTTTTGGGATCCATGGAGCATATGAGAGGAATAGATGGTCTGTGCATATTCATACAAGGAGCAAGCCATCAAGAAGATATAACTTGCCAGGCATGGAGGTTACTAATGTGACACCATCATGTCCTACTCACACTTCCCAGCTCTCACCCCTACAAGGTTTGTTTCAATAACACATTTGATATATCCCCTTGATATATCAGACCATGCCTCTCATATGTTAGTCAGTGTAATTGAGGCCCATACAAATATTTTGATATTCTACTCTTGTGTAACCTCCTGGGCCAGTCGTCCACACAGTTGAAAGAAAAACAGCACACTGCCTTTCTTGTTTTTACTAGAATGGCCCATTAAGGTGTACTTAATTTTTCATCTGCTTTCCTAATGCACAGTTTAAGTTCTATATTTCTTCAAAAAAAATTATGGTATGGTCCCTTACAGCAGTCTCCCATCCACAGTAGTGTTGAACACATTGGCACAGAAAAATTTACTGAACACAGCACTGGTAAGACAAAAACCTTCATCAATATTTAATAAATTGGACTCATGAAACTGAGAAGCTTCTGCACAGCAATGGACACTGTCATTCAGAGGAACTAGAAACATATAGATTGGGACAAGATTTTCACTATCTATGTATCAAAAATAAGAATAATGTTCACAATATACAAAGAATTCAATAACTACATATAAATAAATGCAGCAACCAACCTTGAAAATGTGGAACAATATAAACTGAGAATTTTCAAAAGCAGAAACGTAAATGAACGTTTACCAATTCATGTAATATTGTGGAACTGACCCACTCAAGTGGAATCAGGGTCCAGATGCAGTGCTTTGAGTCAATCTGACCCACAAATCCTCCATCTATAAGCTGCTGGAGCACATGAAGAAACTGGCCCTGGAGTTTCAAACATCCTCCCTTATTAGTGCACACCCTAGGCCGACCTGCCAGCCTCTGACTTCAGACTCAGAGCTCTGCTTGCCTGTGAGAGACTCATTCAGTGTGGTAGGGTGGGGGTTGAGTGGGCCTATAGTGCTTCCTGTAGGTTAGAGGCACACAGGTAGAACCTGGCAAGTCTTGGGTGGGAGGGCTGTCAATGGAAGAGAGTTGTGAGGTAGCCACAAGCTCACATGGATTATTCCACAACACCTGCAATACCTGCCCAGTCACAAGATTACTTTGACACTGGGCAATGGCATGACATATCAAAAAAAAAAAAAGTCCCATTATTGTTCTAGTACTTATGCTCCGCCAAACCCAAAAACTGTATGGTAGAAATTGCTAACATCCTTAATCCCAGCATTTTAGAGTATGAGGCAGCCAGATCTCTAAAAGTCAAGTGTAATCTGATTTTCAAATGGAGTTCCAGTATAACCAGAGCGGATATACACAAAACTTATTTCAAAAAACTAAAATCAAAACAAACAAACAAAACACTGGTCAGAAACATAGCATGAACCTATTGACAGTGGTGCCAACTTTAATCCAGCAAGTTGGAGGCAGAGTCAGGAGGATTTGTGTGAGTTACAGGCCAGTGTGGACTAAAAGCTAATTCTAGGACAGGCTCCAAAACAATAGAAACACTGTTTCGAACAACCCAAAAAAAAAGGAGAGAGAGTGAGAGAAAGAGAGTGAGAGAGAGACAGAGAGACAGAGACAGAAACAAAGGAAGTAAGAAAAAAGAAAAGAAATCTAGAACAAATTCAACAAATAATTGAATATAACGCTCATTGGCCAGATTAATATATTGTGTGACAAACTACAGTCTTTCAGAGTCTTTAAGGCCAGAGTAGATGAAGAAACTCTCAAAACTTCATATTAAATCAGGAATCAGATGGGGGAATGAATAGATTAGGCTCCTTGATCTCAAGAAGAAGCCCAGATATAGAAATCTACCTTTGGGGTGACAATTGTTGGGTGTCAACTTGACTACATTTCTAGTGAAACTCAACACACACATGGAGATCACCCGTGGGAGATCCTTTATTGTTGAATGCACTCTGGACAAACAAGAATGAAATACCTCTCTAGGAGGTTCTAGAACTGGGAGGTATGAAGACCCATACTTTTAATCCAGTACTTGAGGACAGAAGACACAGGTTTATTACAGCCACACCTCCTTCTGGATGATTATATAAGGACCTGCAAGAAGGAAGGAGTTGCTCTTTCTCCCCTTGCCCTTGCCTGGTTAGCAAGTCCATTCCAGCTTTGAAATCAGACTGTTTTATTGCCGTTCTAGCATATCCTGAAGATCAGTGGAGAAATACATCCTTGTAGATTGAAAAACTCCTGGATTTTTACTGGAGCCTGTATGTCATTACAATTAATTCTAGAAGGGGTTTGGTGATTGAATTATTGAACAAAATACTCTGTAGCTTAGAGAACCCTGACTACTACCATTACCGAGGCTCCACAATAACAAATTCCCCACACAGAACAAAACTCATACTCAACTGCTCAAGATGACAAAGACATTTCTCATTCAAAGGAGCACAATGTTTTAGTTCACATTATCTCAGGCACTGTGACAACTTGGTTTCCAGGAGCTACTGCTGCTGGGAAATGCAGTAGAAAGCTTATAGATGAAGCTCTCTAGAAAAGTCTTTGATGTGCAGAGAAATTTGATGCACTGGCATTCAGCCACCTAACAACCGAGCTCTATATGGACCACAATTTTCCAGCCCCATGCCTTCTAAGTCTGATGGATATCTGAGTGCAAATATATCCTTCCTCCCAGAATTTATTTTACACTAGGGCCTGATCACAGCCCTGATGTAAATGATTACGGCACTGGTAAGGTAAAGGTGCTGAGAAAAAAAATTAACAAGAAAGGAAAGAAAAAACCCACTGACTGAAGTCAATTCCAACTACTCACAAATTCATGATTGGTTTCTTGCTTGTGAAACTGCACAGAGGGCTTATGAGCAACACGAGATATTAGTCCATATGTATAATCTTCAACTGGGACATTGGAATCACTGTCAGGTTCCTACACTGAAGTTGGAATGTTACAATGCTCCTGATAGCCTTGGAGTTCACTAATGGACTGGACCTCAACATAGTGAAGATATTTCCCAGTGGCATTTTTTTCCTTGCCTAGAGTTGTGTTTGGTGTTTCTTGTTTATATTTACAATGTTAATATTGGTTGTATGGTTAATGTATGCCTATATTTTCCTTCCTTCATTAATTATTAGCTAATATTTAGTCTTTTATTTTCCTCTGTATTTTTGTCCTGTATTAAAACATTTTTAAGAATATGTCATACATACCATTGTCTTTATACCATTTAAAAAGTCCTGTGTTGTTCTGTGACCATAATGCCTTGGACCATTTCCTTCTTTTTCTTTTTTTAATGTGTTTTATTTAAATTTGAGACAAACTTGCTTTACATGCTAATCTCAGTTCTGGAACCTCCTTCCTCCCCTGTTCCCCCCACCAACACCCATCCTATTCCCTTTCTGCTCCTCAGGGACGGTGAGGCTTTCCTCAGGAATCTACAAAGTCTGTCATATCATTTGGAGTAGGTCCCAGTACACCCCCCATGTGTCTAAGCTGAGGGAGTATTCCTCTATGTTGAATGGGCTCCCAAAGTCCATTCATGTACTAGGGATAAATACTGATCCATTTCCAGTAGACTGCCTAGTCTTCCCAACTAACACCCACATTCAAGGGGTCTGGATGATCCTATGCTGGTTTCTCAGCTCTCAGGCTGGAGTCCATGAGCTGACCTTGTTCAGGTCTGCAGTTTCTGTGTGTTTCTCTAGCTTGGCCTTGACCCCTTTGCTCATTACACTTTCCTGTCTACAGCTGGATTCCAGGAGTTCAGCTCAGGGTTTACTTGAGAGTATATGCTTCCATCTGCTACTAGGTGAAGCTTAGGGAGAAGACTCAGAGTTCTACTCTCTCCCTCCTCTATATAGAATCTCCTCTTCTCTGTTCCAGAAACCTCCTTCTCTCCTAGTCCCGCCTACCTTGCTTTTCTATTGGCCAACAGTGCTTATTCATTAACCAATAAGAGAAACATCTTTACAGAATGACATCTCTGTTATTCTCTTCTCCATCTAAAATAGATAGAAGGGTCTTACCCTTAACAGAGCAACATATATAACAAAACAGTTATCAAGTAAAAACCACAGTTAATATTTAATCCATTAACATTTAGCAAGATTAAAGCAAGTATTTTATCATCTATCCTATCTTAATGAGTCTAACGTCCTGTATTACCTTAAATTATCTTTAATCCAAACTAAGGAAAACTATAACCATCAACTTCATCAAAGACCACAGACGGATAATATATAACTGTAGAAAAGACAGAGACTTCTCACTCTCTGGTCAGTTACATGAAGTCCTTCTGTAATATTCAGTCTTCAGCCTATAGAACATAGTGGGTCTGGAAGACTCCTCAGCACAGTAGGAAACTTTAAACTGTACATTTGTATTGGCATTTTGTTAATTACTTTTCTCTGAGTCCTGCAGAGTGTCTGGCAGATTCCTCCATGAAGCCAGATCCCTGCAGCAATGTCCATCATGTATCAGCAGTCACTTTCCCGGGGTCCTGCATGTCCAGTTTATACAGCATGAAGTCATACAGTTCTGTCAAGAGCAGTATCTTTTTTCAAATGGTTAGTTTTGAATACTGGAAGTAAACTCCACGAGTTTCTTTCATGTCCAACTTCCTTTCTGACACAGGTGGTGTAGCTAAGAGCAGTTATGTCTCACTGTCAAAATCCCTAAACCACTTTAAATGCCATATTCTATAGGTCTTTGAAAGGTTTGAAGAATATCTATTCATCTCAAATACATTGCTGTATAACTAAAAATCCTAACTAACTTAACGATAAGTTATTTCTGTTATAGATAGCTATCTAAAATCTGTACTAAATGATACACTACACTTTCTAAATTACCTGTAAAAATAGAATACCTAACCAAAAGGAGAAATATACATTTCACAAAATGGACATTAATTTTGTATCAATAAATGAAAGTCCATTTCAAAACAAGATATACATTTTTATACCATACTTTCCCCCCCCTTTTTTTTTTAACCTTTAAAAAGATATTGGTTGTGGTCATTAACCATTTATAACCAACCCCATTTGGATGAAAAATGAACATTTATAAACAATATTTGGGAACTTGAGAGTCTTTTTTTCTAAACTGCTTCCTGCAGGTAGGGGGCACTGTTATGGAGATCCTAAGAAGATGCAGAAATCCTGGCGGCAGTGATCTGTAAGGCGGCCTCCTCCCAGCTATTTTCAATGGTGGATACCCTGGGACACTGTTTCAGGGGGTCTTGCTTGACCAAACCATATTATCTGGAGGGAATCCACAGCTTTTTTTATTCTGCAGAAACAAAATTAGAAATCCTTTTCCCCAGTAACCTGTCCTTGAACTTAAAAATTAAAAGTCAAAGCATTTTTAAAATATATAAATTGGATGAATCTAGCAGCACTTCTTTTAACAGTTGTTGCTATTTCCTCAGCATTCAAATAATATAAAGACAACAGAATAGCATACAGCATACAAAGTCCTCTTGCTTTCTTTCTTTTTTTTCTGTCTGCCAAGATTTTATTTTTTTTATTTTTATTTTTATTTATGTTTTTATTTTGCATATCAATCCCAGTTCCCTCTCCCTCCCACCCTCTTTCCCTTTCTTCTACTTCCCCTGCTACCCATCATAGTCCTCTCCTATCCCCCACCCACTCCACATGTAGGGTGATGCTTTCCAGGAGGGGTCATCTAAAGCTGTCAAGTCATTTGGAATAGGGACTAGGCCTTCTTTCCTGTCTCTAGGTTAAGGGAGTATCCCTCCATGAGGAATGTGCTCCCAAAGTCCTTTTCTGCACCAAGCATATATGCTGGTTCCTTTGTCAAATATGGTCCAGGAGTTTGGCTCAGTGTTTTGCTGTGGGTATCTGCTTCTGTTTCCATCAGCTACTAGAGGAGGGCTCTAGGATAGCTTATGAATTAGTTATCAATCTCATTATCAGGGAAGGGCATTTAAGGGAGCCTTTCCACTGTTATTCAGATTCTGAGTTGGGGTCATCCTTATAGGTGTCTGGACATTTCTCTATACTCTTCTCTATACTCAGTTTTATCTTCAAAGCTATAATGGCTCCCCATATTATGGTATTGGTATCTCTCTTTTTTATCCTCAACTATTTGACCTCCAACTCAATCTTCCTTGTCCCTCGTGTTCTTGTCTGCTCTTAACTTGCTCCTAACTCCCTCTCCATTCACTACCTACTACACTCCCAATGATGAGGCTCGTGAAGCCTCAAGGTGTTTGTGAGTGATTATGTGGGAACAGTGTGTCAGAGTAGTCACAGGAAGTTTCTCAGGTGGAGGGGTTGTTGCAGTCACTGTGGACCAATGTTCATCGTTACTAGCAAGCCCTACAGGTCAAAGCACGTAAACATATCTTTCAAATAAACACACACTCACACACACACACACACACAGAGAGAGAGAGAGAGCTTTATCCAAGAAAAATATATTTAAACTAACAAAAATCAAAGACTAATGGACGAGAAAGATGGATGCCTTGTTTTAAACAATCAGTAAAAAAAAAAAAAAAAAAGCCTGAAATACTGGCCTAAGTCTTCACCTAATCTTTAATCTAACCACTTGATCCAGGCTGATGCCTGTTAGTTCAAAACTAGCCTGATCTACATAGTTTGTTCCAGGACAGCCAAGTCTACTTGTCAGGCCTGGGCACATGGTTTTGTGGTTAATACACTGGCTGTGCAATGAGACCCAATGATTCTGTTCCCAGCACCCTATCATTGGCTTATAAGAACTGCCTGTGACTCCATTAGCAGGGCAACCTACAGAATCTTTTGGACTCCATGCGTAACAGGCAAGTATGTTGTGAACAAACATACATGCAGGCAAATGTGTATTCTCAAGGAAAAATATTTTAATTTCCCTACTTTTACACAAATAACAATCAAATTCCATGAGAGATAAAATTTAATTAACAGATATCTACCCAATGTCCCATACATTCCTTTTGGCATAGCACTGACATAGCACATCGCCTGAACAGATCATGGAACATTCTCTAAATTACACTAAATTTTGGGTTAGACTGCAACAGTTAACAAATACAAATATAGAACCTCTTGTAGCTGATGGTTGCCTCAATTGATATTTAACACCTTATGCAGCATGGTAACCCAGGATGCCCATGCCAAGCCACTGAGGGCTGGCTTGTCCCACACCAAGTATCTGACCTCCAGGAGCTGTCAGGCAGTGAAGATCAGAGTTCTTTCTTGGAGGGAAGAGACAACATCACAGCCATGGACCACCCATCGGACATGTCCTGAGCCAAAGACAGAGATCCTCCTAAGAACATGTGATACTCTGCCATAACGAAGGACTACTCATCTCCCTGTCTACCATAGCCTGAGGTTGTCCAAAATGTACTGGTCACAGGACAATATCCATGTGTAGAAACCACATTTCATGGTATGTACAGCCTCATCACATGCACAAATTATCCCATTCCATACCACATGTCAAAGCCCTGACACCAAATTATTGCTAGATTAATGGTAGTCCCCATCCATCCCGGAAAACAACATGTCAGCTCCTGGAAAGATGATGGCTGGGCCACATTTGTGAGGAGCCCCAGAGCAAAGTTATCATCTTTAACAGCCATCTTCACAACTACTGTCTTAGATACTACCATACTGGTAATTTTCCATTCTTCTAGGATGGTGCTCTTGTTAAACATAGGACGCAGGCTAACCCTGAAAAAATTCCCCAGCAACAGGCTTATCACATAACAAGTTATCTTATAGCAGAACACCTGCATCCTCCTTGTAATGATATTCAGCCTCCCTCAATCCTCCCTTTGGCCTATTCCCTCATGTCTCCACTACTTAAACTCTGTGGTTTTATTCATGAAAATAGACGTAATCAGAACACTGTCTTTGAGGGGAGTTGGTTGCCTCTACAGGACCTTTATAAGTGAGCTCCACAAATGGGACAACAAATAAGTGAACCCAGAGATGCAGACATCGACTCCCAAACCTCAGATTTACTGTTTGGTAGCCATTATGCTTTAAACATTACCAACCCCAGCCTTGCAAAAGAGTTCAGGTTGTGTTTGACCATGGGAACATCCTGGTCCCTAGCAGCCCTGTGCTTCATGATTCCTTGTTGCCTACATATGAATTCATGCAGCAGGAAAACTGCACACTTAGTGTTCCCTTTTAAGGTTTATCCAACAGGATTTAATAATCCTTCATGGTATTATAACCACTTTAAGAAGGACAGTTTTGATATAGATGTAGAACAAGGCTCCTTAACCTCTTGCTTTTCAATAATTCATGTATCAACTGCTCTATATGGTAGGTCTGGACAAATCTTAGTTTGCATCAATGGTTTGGCTTATTACTTGCTGCCTGCAATTGGATAGGATTGTGTGTCTTGGCTGCCCTCCTTCCAGATATAAAAATAATACCTGGGGATGAGTCCAGCCCAATTCCCAGCATAGACCATTAAAATCTGAGGCACAAGAGAACATTCCAATTCATTCCAATATTGGTTGGAATTGGTATTTCAGCAGTCCTAGCCCCTGGTTCCACAGGCATGGGAATAACAATACAATCATACTCCAAGCTGTCTCAAAAGCTTGGTCATGTTGTACAGACCATCTACTGGTCAGTGCAGGACCTTCGGGACCAATTTGAGTCTCTAGTAGAGGGGGCTCTACAAAATAGAAGTAAATCTACAAAATAGATTTACTCACTGCTGAGACGGGAGGTATTTGTTTGACTTTACAGGAAAAATGCTGCTTGTATACTAACAGATCCGGAATTGTTTGAGACAGAATCAAAAAACATCAAGTAGAGTTTGAGAAGAAGAACAGAGTGCTGTTTGATCAACCCATTTGGAGAGCCTGGTATGGACTCCTGCCTTACCTCCTTCCCCTGATAGGTAAACTTCTAGGTCCCATGTTTGGCCTACTAATTCTTTTATATCTAGGACATTTTCTGTTAACAAAATGATACCCTTCATTACAAGTCAAATTGATGCTATAAAAATGCAATCCACACAGGCACATTATAAGTACCTTGATATGGCCAAAATGGGAGACAGCTATGTTGAACTCTAAGCAATACACAGCTAACCCTGTGGATGGATAAATTCATCAGTCATCCTCTCTTAGTGAGCAGTGCCAGTTAGCCAATGACCATAAACAGAGGAAACATAGCATGTCCTATCTCACTAGCCCCCTAAGACAGGAATGGTCATCAGGAGATGCCATCTACAATGATATGTAAGGCTATGCCACACTCCTGATCCAAGAATTCCTCTGACCTAAGACAGGCACAGCCCCCTCAAGCATATCCAACTCCATGACTATTTTTGTACTATGTTTAAAAGCGGGGCATGTGGGGCAACCCACAGCATACTTAGCATCTTAACAGCCATCTATCCTACTACTCTCTTAGATACTAACATACTGGTAATTGTCCATTACTCTATGATTGTTCTCTTGTTAAACATGTGATGCAGCCTGACCCTGAAAGAGTCCCAGCTGCAGACTTATGGCATATCAAGTTATCTTATAGCAGAACACATGCATCCTGCTTGTTAAGACATTCTGCCTCCCTTCATCCTCCCTTTGGCACATTCCCTCCTTTAGCCACTACCTAAACCCTGTGGCTATATTCATTTAATGAGACTTGATCAGAGTTCTATCCACCTCTTGAATCTCTTGTTCCCCCGTTCGCACTCCCTCCCCATGGTACCCCCATACTCTCCCTGAGGTTGGGGGCACACACTGAAGAGAATGTAATACCTTCAAGGAAAGAAATCCTTCCCACGGTCATAGACACTATGTGTACCATTGGCTACACATGTGAAGAGATTGTCATCCCTAATAAATTAACAGCAACTTTCAATATTCTCAAACACAAATTGAGTTGTGGGAATAGTCATTAGCAATATAGGGAGCCATGGTTAAACAGGGGCCCTGTAGGAGGTCTTTCCCCACATCCCCCTAGAAGTAGACAGCCAGTGAACCAGAATTTCCAACAATTAAAGAAGCTGGGAAGTGTGACTTTGGGTAGGATGATGTGGAAGGAAGAGACAAGACATGGCAACGTTATAGCATGCTGAAGAAGTACTCCAGCTTAGAATGGATGCCCTGTTCAGATGAAAGTCATTGAAGGAAGTGTCCTGATGTCATCCACAGTGCTCCTGGCGACTTTGCAAATCCACATAAAGTCTGTGGACAGCCTGCCTGGTGATCTCCACTCACATGAATCATCCCTGGATGCAACACCTAAAATGATTATGAACATGTGCTTCTGGACAGAGCAACCTTCCTTGAGGCCCAACATGGCCAATGAAAAGCTCCAATATATCTCTGCATCCAGGCCATTCAGGGCCTGGAAACTGAGGAAGAGCCATATTTCCCATGCACTCAGAGCACTGTGCATTGTTCCTGAAACACTCCATGGTGAGTCCTGGATCCTCGTGGTAGCTACAGAGAAAATAGAGGACAGTGCACCTTAAGAGACCTATTTGCTCTGGCCACATAGATGTTCTTCTTGGTATTTTGACTGTGTTACTTTAATAAAGAACCTATTGTAAATGACAAGAATGCACAAGAAGGAACCAAGATAAGACTCTTAACAATAATGGAGAAGATCCATGAATTGGTCTATGCCTGCAATTTCATTGGAGTAGACCCCAAATATCATCATACAACCTTCATCCGGTAATTGATGGAGCCAGATGCAGAGACCCACACCAAATCTCCAGGGCAAGCTCAAGAAAGACAGTCCCAAGTGTGGGAGGAGGGAAAATATGGGCCATGGAGGTTAAGATCATGATGGAGAAATCTATAGAGACAGCAGAAACAAGTTCATGGAAATCAAGAACTCCAGAAGAATAACTTGGAGAAAACTCCAGGGATCTGAACTAGTTTCTCTCTATTTGGAAAATTGTTCTGAATCTCAGGTTATCTGAGGATCTGTGACAGTAGGATGAGGTTCTAACGTTGGAGTCTCCCCCCGAGTGACTAATCCCACTATATCGGCCAAGTGTTAAAGAGCCCCTGAAACAAAATCTGAGACAAAGTATTTGAAGAAACGATTGTTAATCTCTTCAGATAACTCAAAATAGCATGATAAACTCATGAAGCCAGTATGACAGTGGTTGTGTGTGCCTTGGATCTCAGCTTCTGGAGGCAAAGACAGATGGATCTCTGTGAGTTTGAGGCCAGCCTGGTCTATAGAGTTCCAGGATACCCTTCAAAGCTAGTAAGAATCCTTGTCTCATACACCACATATACATAACAATCAAAAATTAAAAATTAAAAAGCCTCAGAATGGCTCAAGGAGATTAATTTTCCTTTTTCAAACCTGGTGCTGTTGGTTACATTTTAAATATTTAAGAAGTCTTGTTTAGAGAAATGTCCTACACTGGTTGTCTTGAGTGGAATATGGGAAATTACCAACTATATGGAATATGGGAAATTACCAACTATATGGATTTTTAGAATATTAGCAGCACTTAGGGATGTGTAATTTTCTTTACTTAGTTGCACTGACGATACACAAGGATGATTTAATTTTTAGGAGACTTGTCTCTTTCTCCCAAAATATTTTTCAGAGAAAGGAAGTGAATAAACTAGTGATGGACCTGCCTGCTGCCTCTCTGTCTAGGGTGCATCCCTTTGTGGTTTTGGCATCCGTCTAGGGTAATCATGTAATAACACCACAAATATCTCATCTTTCTCTGAGACTCAAGTCCACCAAAATAGATTGCTTCCCAAGGCAAGAGTGACAGTAATGAGGGAATGAGCAAACTGTCCACTCAATGAGAGTACTCTGCCCATAAAGGGGAATTACTAAAGCCCCTGAAGCAGTCTAAATTTCATGGCCATTTTGGTTGTCAACTTGACTACATCTGCAATTCATCAAAACCCAAAACTGTCAGGGACACCAGTGAGGGGTCATTTCTAATTGAATCAGGAAAGCAGAGGGGTCCACTCCTAACCTGGAACTTTAATGTGGGAAAACACACCTTTAATCCAGATCATTTGGGGTGGAAGATCTGCCAATAATCTCGGCCACACCTTCTTCTAGAAGCCTATAAAGGACTTGAAAGCTGGAAGTATCTCCCATTGCCTGCTTGGACTCTGCTCCAGTCAAGACCCTTCCTACACAGACCTGAGAGCCAGCTTGTTACGAATTTCAGCACCAGCAAATACTGAACCACACCTCAGACATCCACCGAATTACAGGGAACAGCCACTGATACCGGCCCTCAAATTCATAGGTAGCCATTGTTGGATTAGTTGAACCACAGCCTGTAAGTCATTCTAATAGATTTCCTTTCTATGTAGAGGGAGACATCCATTCTGTGAGTTCTGTTGCTCCAGAGAACCCAACAAATGCACTCACCCACATTCTTTCTGTTCAGGGAAGAGGGAAGTTCTGCCTTTCACTACAAATAACCAAGAAATCTGAAACCTGTCACCATGACCCTTCACTTCCTCTATTGCTCCTTCATATAGAAGAACACATCGTTCAAAGGCCATCAAATGAGAAAAAACAACTGAGAGAAAAGGGGGATAAACTGTACACATTCTAGTGAGACCTATGAACAAAGCAAAGGTGTGGGGCTATTCTCAAGAAAGGGGAGGCCGGAAGGATGGGGAGAGAAAAACACTTGGGGACAGGGAGCATCCAGACCACAACGAAAGTATGAGCAGGGTTTACAGGGAATGTAGGAAGTATAGAGTCAACCTCTAAACAGTGGTCATCTGAAGCAGATTTGGGTAGGTTCAGAAGTCTCTTGGTTCACGCATAAAATTCCAAATTCACAAAAGAATTCCATACTTGCTCCATCATTTCCAGCTAGCAGATTGTTTCACACAAGGCAGCCTGTCACTCAAAGTCTCTTCTTTAAGATCAGAGCCAAAGGAAAATGCAGGCACATACCCTGAATGAGAGAGGAATTCCAAAGAGAATGATGATAGATCAAATAGGTTTTCCTCTTATAGGGTGACCATGGCAAGGGGTGAGGTCAGAGTTATTGCATGGTCCCAAGAGCTCTTAGGCTTCCAGGTCACTAGACTTCCTTGTTCTGGGCAGCCAATGTTTGGGCCGAGCTAGCTTCTTGTGTGTCCAGCTTCTGTCACTCCCCTCATCCACACAATCAATTTTCAGCTCCGAAGAAGGAAAACCTGAGGACTGAGAAAACACAGTTACAGTGACTCCTGGAAGGTCACAAGGTTTAAGTGCTGCCTTACCCCAAAGTGTCCACCCCATCTGCCTTACACAAGGCTAACTGAAGAAAGGTCTTGGTGCCTCTGAGCACCTAGGTGACAATGGGTTCTCTTGGCATGTGGGATCTCAGCAGAGAGGCTGAGCTACTTGGGGCTCAATGGCAAGCCACCTCTGCAGGACTTTTTAAGGAAGGTACTAGGGGAGGTTCTACAAAAAAGGTGATTGGAAATTCTCTGCAGTTCCTTTCATGCTCATGGCTTGCCAGAGGATATTTTACACCTCCCATGTGGAAAACAGACAAAAGACCTCAGCAAAGAGAGCAGAACCCAAAGTCAATGGCCAACAAGAATTATCCTGCCCAGAACCTCAGCACACAAGCACAACACCACTTAGAAAGAGCCTAGTGCTCTTCCTTTTTTTTGCTATGTCTGAGGCAGCATCATTCCTGTTCCCTGGGGAACAGCTCTTCAAGCTCACACAGCTCTCAGAGTCTCTGACTGCCATGATTCAAACCTTCTACAGCATGGCCACCCACCCAGTCTGCCTATGCCTAACCTGCTGAAGGCTGGCTTGTCCCTCAACAAGTATCTCACCTCCAGGAGCTGTCTGGCAGTGAAACTCAAGAGTTCTTCATTGGAGGGCAGACAGAAGATCACAGATCTTGACAGCTATGAGACAACTCTTAACCAAGGACAGGACAACTCTTAACCAAGGACAGGAGAACTTGGGCACAATGAAGGAGTACTCCATCTCTCAGTGCACCACAGCTTCCAGCATTCACACACTGTGCAAAAAGAAACAACCGGTGTTGACATGAGGAACTGGAATTTTTACTCAGTACTATGAAGAGCCTTTCACTGACAGGATTCAACTGCTATATTTGAGGTGGATACTTGCTTTCTCTGCGTTTGCAGTTGACACATGATTTTTTTGTCTACATGCTGACCATTCATGCATGTGTTCTAGAAACTTGTGAGTTTTTATTTTAGAGTGCAAAAAATAAATATTGATTTACCAAAATTTTGCTGTAGCCATTAGATTCTTTCTTTGAAGTCAGAGAGTGTAGATGCCCTGAAATCTAGCAGTAGGTCTCCTGTAGCCAATATTCACCCCTTCCCACCTTCAACTTTAGTAAACCATATCCTGTCTCCCCTTCTACCAGCTTTCTTCAAATTTTATATTAAGTTTTCCTTTCTATTTGAAAGGTAATGCCAGGTCTTGAATAATACTTAAGTGGTATATGAGAATTCAGGTGTTTTATGAGCTTCTTGCCTCAGTGTTCTGGGATCCATGGAGGACATAAGAGCAAAAGATGGTCTGTGCATATTCATACAAGGAGCAAGCCATCAGGAAGATATAACATGTCAGGCATGGTGTGCGGAACCTAATGCCATTTTGTTCAGATTCTTTGATGTTGCTTAGAAATTTCTCAGCCGGCACACCTACAATGTTTGTCTTGACAACAAATTTGATATATCCTGAGACTTGACCATTGTCCATATAATTAATCAGAGTAATTAAGGCTCATACAAACTTATTGCTATTCTTCTCTTCCAGATCATGTTGGTCCAGTCATCCACACAGTTCAAATCAAACACAGCACCACGGTCTTTCTTGTTTTTGCTACAATAGCCCATTAAGATGTACTAATGTTTTCAACTGCTTTCCTAATCCATGGTCCTAAAGTCAATATTCCTTCAAATAAAATGTGGTGTGGCCTCTCCCAGCCATACTCCATCCCTAGGAACATTGAACACATTAGAACAGGAAGACTTAGTGAAAAAATCACCATTAGCACACTTATATTGATCAACATTGAATAAACTGGACATCATGAAAATGAGAGGCCTCTGCACAGCAAATGTCACTGTTATTCAGACATGGTGTAAACATACAAATTGGGACATGATTTTCAGTAACTATGTATCCAATGGAAGGATAATACTCACAATATACAAAGAATTCAAGAACTCGATATAAAAATAACATTATCCCACCAAAAGAATGTGGCATAACTTAACCTTAGAACTTTCAAAAGAGGTAAAAACTTTTAATCTTAAATGTTTAAATGTTGTGCAGCCCTACAGTACTGAAGGAATCCCCAATGAGCCTGACCAACTCAGGAGGAATCCAGGTCCAGATGCGGTGCTCTAAGTCCAGCTACTCCACAAATCCTCCATCTAAGAGCTGCTGGAGCACATGGAGGAGCTGGCCCTGGGAGCCAAGTGTCCTCCCTAAATAGTGCACATGCTATGCCCACCTGCCAGGCCCTGACTTGAGATCTTGTAGCTTCAGAGAGATCTGCTTGTCTGCTGAGAGACTCATTCAGTGGGACAGTGGTGGGGTGGAGTGGACTGTGATGCTCACTGCAGGTTACAGGCTCACAGGTAGAGCCTGCCAAGCCCTGGGGAAGGGGTTTTTATCTACAGAAAAAAGGTGGGTGGCAGCCAAGAACTCACATGGATCCTTCCAAAATCTGTAAGACCTGACTAGCCACAAGATCACCTTGAAGCTGGGGAAGGGGTTTTTATCTACAGAAAAAAGGTGGGTGGCAGCCAAGAACTCACATGGATCCTTCCAAAATCTGTAAGACCTGACTAGCCACAAGATCACCTTGAAGCTGGGGAACAGATGTACTAAATAAGTCCCAGATGAGTCCTATAGCAATTTAATCAGCCACTTGACTGAAGCAGCGAAATGGCTCCTTGGCAGTAGAGAGGCAGAATGTCGTTTTATTAAGCATTCGGACTTTGAAAATGCAAACCCTGCCTAACAAGTTGCCCTCCACACATATACAGGCAATGACCTCTCTGAATATATTAGACTCTGGTCGACGATTGGCTCTTCACACGCCATGGGGCCCGCCATAGGGGCCACCATTCTAGATGGTCTTAACCAACAACATGAGACCTAATTTAATTGCAAGAACCTGTTCACCTTTCCAGAGAGTGCACTGCCCCTCGACCTCTGCGGTGGAGCGACCCCATCCTACCACTGTGTGCCCCAGTAGTCTCAAAAATCAAACAATGGGCTTCTGAACACAGATCTCAAACTGAAAGACAGGGCTAACCTGTCTCCCGTGACAGCTGAGAAACTTTAAATGGGGCCAGCCTCTGGCCCCTATTCAGAGGGCAGGCCCAAGGCCGGTCAGGTTTCTTCCACAATCAACAACCCCCCACCCTTAAGTTGTGCTCAGGTCCTCCCCCCGCCCCTAGCCAAAAAGGTTCATCTCATCCTCTGGTGGGCCACAGCAGGCAGCAAAGGACTGCACACACCTGCTGAAGGTAATGAGGCCCTAGGCATGGGAGTCCTTGACCTTATGTTTGGCCTTATCCTAGGGAGAGCCAGTTCTGCTCCCCAAGGATTCCAGTTATCCCAGGAATTGTTGATAATGCATTTACAGGAGAAATAAAGATAATTCTTTCTACCCAGCCTGGATCACATGCTGTCCCTTTGGTGACTGCCTGGCAGAGCTCATTCTCCTCTGTCTTACCAGCTTAATACCACAAACAGGACCACAATGATGATCCTTCTGAGTCCTCCAATACATACTGGGTTCAAGAGTTTTCGCTCCATTCCCCCCTATCAAACGTTTCCATAATGGCATGGCCTTTTCAGGAATTTGAGACATGGGGGCCAACACCACCTTCATCTCACATAGGGAGTGGCCATGCTCCTGGCCTCTTACTGCCTCCCATACTCATTTAAAAGGCATTGGCCAATTTATTAAATCTGAAGTAAGCTCACAGACATTAACATGGTCAGATAACGAAGGTAACTCTGGCTCTGTGGCCTCTTTTGCCTTTCCTGGGCTACCCATTAATCTTTGAGGGCCACGGTATTCTTTCTCAAATGAATGTTATCATATGTAGCCCTAATGAAATTGTCAGCAGGCAAATTCTCAACAAAGGGTTCCTCCCTGGGAAGGGGCTTGGCAAAAACTCACAGGGTATCAAACATCCCATCACGATTACTCAAGAAACAAACAGGTTGGGAGTTTGGGCTACCCCCATTCACCATTTCCCTGAGGGCCATTGCCATCCCTGCACACCATGCTGATAAAATCACTTTGAAAATGTGCAACCCTCTATGGGTCGCCCAATGGCCTGACTCAGGAAAGATCCAAGGTGACAATGATGCTAATGCAGGAATATCCTGCTGCACGACATATAGAACCCACAAACTCCCCATGGAATTCCCCCGATTTTCATTATAAGGAAATTTCAGGGAAATCGTGGCTACTACAATACAATACAATAACAAGGTTATTTTTCCCATTTGGGTTCTCCAACAAAGTCTCCCCTCTCCCATGGCTATTCCCTCTGGTTACCTTAAGATTGTTCTTGATCTTAAAGATTGCCTCTTCACCATTCCCTTACACCCAGAGGAGAAGCCTCATTTTGCCTTCATCATCCCACAGGTTAATTTCCAGGACCACCATGCCCTGATATCAGTGGAAACTTTTGCCCCAGGTTATGGCCAACAGCACCACCCTATGCCAAAAATTCTTTGCCCTTGTTTTTGACCCTATTAGGGATAAATGGCCCTCTGTCTATATCCTCCCTTATATGGACAATATCCTCTCGGCTGCTGACCAGCAAGATCACCTATTCCTATGCCTTCCAAAATTAACATCCAGCCTATCTCAAAGGGGTCTCCAGAAAGCACCTGATAAGATTCAAACTGCTGAAACCTATATGAACTTGGGTATGAGCTCCATCATCAACAGGTTCTAAATTCTCAGTATCAATCATGTACCTTCCAATTAAAGACACTCAATGATTTCCAAAAACTTCTCAAGGACATTCAATGCTCTAGGCCTTAACTCCAATTGTCCTCTAGTGTCTTAGTGCCCCAAAATGAGATCTTAAATTGAGACCTCCAACCCACTATCACCCAGACAACTTACTCTTACAACACCAAAGCACAACTTACTCTTGATGCCATTAATACAGCCATAAGTAGACAATCTGTATGCCAAATTATTTACTGCTTACCCTCAGCTTTATATTTTGGCAAAGGCCCCCCCAAAAAAATGGGTTGTTTTTTTTTGCCTGCTTCCCCAAAAAAGCTCTCACTGCCTATCCCTTCTTAATAACTCAAATATTCATCAAGGCTGGAAAACTGTTACCAACATTTTAGCAAACATCCTGGGTCCTGAATACTTCCCTATGTACACGACCAATTAGAACAGCTACTATAAACATTACCCCCCCAAGCCCCTTAATTCAGTTTTCTAACCTTCATTCTATTTCAATATTTACTGAAGCTCCGCTAGTGGGACTGCCGCTCTTGTACATCATCTACCTACCCCCATCTTTGCCCTTCATGCCTCTGCACAGTTGGTAGAATTGTACGCCGTTATTGGGGTCTTTAAAAATTCCACACTCAGCAATTTAATTTGTTTAGTGATGGTGCTTATGTTACCCATTCTGCTTCCCTTCATAAAGCCAACCACCAATGATTCTGCCTTGTTCTCAGAGCTTCCCACCATTATACTTGCTCGGGCACTGCCCCTTTTATGTGGGACACTTACATGACCATACCTATTTACCAAGTCCCCTTCTCCGGAGGCAATGCAATTGCGGCGGATACAGCCACACAAACGATATTCCCAATAACTCTCGACCCACACTCCCAAGCATGGTAGGCTCATTCCCTCCACCCCCTCAATTCCCAAACTGCATTTTGTCTTTAAAATCACTGGAGATAAAGCTAAAGAAATAGTAAAAAGCTGCCCTAACTGCTTAACTGCCCTTCTGGCCCCTCAGTTCAGGGGGAACCCAAGAGGGTTAATCCCTAATGAAATTTATAGATGGATGTAACCCATTTTAATGAATTTGGTAGCATTAAATATACACATGTCTGCATTGATACTTTCAGTGGTTTCATTTTCTCTTTCCTTCATACTGACGAGGCCTCAAGGAATGTCTTTTTCCATGTTCTCTAATGTGTCTGTGTCCTGGGTCTCCAAAAATAAAGACAGGCAAAAAATTTCAATCCTTTTGACCATATCTTAATATCAAGAACATTATAGGTATTTGCTACAATTCACAAGGTCAAGGAATTGTTGAACATGCCCATCAGACACTCAAATCAATGATCCACAAACTAAAAAGGGGACCTATTTTATGAATTTCGCGGTACCCTGCAAAACATGCTTAACCATGCCCTCTTTCCACTTAACTTCCTGATTGTGGATAGCGATGGAAAATCGGCTGAAGACCGCCTTTGGCATCAAGAGACCGAACCACAGCAAGCCATGGTAAAATTGTGGGATCCCTTAACTGCTAGATGGAACGGACCTGATCCTGTCTTAATTTCAGGATGAAGCTCAGCCTACCTTTATGATCAAGAAATAGGAGGTCCAAGATGGCTCCCAGAGAGGCAAGCCAGCCAATTTATTGTCACCCCAGGTGGCAGTGTCCCCCCCTCCCCTGAGATTTATTCTCCTTCCATGCTGTTATACCTAAAATCACCCCAAAGACCCGTGCTGAGAGACTGCTCCTCTGGATCTTGGTTCCCATTTCGTCTAGCTCTCATCAGCCTCTTAATTACACCAGGGTGTTCATCACTTGGCAAGGAGGAGTCATATGGAGACAGTCCCACATCTCCCTCAACCCCTGGTGACATGAGTATACCCTGACCTATGCAAACTTGCCCTTGGTGCCGGTGCCAATTAGAACTTAGAATCTTATTGTGACCCTTCGAAGGTCCCTACTTCCTCCACGCCTCTGGGGAGCATGGGCCTTGAATTCTGGGGTGGCTGTAGCACTAAAGATAGGAGGAGAATGCTCACACCCTCCCTTTCTATGTTTGTCCCGGGTTCCATTGAGATAGAGCACTGTTACAAATGTGGTGTCTTTGGGAATTTTGTTTGTTTGTTTCCGCAACTGGGGCTGTGAGACAAGTGAGCAGACATACTGGAACCCATCCTCCTCCTGGGATTATGTAATAGTCACAGCCAATTATACTATCAAGGATGGCCTTGAATCAGGATGGACTAATGTTCCATAATGCTCTGCGTGGTGCCACCCTCCTAGGCAAGAAATGGGAGTGCACCTCAGGATTTACCTGGCAATTTCGAGTCTATAAGGAGAGGTTGGATGATGATCTTACTTTTACCATCAAACTGCTTAAAGCAGTTCCCAATAGTGACAACCCAGTCCAAATAGTTCCTAAAAGATCACTGGGGACTAATGTCCTCTCACCCCTGGATAAGAACCCATTGTCTAAACCCAGTGACAATCACTCCTTTCCTCCCCTTAAAGAGCCCTCTTTTGATTCAAATTCTAGAGAGCTCATTTTAAAACTTGTTAATCAAACTTTTTTGGCCTTGAACAAATCAACCCCCAACTCACTGAATCCTGTTGGATCTGCTAATATTCCTCATCCTTCTACAGGGGAATTGCATTTCCTGGATCCTTTTCTGACTCTAACATCTCGACTTACTGCAGGTAGAACCAGAATCCTGTAAGCTCACCCTCAGCCAAGTCTTGGGCTCAGGGCTCTGTGTAACTTCCCCCAGTCTCCAAGTCCCCTTGAACCATTCCCATCTCTGCAATCTTATCCAGTCTCTTGGTGACCCTTCTCTATACCTAATTCCTAACAAGGATTCCTGGTGGCCAAGTCAGGATGGACTTACCACCTGCATCTATTCACCCCTCTTAAACACTATACCTATGTTTTGATTTTAGTTAAATCAGTTCCCTGACTCTACTATTATTCTGAGAAACAATGTAGCATGCTTTTGGTGGAACCCAAGGGGCCTTACCCTCTGTGTGAGAAGGGAACCTGTCACCTCAGGGATCCTTGGGTTCCTTTTGGGCCTGGGAGACTGGAGCAGCAGCAGGCACTGGGAGTTCATCACTTGTCCTCTCAAACTGCCATTACCCAGAGCTTCAGACCTGTATACATAATGAAATCCATCACTTAGAAAAGGGCATTACCAGCCTTGAAAAATCTTTTGTCTTCCTTTCAGAGGTCATCCTCCAAAACAGGCTAGGCTTAGACCTATTGTTCTGACAACAAGTAGGAATTTGTGCAGCACTCAAGGAGGAATGTTGCTTCTATACAGATCACACAGGAGTGACAAGAGACACTAAGGCCAAGGTCATAAGGACTAGTACATAGAAGGAAACAGAACAGGAACTAGACTGGTTCTAAAATTGGCTCTCAGCCTCACCCTGGCTTACCACCATTCTCCCATCCATTTTAGGACCCCCTTGCTGGCCTGTTGATTCTGCCTGTTTTTGGCCTTGGGCCATTAAGAGGTGAATTGCAGGGAGCAATTGTGACATAAGCCTTAGAGGTTGCAAGCTTCTTCTTAGAATAGCACATTGAGTTAGGAGACTGCCACCTTCTGTCCCAATCGATCTTCTCCTCCTTCTCAGCTTCCTGAGAAGTAGAACTTAGGGCTCACGAGAATGCAGTTAGGTAACCCCTCCTTATACGGTTATATAGCAACTCCAAAGACCTCTTCCCCTGCTAATAACTGTCTTATCTGCATATCCTGCTCACATTCTGAGACCTATGGTGAAGAACAACAAACAGTCCAGACACCAGGCAATGAACCCTTCTGATTCCCACCTTACTTAGCTTCCTGCCCTAACCACTATATAGCATGCTCAAGAAAAGTAAAACAGTCCAGCTTGATCAGAAAGCCTTTATTGCTGGCAGTTTCTATTGTCTCCCATGCATTCATTCCAGGTCCTTTGGGGATCAGGCCTTCCTTGCTAAACCCACTGGGCAGGGAAAATAATGCTAGATAATAGTCCATACCTACACAGCCAGCAACTAGGCCTTTTCCTTGGACATTGGAGTCACTCTTTTCTTGAGAACAATTGAGACTTCCTCCAAAATTAGTAGCATTAGTTACAACAAGAGCCAGAAAACAAGTGCCTGAAATGAAGGTGAAATTCTTATACTTTGGACCAAAATGTAAATTTATGGCTGCTTTTCCCAAACTATCATTAGTGGTCAGGAAAAAGGGCCACACCTGTAAGAATCTTATAGACCCTTCAGAGAAAAGGGAATGGCTAGCACCTGGCCCCCACTCAGTGTGGTTCTCCAGAGCTGCATCCAATCACGAATGATACAAAATGCTGTGAAAGACTCAAAAATTGCATGACCGAAAGGAGCATGAGGCCCAGAAGCAGTTTACACTCCCCTTGAGTTGTTTTAAATCCTTGAACTTTAGTGGGTTGTGTTCTGTAACCCTGTTCTCCTGAGAATCCATTGTCTCAGTCACAGGATAAGCTTCTCTTTCCGTTCCCAAGGCTTCTACTTCGGTTATTAAATCTTTGACCTCCTTCTCTATCCCTCAAGGCGCAGAGCTTCCACTAAAGGGATCACAAGAAAAGCAGTTGTGCCCTGGTGGACAGCATCTGTGCTCCTAAGCTTCAGCAATTCTTTGCTTTAATTGTTCAATTTCTGCTTACAAAGTATCTTCTACATCAGTTGTGGCAGGACTAACACCTCCTAGTTGGGATCCCTGTTGTTCCACGATAGATTTCACAGATTCTAAATCTTGTACTTCCTCAAAATCTTATTCATCCCTGCCATTTGTTCTTTTGACATTGTTGCTCAGGAACACATCCTTAACTAGATCCAAAGGGAAAAGGTGGCAATTCAGGAAATTATCAGACTCTTCTTTTTCATAAGGCCTTTTGAGATCTCCTTTTATCTGTTCCCAATCAGGGATGTTTAAGCCTGCACAGTGTATAACCAGGAACTATATTTCTCTAATATGGTAATGAATTCTTTAGCTGTCTTCTTTTATTCCCTTTTCCCTGTCTTTTCAATAGGGCCACTACTTGCCCACTGAGAATTTCCTTAGAGTTACTGGCACCCATCTTTCAGTACACCATCATTCACTTACTTTGCCAGCCTGCCTCGGAAGGCAATCCTTCTGAAAGGTGGTCCTTTCTTCCCGATCACCCTGAGACCTCCACTTGAAGTGCCCACAATACAGTCTGTTCTACTGATCAGGCAAAGGCCTAGAGATTGAAATAAAACACAAGACAGGGGGACATTGGTGCAGCTGGAATGCTAACGCTGAATGTCGTTTATTGAGGGGAAGGTGAGGGTTTATATACTGACTCACAGCACAGTGGAAAACAATCAAGGGTCAAGCATGCACGTTCTCAGGCTTAGTTCCTTTACAGCAGATGTGTGTTATAAATCAAGAAGATTACCAAAAACCACTGTGGTGCAAGATGTTCCAGCCAACAGCTTCAGACTTGATCAAAGTGCCTCAGGGGTCCATGCAGAGCCCTACACTACTTGATGCTGACATGGCAGTTCCAATGTTACAATGGTCCTGACAGATTTGGAGTTCTCTAATGGACTGGACCTCAACATAGTAAAGATAGTTCTCAGTGTGTTGGTTTTTGTTCCTGGATATGTTTGTTGCTCATATTTACATATACAATGTTAGTTTTCCTTCTACGGTAATTTTGTGTTTATATTGTCCCTTTCTGCACTAATTATTATCTAATTTTCATTTTTGAAAATTAAGTCTCTTATTGCCATTTGGTTTCATTTTTTTTCTGTACTAAAAGTATTTAAGTATATATCACAGATGCCCATTTTTATTATGCCATTTGAACATGCCTGTGCTGGACTCTGATCATATTCACCTGCATTATTTCTCTCGTTGCAGCATATATTTGGATTTCACTAGAACTTTCAGAAAAGCTCAGCTCTCTGCTTCATGACTCAGACAACACAAAATCTGTCTGATTTCTCTCTGTGAGACTCTTTTGTTTCATGTAAACCGATATCTTGTTCTACCTAATTTCATAAGTACACAAGGTTGTTCTAGTCACTGTGAGTAGTATGTTCTCTTCCCCAGAGTTTCCTTTTGTGCGATTCTATTGTCCAATGTGTTTACTTTGAAGTATCCTACTGTCCCAGTGTGAGTCCCTTTTGGATTGTGAATGAAGAGATCTGTAGTGTCTTGCTGAGTAGGAAGTGAAGTATCAAGGACTCTCATTAATGATTTTATCATCTATGTTTGTTGAAGAAAGTAGTTTATTTGTGCTGGTATTTGATTGCGTTACAGGGGAATGCTGGCACAGGGATCCGTTTGCAGACATTCCTTTCCTTTCTCTTTCATCAAGCATTATCTGTAACCTTGGTGTTTGGCCTACGGTTTCTAAGGCTGCAACAAAAGACCAGAACCAAGAAGATAGCTTAGGATGAAAGGGTTTAATCATCTTACACTTGCAAGATTGCAATTTACCTCTAAAGAAAGTCAGGAAAGGAACTAAGAGGGAGCAGGTTCCTTGAGGCAGGAGCTGATTCAAAATTCATGAAAGAATGTTCCTCATTGACTTCATCTGTTTTAGAATATAATCCAGAACCACGAGTTCAAGAGCATCACCATCTTTGGGCTTTACCTTCCCCCACTGATTACTAATTGAGAAAATGCCTAACAACTGTGTTTCATGGAGGCCTTTCCTCAACTGAGGTTGGCACCCAATTCCCTCCAGTACAGTGTTCATACTTGTCCAAAGTTTTTATAGATTCGGGGAATCCACGAAGCCTGGGCTCTGCCTGGTTTGGTGTCATTTTGTTATCTGCCCCCCCCCCGCCCCATTCCTTATGTTTTGTTTGTTTAAGTATTTTTCTTTTGCCTGATTTCAGTATTCACACATGTCTAGGAATTCCCTTTCAAGTTTTAAATGGTTTAATAGTTGAAATCCTTGAAAGGACCTCTGGATTGTTAGATGTTTAGAATATAACAATTTTCCTATACCATGTATCTGTTGTCTCATAATCAGATTATGCATCACTTTGATGCGCTCTTGACTATGACCATATCATTGCTGATTTGTCCCCAGTACTACCCTTTCCATATACATAGCAGTGATTCCAGCTGTACTATTTACAATGATTTTCAATCTAATGTCTTCAGTTTGGGTTCTTTTAATATATTTGTTCAGTAGTAGAAAATTCATAGTGTTTTCCTTCATAAAATTGCCTTAATTGATGTTTCTAGCATTGATTCCACCAGGAATTATCAGCAAGATAAAATGGTTGAAATTGAGATGAATATCTTGGCCAGCCACTTCGAAGAGGACATCCTCCAACAGGACTTCAGAATTTTAATATCTCTAGGCTTTGGTTCATTTGGGGAGGTGATGCTTGCCTGCCACCTTCCTACAAATACACATGGTGCTGGAGAAAAATCAAAATGCTGTGGCTGACAACACCTCTGAAATTGAGATCCGTCAGTCTTTGAAACACAAAACAAATAGTTCATTATTTTCATGCCATTGAAACAGTGAACATGACTTATATTGTTATGGAGTATGTTCCAGGAAAGAATTTGGACATGTTCCTCAGGAACATAGCCTGCCTATCTGATAGAAGATGAAGCTAGACCAATTTTCCAACGGGTGGTGACGGTGGTGCACTTTCTCCACCAAAGACCCATTGCACATCGTGATATTAAATTGGAGAATATCCTTATCGACAGAGCTGGAAACCTCAAGCTTTGTGGCTTTGGATTGGCCATTCAGCTCAAAGAGGGGCAGATGTTGAAAAAGGGCTGTGGCTCCTTGCAATATATGGCTCCAGAGATCTTGGCAGGGAAACCAATGTTGGGGTGGCAGTTGACATGTGGAGCTTGGGAGTTGCCCTCTATGTGCTGGTCACAGGACAATTTCCATATGCAGAAAGGGCATTTCATGGTATACATAAGGTCATCAGCAACACAAAGTATCCCATTCCTTACCACCTGTCAAAGGCCTGTTGCCAAATCATTGCACAATTACTGGCAGTGCCCACACAACACAGGATAACAATATGTCAGTTCAGGGAAATAAGAAGGCTGGGCCACATTAAAGAGCATGTAGAACCAACAATGAAAGAAATCCATCTCCAAATCGTAGACACTATGTGTAACATTGGATATACTTGGGGAGAAATTGTGCCAACCCTAACACAAAGACAACCAAATAATAAATTAATAGCAACTATCAATATTCTTAAACATGAATTGAGATCTGGGGGCTGTCATCTGGGAAATGAGAAGTCCTGTTTAAACACCAGGAGCTCTTCAGCCCTTTTTCCCATTAAAGAGGGCAGCCAGTGCACCAGCCTTTCCAAAAATTATACAAGCTGGGAAGTATAACTTTTAGGAGGAAGGTGAAGAAGGAAAAGGCAAGAGATTCCAAAGTTATAACATTCTCAATAAACTCTCCTGCTTGGAGTTGATTCCCTGTTCATAGGAAATAGTCAGGGAAGGAAAAGTCTGGATGGCTAATGATATCTGCAGTGCTACCAGGGACTTTGTACAGCACATGAAGTCTGTGGACAGCCAGCCTAGTGATCTCCCCACATGTGAATCCACTCTTAATGCAATACATACAAAGATTTTGAGCACAGACTCCTCGTCAGAGCAACCATACTTGAGGACCAACATGTCCAATGACCAGCCTCAGGTTGGACCCACAACCTCTGGATTGAGGACATTCAGGGCCTCAAAACTGATGAAGAAGCAAATATCCCATGCACTCAGAGAATTGTGCTTTCTTCCTGAACAATCCTGGTGAGTCCTGGCCCTCATGTAATATAATAAATAAAAATAAATAAATAAATAAATAAATAAATAAATAAATGACAAGAAAGAACAAAAAGACAGTTCAGTTCATAAGAGACCTATGTGCTCCGACCACTAAAACGTTTTACCTCCTTTGTATTTTGACTGTGTTATTTTACTAAACAATCTATTGTAAATAAAAAGAATCTGAAACAGTCTGCAAGAAGTAACCAAGCTAAGATTCCTAGCAATAATGGAGAGGAGCCCAAACTGGTGTAAGCTTGTAATTAGATTAGATTGTACCTCAAGAATCATCATACAGCCATCATCCAGTAACTGACTGAACCAGAAGAGATCCACAACCAATCACATGGCCCAAGCTCTAGGAAGGCAGTCCAAGAGAGTGAGGAGGGAATCTATGAGTCAGCGAGGACAAGATCATGAAGGAGAAATCTCAGAGACACCAAAACCAAGTTCCTGGAAATCATGAGCTCTAGACCATCAGCTCTGCAGACTCCAGGTGACTGAACCAGGCCCTCTGTACTTAAAAACACTCGTGAAACTTAGTGTATCTGAGGATCCCTGACTGAGGGTGGAACCTTGGAACTTGAGCTAGCTTGTTGGCGCCCATTCCCTATGGTGGGATTCCATATAATAATCAAAACACCTAGCATATAGAATAAAGAAAGAATATTAAGAGCAGCGAAGGAAAAAGGACAGGTAACATATAAAGGCAGACCTATCAAAATTACACCTGATTTCTCCATGGAAACGCTCTAGGCCAGAAGGTCCTGGATAGATGTTCTAAAGGTATTAAGAGAACATGGATGCCAGCCTAGGCTACTATATCCAGCAAAACTCTCAGTCAATATAGATGGAGAGAACAAGATATTCAATGACAAAACCAGATTTTCCCAATATGTATCTACAAATCCAGCCCTACAGAAAGTATTGGAAGGAAAATTCCAACCCAAGGAAGGTAACTACGCCCACAAAAATGTAGGCAACAGATAATCCAACTACACCAGAAACCTAGGGTGAAGCAGAACAAATATATTCACAATACCACTGCCAACAACAAACCTAAATCAAACAACCATCAACAATCAATGGTCCTTACTCACCCTCAACATTAATGGTCTTAACTCACCTATAAAAAGACACAGATTAACAGAATGGATACGAAGACAGAATCCATCCTTCTGCTGCATACAAGAAACACATCTTAGCTCCAAAGATAGACATTACCTCAGGGTAAAGGATTGGGAAAAGATTTTCCAATCAAATGGAAATAAGAAGCAAGCAGGCGTAGCTATCCTAATATCTAACAAGTTAGACTTCAAACCAAAACTAGTCAAAAGAGATGAAGACGGTCATTTCATATTCATCAAAGGAGAAATCCATCAACACAAAGTCTCAATTCTGAACATCTATGCCCCTAATACAAAGTCACCCACATTCGTAAAAGAAACACTACTAAAACTCAAAGCTCATATAAAACCTCACACACTTATAGTGGGAGACTTCAATACACCACTCTCAACACTAGACAGGACCACAAATCAGAAACTCAACAAAGAAACAAAAGAATTAACAGAAGTTATGTCTCAACTGGGGCTAACAGACATCTATAGAACATTCCATCCAAAGACAAAAGAATATACCTTCTTCTCTGCTCCACATGGAACCTTCTCTAAAATCGACCACATACTAGGTGGCATAACAAACTTCAACAGATAGAAGAGAATAGGAATAGTCCCCTGTATCTTATCGGACCACCATGCTTTAAAATTAGAATTCAACAACAACACAAATAGCAGAAAACCTGCAAACTCATGGAAACTTAACAATGTGCAATTGCACCACTCCTGGGTCAAAGAAGAAATAAAGAAAGAAATTAAAGACTTTCTAATATTCAACGAGAATGAGGATACAACATACCTGAACTTATGGGACACCTTGAAAGCAGTGCTACGAGGGAAGTTCATTGCACTAAGGGCCCATATGAAGAAAACAGAGGATAGTCACATAAATGAATTAACAGCCCAACCGAAAACCTTAGAACAGAGAGAAGTGAATTCACCCCGCAGGAGCAGACGTCAGGAAATAATCAACTTGAGGGCTGAAATCAACAAAATAGAAACCAGGAAAACAATACAAAAAATCAATGCAACAAAGAGTTGGTTTTTTGAGAAAATCAACAAGATAGATAAACCTTTATCCAAATTAACGAACAAGCAGAGACAGAACATGCAAATTAACAAAATCAGAAACGAAATGGGGAACATAACAACAGACACAGAGGAAATCCAGACAATTTTCAGGTCATACTTCAAAAATCTGTATTCCACAAAAATTGAAAATTCAAAGGAAACGGACAAGTTTCTGGATAACTATCACTTACCAAAATTAAATCAAGAACAGACAAACAACTTAAATAGACCTATAACCCGCAATGAAATAGAAGCAGTCATCGAAAGCCTTCCAACGAAAAAAAGTCCAGGGCCAGATGGATTCAGTGCAGAATTCTACCAGACATTCAAGGAAGAACTAATACCACTACTCCTTAAACTGTTCCACAAGATAGAAACAGAAGGTTTATTGCCAAACTCTTTTTATAAGGCCACAATAACTTTGGTACCCAAACCTCACAAAGACACAACTAAGAAAGAAAACTACAGACCAATATCCCTGATGAACATCGATGCAAAAATACTCAATAAAATAATGGCAAACCGAATTCAAAAATACATCAGAGAAATCATCCACCATGATCAAGTAGGCTTCATACCTGGATTGCAGGGATGGTTTAACATACGAAAATCTATCAACGTGATCCACCATATAAACAAACTGAAAAAGAAAAACCATATGATTATCTCCCTAGATGCGGAAAAAGCCTTCGATAAAATTCAACACCCTTTCGTGATAAAGGTATTAGAGAGGTCAGGGATAACAGGAACATAAGAGCAATATACAGCAAACCAACTGCCAACATCAAACTGAATGGAGAGAAACTTAAGCCAATTCCTCTAAAATCAGGAACAAGACAAGGCTGCCCTCTCACTCCATATCTCTTCATTATCGTACTAGAAGTTCTAGCTAATGCTATAAGACAACAAAAGGAGATCAAGGACATCCAAATTGGAAAGGAAGAAGTCAAACTGTCTCTATTTGCAGATGATATGATAGTTTACATAAGCGACCCAATAAACTCTACCAGGGAACTCCTACAGCTGATAAACACCTTCAGCAAACTAGCAGGATACAAGATAAACTCAAAAAAATCTGTAGCCCTATTTTTTTCAGACAACAAAGAGGCAGAGAAAGAAATCAGAGAAACATCACCCTTTACAATAGACACAAGCAACATAAAGTATCTTGGTGTAACGCTTACCAAACAAGTAAAAGATCTATGTAATAAGAACTTTGTGACTCTAAAGAAAGAAATTAAAGAAGATACCAGAAAATGGAAAGACCTCCCATGCTCTTGGTTAGGTAGGATAAACATAGTAAAAATGGCAATCTTACCAAAAGCAATCTACAGATTCAATGCAATCCCCATTAAAATCCCAACACAATTCTTCACCGACCATGAAAGGATAATAATCAACTTTATATGGAAAAACAAAAGACCCAGGATAGCCAAAACAACCCTATACAATAAAAGAACTTCAGGAGGCATCACCATTTCTGACTTTAAGCTCTACTACAGAGCTATAGTTCTGAAAACAGCCTGGTATTGGCATAAAAATAGACAGGTAGACCAATGGAATCGAATTGAAAATCCTGACATTAATCCACGCACCTATGAACACCTGATTTTCGACAAAAAAGCTAAAATTATACAATGGGGCAAAGACAGCATCTTCAACAAATGGTGCTGGCACAATTGGATGAGGGTGTGTAGAAGACTGCAGATAGACCCATGTCTGTCGCCATGCACAAAACTCAAGTCCAAATGGATCAAAGACCTCAACATCAATCCAGCCACATTGAACCTCTTAGAAGAGAAAGTACGAGGTACCCTTGAACAAATTGGTATAGGAGACTGCTTCTTGAACATAACTCCAGGGGCACAGACACTGAAAGAAACAATTAATAAATGGGACCTCTTCAAACTTAGAAGCTTCTGTAAGGCAAAGGACACAGTTGACAAGACCAAACGGCAGCCCACTGACTGGGAAAAGATTTTCACTAATCCTATATCGGACAAAGGGCTGATCTCCAAAATATACAAAGATCTCAAGAAACTAGTCAACAAAACACCAAATAACCCTATTAAAAAATGGGGTACAGAACTGAAGAAAGAATTCTCAATGGAGGAAATCAAAAAGGCTGAAAGACACTTAAGAAAATGTTCCACATCCTTAGCTATCAGGGAAATGCAAATCAAAACAACTTTGAGATACCATCTTACCCCTGCCAGAATGGCTAAAATTAGAAACACCAGTGATGACTTATGTTGGAGAGGATGTGGAGAAAGTGGAACACTCCTCCACTGCTGGTGGGAGTGCAAACTCATATAGCCATTTTGGAGATCAGTATGGCGGTTCCTCAGGAAAATGGGAATTAGTTTACCACAAGACCCGGCAATCCCCCTCTTAGGCATATACCCAAAGGATTCACATCAATGCACCAAAGCCATCTGTTCAACTATGTTCATAGCAGCACTATTTGTAATAGCAAGAACCTGGAAGCAACCTAGATGCCCCTCAATTGAAGAATGGTTAATGAAGATGTGGCACATCTACACAATGGAATACTACTCTGCAGAAAAAAATAATGGTATCTTGAAATTCGCAGGCAAGTGGATGGCACTTGAAGAAACCATCCTGAATGAGGTAAACCAGTCACAAAAAGAGAAACACAGTATGTACTCACACATATATGGATTTTAGAACTAGATCAAATGATCACCAGCCTATAATTCACATCACCAGAGGAACTAGGATACAAGTTGTATTCTAAGAGATTCATATAAAGTCCCTCACAGAACTGGGAAGGGACAAGTCCCCCAGACCTCAGGTAAAGTGGGGGAGGACAGCTAATGGAGAGAGAAGTAGGAGAAAATGAGAGGGAGGAGAGGAAGGCATGTGGGACCAGGAGGATTGAGCCTGGTTAGGAATGGAAAATAGGAAAGAGAGAGAGAGAGAGAGAGACAGAGACAGAGACAGAGAGAGAGAACATAAAAGAGGGAGCCAATATTGGTTTGAAGATAAAGTTGAACACAAAGAAAGGTCGAGGGAACTACAAGACTGCTCCCAACTAACAATCTCAGCTCCCGTGGAAAGGCTATCATAAATGCCCTTCCCGGAGAGTGAGATCAACAACTAACTTCTCCATGGAGTCCTCAACTAATGCCTGTTGAAAACAGGAGCAAACACCCATGCATAAACACTGAGTCGAACTAGAACCCAGAAGCAGATGGAGAGGACAAGACCATGCGGTAGAAGTACATAGAGACAGCTTACCTGAACAAGGAGGAGCTAAGGGCCACTAGACTGATAGCTGGGAAGCCAACAGGGGACTGACTCGGACCCCCCTGAATATGGGTCTCAGCCAGAAGGTCTGAGCAGTCTAAGAGACCTCAGACAGTGGAGCCAGGATATATCCCTGGTGCACAAAAGGACTTTGCAAACATATCCCCCATGGAGGGATAACTGCCTTATTCTAGAGATAGGAGAGAGGCCCTAGTCCCTACTTCATAGGACCTGTCAGATCTACATGACCCCAACTGAATGGCATTCCCCTACATATGGTATTGTGGTGGGGGGTTGGGAAGGGAGGGTGTTTAGAGTGCATGGGAGAGGGCAGAGAGGGCAAAAGGGAGGGAAGGAGGGAGGTAGGGCTGGAGGGGAGGGAGGGAGGGAGGGAGGGAGGGAGAGGGAACTGGGATCGACATGTAAAATAATAAATTTAAAAAAAAAAAAAAAAAAACGCTTTGACTCCAAAATTTAAGTTGAAGAACAAGTTACTGGGGAAAAGTATTTCTATTTTTGTTTCCACAGAAAATGAAAAGATGTGCAGTCTTCTACACACCCTCATCCAATTGTGCCAGCACCATTTGTTGAAGATGCTGTCTTTGCCCCATTGTATAATTTTAGCTGTTTTGTCGAAAATCAGGTGTTCATAGGTGCGTGTATAAATGTTTGTTTTCATTTAATTGGACTTTGTTATATAAAATTAAATAAAAAATACTCTATATGCATAAAAAAAAAAAAAGAAAATGAAAAGATGTAGATTCCTTCCAGACTAATGTGGTTTGATCACGCCAGACCGCCTGAAACAGAGTACAGGCTGATCCTACATTCCAAACAGCTGGACAAGGCGGCCCTGCAGACTGCAGCTAGGATATCTGAATCTTCTTCGAATCCCCCAAGACAGCGCCCCTTACCAGCAGGAAGTAGTTTGGAAAGAGCGACGCCCAAATTACCAAATGTTGTGTATAAATGTTTGTTTTCATTTAATTGGACTTTGTTATATAAAATTAAATAAAAATAAATAAATAAATAAATTTAAAAAAATTGAAAGCATCGTAGGACAATATCTTCATACCATAGGTCTCAACCATAGGATGTTTTCTCTACCTCTCCCCTGAAATCATCTCTGAAATCAAACTGACAAGCAGGACTGTGTGTCTCCACAGCTGAGCTTCACGCAGCAACACTTGACTGAAGGATAGGTGAGCCATAAACCCCATGCCGAGGCAAAGCTAGACAAGTGGGTTGGAAATATTAACCAACAAACTAAACCCAGATGACTAAGCACCATTACAAACACAGAGCTAACATGAGAATCCAAGAAATCCTTGAGTCTCCCCAAATGACCATTCCCAATATATCGGCCAAGTGGAAGAGCCCCTGAAACAAAATCTGAGACTATCCATTTAAAGGAATGATTGTAAATATGTTCAGATAACTCAAAATAGTATATAAACTCATGAAGACAACAGGACAGTGGTGTTGTTTGCCTTGGATCTGGGCATTCCTTAGGCAAGGGCAGATGGACTTCTGTAAGTTCGAGGCCAGCCTGGTCTACAGAGTGATTTCCATGACAGCCTACAAAGCTAAAGAGATATCCTGTGTCCAAAATACAAAATGCAAAAAACAATCAAAGCTAATTTAAAGAATTAAAAATCTCATGATGCCTCAGGGGAATTAGTTTGCCTTTTTAAAAGCCTAGTGCTGCTATTTGTTGAATTTTAAATATATGGGGAGGCTTTTGTTAGATAAAATGTCTAGACAGTTTCACTTGAGTGAGTATTGGATAGTACCAATTGTATAGATTTTTAGAATGTCAGCAGCACCTAGGGAAATGTAGTTATCTTCGCATAGTTATGCTGAAGATATACAATTTCATAGCTTTATTTCTAACATGGAATACCATGTTTCAATTCTAATGATAATATGCCTTTTCCAGTGTTGGAATTGTGTGTGTGTCACCTAAGTCTATGAAAACCCAGTGCTAAACAACACTTTTAAAAGAATCCTATTCATTGATTTACTTTGTGTAGTGGTGTTTGACTATGAGTAATTATTGACTGTGTACAGGGTTGTGCACCTCCCATGTGCACTGTCCCCATAGGATAGAAGGGAGTGGCAGATTCACAGAGTAGATTTAGAGACCATCGTGAGCCTCTGTGGGTGTAGATATATGTAGGAAAATGTGTAGAAACTGATTTAGTATCTGTGCTGTATAGTCTTTCATTAGCAACATGGCTCAAACAACAATCACCTGGTAATAGGAAATGGGCTCCATCAGATTGACTTACCAGCATGTCTGTGGGGCGTTTTCTAGATGGATGACTTTCAAAGCCTTGCCCTTCATATCAGGCTAACCAGACACCCCTCATTTTCATAACTATATTTGGAAGAGGAGAGGTCTGAATATTACCTAGTTACTGAAAACCTTGTCCCAATCTGTATGTTTACACCTTGTGTGAATAACAGTGCTCTTTGCTGTGCAGAGGCTTCGCAGTTTCATGAAGTCCAATTTATTCATTTGTTGATCTAGATAAGTGTGCTAAGGGTGATGTGTTCTGTAAGTTTTCCTGTTCTAATGTGTTCAAGGTTCCTAGGGATGGAGTTTTTCTGTGATAGGCCAGACCATGTTTTATTTGAAGGAATATTGGCCTTGGGACTATGGATAGAAAGGCAGTAGAAAACTTTAAGTGCAGATTAATGGGTCATTCTAGTAAAAACTAGGAAGACAGTGCTACTGTGTTTGATTTGATCTGTGTGGATGACCGAACCAAGTGATTCCGGAAGAGAGGAATAGCAATATGTTTGTATGAGCCTTAATTATGCTGATTAATATAGATGGACAATAGTCAAATCAGATGATATATCAAATGCGTTGTCAAGACAAACATTGTAGGGGTGAGAGATTGGAAGTGTGAGTAGGACATGATGGCATTACATTACTAAACTCCATGACTGGCATTCTGTGTCTTCTTGATGGCTTGCTCACTGTATGAATATACACACACCATATTTTCCTTTCATATCCTCCATGGATCTCAGAGCACCAGGTAAGAAGCTCATAAACGACCCGAACTCTCATACAACCTAAGTATTATTCAAGACCTGGCATTACCTTTTCAAAAAGAAAGGCATACTCAATATAAAATTAGAACATAGCTGGGAAAAGGGGAGACAGGAGATGTGAGACTGAAGTTGAAATTGGGAAGGGGTGAATGTTGGCTACAAGGGACATACTGCTAGATTTCTGGGAACATGCCCTCTTCAGGCATCAAAGAAAGGAGCCAATGACTCAGCAATTTTTTGTAAATCAATATTTATATATTTATTTGTTACACTCTAAAACACAAAATCACAAGTTTCTAGAACATAAACCCACAAGTTCAGCAGATATACAGAGAAAGCAAGTGTCCACTGCAAATGCAGAGAAAGCCAGAATCCATGTCAAATGTTGCAGTTGAATCCTATTGTCAGTGAAAGGCTGGTCATAGTCCTGAGTAAAATTTCCAGTTCCTCATGTCACCACCATTTGTTTCTTTTCACACAGTGTGTGAAAGCTCCAGGCTGTGGTACAGGGAGAGGTAGAGTAGTCCTTTGTTGAGCCAGAGTGTCACCTGTGCTTAGGAGGTTCTCCTGTCCTTAGCTAGGAGTTGTCCCATGGCTGTCAAGATCTGTGATCTTCTCTTCTCCCTCCAATGAAGAACTCTGAGATTCACTGCCAGACAGATCCTGAGGGTCAGGTACTTGTCGTGGGACAAGCCAGCCCTCTGCAGGGAAGCCATATGCAGCCTGAGTGGCCATTCTGTAGAAGGTCTGAATCATGGCATTCAGAGACCCTGAGAGCTGTGTGAGCTCAGAGAGCTGTTCCCCAGGGAGCCGGGAATGATGCTGCTGGGCCTGCAACTGGACTATGTCTCCATACACTGCCTCAGACATAGCCCGAAGGAAGAGCACCAGGCTCTTTCGAAGTGGTGGTGGACTTGTGTGCTGAGATTCTGGGAAAGCTAATTCTTGTTGGCCATTGACTTTTGGTTCTGCCTCCTTTGCTGAGGTCTTTTTTCTCTTTTCTTTGTGGAAGGCCTCCTCGTTTCCTATGGAAAGCCATGAGCATGAGAGGATTAGCAGAAAAGTTCCAATCCACCCTCACCCAGAACCTCCCTAGCACCTTAAGAAGCCCAGAAGGGGTGGCTGACCATTGTGCCCCTGCAGGTCAAGCCTCTGTGCTGAGATCCCACCAGCCATGAGAACCTGGCCTCCCGAGGTGATCAAAGGCACCATGACACCATCTTGCCCCAGCCTAGTGTAAGGCATGGGGGGATGACACTTGGGGAAAGGCAGCACTTACTCCTTTTCACCTTCCTGGAGTCCCTGGAACTGTGTTTTCTCTTCCTCGGGTTTTCCATCATCGGAGCTGAAAATTGATTGTGTGGATGAGGGCAGTGACAGAGAAAACCCCAAACAGAAGCTGGACAACAAGAAGCCAGCATGGCCCAAACAGATGCTACCCAGAGCCAGGAAGTGAAGTGACAGAGAAGCCTAAGAGCTCTCGGGATCTTTCAAGAACTATGACCTCACCCCTTGCCACCCTCACTGTACAATAGGAAAACCTACCTGGTCCATCACTGCGCTCTCTGTAATTGTTCTGTGATTCACTGTAGTTGCCCTCGTTTTCCTTTGGCTCTGATCCTAAAGCCAGATGGAGGTTAGGTTACAGGCTGCCTTGTGTCAAACAATCCCCCCAGTCTGGGACTGACCCACCAGGTTTGGAATTCCTCTGTGGACTCATAATTTCATGCTAGTACCAAGAGGCTTAAGTACTCATCCAAATCTGCTTCAGATGACTACTGTCCAGTGGTTCACACCCCACACATTCCACTTTGTACCAATCCCTGTAAACCTTGCCCCTTCATTGGCTGGGAACCTGCCCCCTACTGCTCCAGTCTCCCCATCCTTTTTGCCCATCTTGGGAATGCCTCCACACCCGTGATTTCTTCACAGGGCTCACTGGAATGGGAAGACAGTTTGTCCCTCTTTCCTCTCGGCTGTTTGTCCTCATCTGCTGTGATCTGTTTTTCTGTAGGTAGGGGCAATGGGGGGCAGCCAGCATCGGGGTCACGCGTTCCTGATTCCATGCTCATGTTGAAGAGTAAGGGCAGAACTTCCCTCTTCCCTGAACAGAAAGAGTGTGGGTTACTACATTTGGCATGGTTCTCTGAGAACAGAACTCACAGGATGGAAGTCTCCCTCTTCATACAAGGAAACCTATTAGAGTGAATTACAGGCTGTGGTCCAGCTCATCCAGAGATGGCTGCCTGTGAATTTGAGGCCCAGGTATCCAGTGGCTGTTCACTCCACAGTGTTGCATATCTGTGATGAGGATTAGTATTTGCTGGTTCTGAATCCTAAAGGAGGAGGCTCTCATGCAAGTGAAGGAAGGCACTTGACTCCAGCAGAGAGCAAGCAGGAAAATGGAGACACTTCCATCCTTTGAGCCCTTCATAGACTTCAGACCTCCTGGCTTCCCTGATTCAATTAGAAATGATCCCTCACAGGGGTCCCAGACACTTTTGCCTTATGTTGAATTGCAGATGCAGTCAAGTTGATAACCAAACTGTCCATGACAATTAGCCTCCTTCAGGAGGGTTTAAAAGTCCCCTTACGGGCAGTGCTCTCTCATTGAGTGCAAAGCCCCCTCATTCGTGTCACTCTCGAGGCCTTGCCTAGGGAAGCAATCTATTTTCGTGGACTTGAGTCCCAGAGAATGAAGAGTACCACTAGTACTTCTTCCTCTTTTCACCAGGAAATATTTTAGAAAAGAGAGCCAAGTCTTCTGAAAATTAAATCATCATTTCATTGTCAAGCCTGTGAATATTGTGTCCAAGAGGAAACCTGCCATAGCAGTCCCTCCTTCCACAAATCCCTTTGTGGACACATATTTTAAATATCTCATGCACTCCGCAATGACACAAAGAAGGCTGCAGAAGGGTGTGTTAAGTAAGCGGGGATATGATACAGCCTCTGCTCTTGAGCGCTGGTATTGAAGGTGTGTGCAAGCACAGGCCAGCTGACCACAGCAACTCTTACAAAGAAACCTTTAGATGGGGTGGCTGCTTACAGTTTAGAGGTTCAGTCTATGATCATCTTGACAGGGAGTATGGAGGCATGCAGACAGATGTGGTGACAGAGCTGAGAGGGCTACATCGTGCAGGCAACCAGAGTGGGAATAACTATTGCACTGAGTGAAGATTGAGCAGGAGAATGTAAGGCCTGTCCCCATAGGGACTCTTCCTCCAACAAGGCCACACTTCCTAATACTGCCACTCCCTTTGAGGGCCAGTTTCTTTAAACTACCAAATGTATTAACCTTTTGGCTTCTGTAGTCCTGCTTATGGCTAACTGTTCTCATTTACCCAGGATATGGTCTCTATGCTTAAGCCCCGAGGTGAACGGGCAGGGCTACACTCTAGGGCCACACAGCCATTGTAGTCCAAGGATGCCTGGTAAAAATTTGTATTGGCTTTGACCTGTGTCTGAGTAGTCTTCTCCAGTGGATTCTTCACACCTTTTATCACATCTGCTGTGGGTGTTCAATATCAAATGAGGCAACCATCAGCTACAATAGGTTCTTCATTTGTATTGAGAAGTGTTGCAGTCTAACCCAACATTTAGTGTACTTTAGAGAATGCTCCATGATCTGCCCAGTAGATGCGCAATGCCAAAAGGATTGTATGGGACATTGGGTAGATGTCTGTTAATTACATTCTATCTCTCATGGAATTTGATTGTTATTTGTGTAAAAATTAAGGAAATTAAAATATTTTTTCCTTGAGTATACACATTTCCCTGCATATATGTCTGTTCACAACATACTTGCCTGTTACCCATGGAGTCCAAAAGATTCTGTAGGTTGCCCTGCTAATGGAGTCACAGGCAGACATTTAAGCCAATGATAGGGTGCTGGTAAAAGAACCACTGGGTCTTATTGCACAGCCAGTGTTCTTAACCACAAAGCCATGTCACCAAGCCTGACAAATAGCCTTGGCTGTTCTGGAACAAAATAAGTTGATCAGACTAGTTCTGAACTCACAGGCATCAGTGTGGCTCAAGTGGTTAAAGATTAGATTAAAGTATTTCAGGCTTTCTTACTGATTGTCTAAAACAAGGTATAAATCTTTCTTGTCCATTAGTCTTTGATTTTTGTTAGTTTTTTTTTCTTGGATAAAGCTCTCTCTTTCTCTCTCTCTCTCTCTCTCTCTCTCTCTCTCTCTCTCTCTCTGTGTGTGTGTGTGTGTGTGTGTGTGTGTGTGTGTGTGTGTGTTTATTTAAAAGATATGTTTCTATGCTTTGTCCTGTAGGGCCTGCTGCTCACTGTGACCATTGGCCCAGAGTGCCTGCCCACAACCCCTCCACCTCTGAGAAACTTCCTGGGTCTACTCTGACACACTGGTCCCACATATTCACTCAGGAATGCCTTGAGGATGCACGAGCCTGATCGTTGGGAGTGCAGTGGGCAGTGAGGGCAGAGGGAGTTAGGAGAAAGACAAGAGGAGAGGACACCAGGGGCAAGGAAGACTGAGATGGTGCTCAGATAGTTGAGGATAAAAAAGAGATATACCAATACCATAATATGGGGAGCCATTATAGCTTTGAAGAGAAAACTGAGTATAGAGAAATGTCCAGACACTTATAAGGATGACCCCAACTCAGAATCTGAGCAACAGTGGAAAGGCTCCCTTAAATGCCCTTCCCTGATAATGAGATCGATTAACTTATATGCCACCATAGAGCCCTCATCTAGAAGCTGATGTAAACAGGAAACCCACAGCAAAACAATGAGCCAAACTCCTGGAATCTCTGTGAAAATGGAACCAGGATGTATCCCTGGTGCAGGAAAGGACTTTGGGAGCACATTCCCATGGAGGGATGCACCCTTAACCGAGAGACAGGAGAGAAGGCCTAGTCTACTCCAAATGACAGATTTAGATGACCCCTCCTGGAAGGCATCACCCTATATGTGGAGTGGGTGGGGGGATTGGAGGGGAGTGTGATGGGAGGCATGGGAATGTAGGAGAGAGGGAAAAGGGGAGGAAAGGGGGGAGACAGAGGGAACTGAGATTGAAATGAAAAATAAAAATAAAAAATAATAATAAAATAATAAAATTTGGCAGAAAGAAAAAAGATAGAATGCAAGAGAGACTGTATACTGTATGCTATTCTGTTGTCTTTATATTATTTGATTCATGAGGAAATATCAACAACTGTTAAAAGAAATGCTACTAAATTCATACAATTTATATATTTTAAAAATGCTTTGACTTCGAAATTTAAGTCCAAGGACAGGTTACTGGGGACAAGGATTTCTATTTTTGTTTCCGCAGAATATAAAAAGCTGACTAACATGGTTTGATCAAGCAAGACCCCCCAGATTATCCACAATTGAAAACAGCTAGGACAAGGAAGACTTACACACCACTACAGCCAGGATTTCTCTGTCTTCTTAGGATCTCAATGACAGCGCCCCCTACCTGCAGGAAGAAATTGAGAAAGAAAGACGCCCAAATTCCCAAATATTGGTTGTTAAATGTTCATTTTTCATCTAAATGGGGTTGGTTATAAATGGTTAATAACCACTACCAATCTTTTTTTAAAGGTTAAAAAAGGGGATTATGGCATAAAAATGTATACTTTGTTTTGAAATGGATTTTCATTTATTGATACAAAATTAAGGTTAATTTTGTGAAATGTATATTTCTCCTTTTGTTTAGGTTTTAGATATGTAATGTATAATTTAGTACAGATTTTAGATAATAATCTACAATAGACAAAACTTACAGTTAATTTAGTTAGGGTTTCTAGTTATACAGAGATGTATTTGAGATGGATAGGTATTCTTCAAACCTTTCAAAGACCTACAGAATATGGCATTTAAAGTGGTTTAGGGATTTTCTTGACAGTGAGACATAACTGATCCTGGCTACACCACCTGTGTCAGAAAAGAAGTTGGACATCAAAGAAACTCGTTGTAGAGTTTACTTCCAGTATTCAAGACTAACCATTTGGAAAAGAAACTGCTCTTGTCAGAACTGTTTGACTTCATGCTGTATAAACTGGACATGCCGGACCCCAGGAAAGTGACTGCTGATACAGATGGACATTGCTACAGGGATCTGGCTTCATGGAAGAATCGGCCAGACATTCTGCAAGACACAGAGAAAAGGGACTAGCAAAATGCCAATACAGATGCTCAGTTCAAATTTTCATGCTGTGTTGAGGAGTCTTCCAGACACACTATGGCCTATAGGCTGAAGATGGATCTTTACAGGACTTCAGGTGACTGACCAGAGAGTGAGAAGTCTCTATCATTTCTACAGTTATATATTATCCTTCTGTGGTCTTTGATGGAGTTGAAGACGGATAGTTATGGTTATAGCTTTGCTTAGTTAGGATTAAAGATAAGTTACATACAGGACTTTAGACTCACAAAGATAGGATAGATGATTAATTCTTGCTTTAAATCTTGCTGAATGATAGTGGACTAAATATTCTTAACTATGGTTCTTCCTTGATAACTGTTTTGATATATATTTTGCTATGTTAAGGTTAAGACCTTTCTTTCTATTTTGGACAGACAAGAGGTGATCAGAAATGTCATTCTCTAAATGTTTCTCTTATTGGTTAATGAATAAGCACTGTTTGCCAATAGGAAAGCATGATAGGTGGGACTAGGAGACAAGGAGATTTCCGGAACAAGGAAGAGGAGATTCAATATAGCTAGCAGAGGATGAAAGCAGAAATTTGAGTCCTCTCTCTAATCCTTTACTTAGTAGCAGATGGAAGCCTATACCCTCAAGTAAACACTGAGCTGAACTCCTAGAATCCAGCTGAAGGCAGGAAGGTGTAATGAACAAAGGAGTCAAGCAACTGCTGACCTGAACCAATAGAGCTCACCAGAAGGACTAGGATACAAGGTGTATTCTAAGAGATTCATATAAAGTCCCTCACAGAACCGGGAAGGGACAAGTCCTCCAGAGCACAGGGGAAGTGAGGGGGGGCAGCAAATGGAGAGAGAAAAGTAGGAGAAAATGAGGGGGAGGAAAGAAAACACGTGAGACCAGGAAGATTGAGCCCGGTTAGGAAAAGAAGACAGGAGAGAGAGAGAGAGAGAGAGAGAGAGAGAGAGAGAGAGAGAGAGAGGACATAAAAGAGGGAGCCAATATTGGTTTGAAGATAAAAATTGAACACAAAGAAAGGTCTAGAGAACTACAAGACTGCCACCAACTAACAACTTGAGCTTCCATGGAAAGGCTACCATAAATGCCCTTCCCAGAGAATGAGATCAACAACTAACTTCTCCATGGAGCCCTCAACTAATGCCTGTTGGAAACAGGATCCAACACCCATACATAAACCCTGAGTCGAAGTAGAACCCAGATGTAGCTGCAGAGGACAAGACCAGGTGGCAGAAACACATAGAGACAGCTTACCTGAACAAGGAGGAGCAAATGGGTCACCAGACTGATAGCTGGGAAGCCAGCATGGGACTGATTCAGGCCCCCTTGAATATGGTTCTCAGCCAGAAGGACTGAGCAGTCTAAGGGACCTCAGACAGTGGAGCCAGGATGTATCCCTGGTGCACTAAAGACCTTGCGAACACATCCCCCATGGAGAGATAACTGCCTTAACCTAGAAACAGGAGAGAAGCCCTAGTCCCTACTTCACATGACCTGTCAGATCTACATGACCCCAACTGGATGGCATTCCCCTACATATGGAATTGGGGTGGGGAGAGGGAGGGGAGGGTGGTTAGGGTGCATGTGAGATGGCAGAGAGGGTAAAAGGGAGGGATGGAGGGAGGGAAGAAGGGAAAGGGAACTGGGATCGACATCTAAAATAATAAATTAAATGAAAAAATGCTTTGACTCCAAAATTTTCAAGGACAAGTTGCTGGGGAAATGGATTTCTATTTTTGTTTCCACAGAAAATGAAAAGCTGTGGATTCCTTCCAGACTAATGTGGTTTGATCAAGCCAGACTGCCTGAAACAGAGTACCAGGTGATCGTACATTCTAAACAGCTGGACAAAGCAGCCTTGCAGACTACAGCCAGGATTTCTGCATCTTCTTAGAATCCCCCGAGACAGTGCTCCTTACCAGCAGGAAGTAGTTTGGAAAGAACGCCGCCCAAATTCCCAAATATTGTCTATAAATGTTTGTTTTCATTTAAATGGATTTGTTTATATAAAATAAATTTTAAAAAAAAAGAAAAGAAAGAAAGAAATAGTCCAAGGGAATATGATCACAGAACAGCACAGGACTTTTGTAAATGGTATAAAGACAATGGCATGTATGACATATTCTTAAAAATGTTTTAATACAGGAAAAAATTCAGAGGGGAAATAAGAGACTTAATTTTCAAAACAGAATATTAGCTAATAATTAATGAAGAAAGAAAATTATAAGCATACATTAACCATACCACCAATACTAACATTGTAAATATAAATAGGAAAGACCAAATATAACTCTAGGTAAGGAAAATAAAATCACTGGGCAACATCTTAACTATGTTGAGGTCCTCTCCATTTGAGAACTCCAAAACTCTCAGGAGCATTGTAACATTCCTACTGCAGTGTGGGAATTGGACAGTGATTCCAATGTCCAAGAAAAAGCCAAGTTGAAGAGTCTGTGGATGTGGACTAATATCTAGTGTTGCTCATGAGCCCTCTGTGCAGTTTCACAAGCAACAAAGCAATCATGAATTTGTGAATTTTGAGAATTGGCTGAGTTTGTGGGTTTTTTGTTTTTTATCTTTTTATTGTTTTTGTTTATTTTTTTCTCAGCATCTTTACCTTACCAGTGCCCTATTCATTTTCTTCAGGGCTATAATCAACCCCTAGTGTAAAATAAATTCTGGGAGGAAGGGTGGATTTGCACTCATATATCCATCAGACATAGAAGGCATGGGGCTGGAAAATTGTGGTCCATATAGAGCTCGGTTGTTAGGTGACTGGTGCCACTGCATCAAATTTCTCTGCACATCAAAGACTTCTTTTCTACAGAGCTTCATCTATAAGCTTTCTACCTCATTCCCAGCAGCAGCAGCTCCTGGAATCCAAGTTGTCACAATGCCTGAGATAATGGGAACAACAACATTGTGCGCCTTTGAATGAGAAATGTCTTTATAATCTTGAGCATTTGAGTATGAGTTTTGTCCTATGTGGGGAAGTTCATGTTGTGGAGCCTCAGTAATGGTAGTAGTCAGGGTTCTCTAAGCCACAGAGAATTTTATCCAATAATTCAATCGCCAACCTCCTTTTAGAATTAATTGCAATGACTTACAGGCTGCAGTAAAAATCCAGGAGTTTTTCAATCTGCAAGGCTGTATTTCTCCACTGATCTTCAGGATATGCTGGAACGGCAATAAAACAGTCTGATTTCAAAGCTGGAATGGACTTGCTAACCAGGCAAGGGCAAGGGGAGAAAGAGCAACTCCTTCCTTCTTGCAGGTCCTTATATAATCATCCAGAAGGAGGTGTGGCTGTAATAAAGGTGTGTCTTCTGTCCTCAAGTACTGGATTAAAGGTGTGGGTCTTAACACCTCCCAGTTCTAGAACCTCCTAGAGAGGTATTTCATTCCTCTTATTCCTGAGTGAATTCAACAAAAAAGGATCTCCCAGGGGTGATCTCCATGTCTGGGTTGAGTTTCACTGGAAATGTAGTGGAGTTGACACCCAACAATTGTCATCCCAAAGGCAGATTTCCATATCTGGGCTTGTCCTTGAGATTAAGGAGTTTGGTCTACTTCATTCCCCCATCTGTGTCCTGATTTAATTGGAAGTTCTGAGAGATTCACCTTCCACTCAACTTAATGACTTTGAAAGACTGCAGTGGGTCACACAGTACATTAATCTGCCCAATGAGCTTTACATGCAAATATGCAATGCAAATACCTGTTGAATTTGTTCCAGATTTCTTTACTTTTTTCTTACTTCCTTTGTTGCTTTTCTCCCTCTCTTTCTCCCTCTCTCTCTCTTTTTATCTCTCTTTCTCTCTCTCTCTCACTCTTTTCTCGTTTTTTGAGACAGTTTTTCTCTCTATTGTTTTGGATTCTGTCCTGGAATTAGCTTGTAGTCCACACTGGCCTGGAACTCACACATCCTCCTGACTCTGTCTCCTGCTGGCTGGATTAAAGCTGACCCCACTGTCAATAGGCTCATGCTTACTTTCTGTCCAGTATTTTGTTTGTTTGTTGTTTGTTTGTTTTGGTTTTAGTTTTTTGAAAGAAGTTTTGTGTATATCAGCTCTGGTTATACTGGAACTCCATTTGAAAATCAGATTACACTTGACTTTTAGAGATCTGGCTGCCTCATGCTCTAGAATGGTGGGATTAAAGATGTTAGCAATTCCTATCATAAAGTTTTTGGGTTTGGGGGAGAATAAGTACTAGAACATTACTGGGACTTCTTTATTTTTTTTGGATACATCATGCCATTGCCCAGTGTCAAAGTGATCTTGTGACTGGGTAGGTATTGCAGGGGTTGTGGAATGATCCATGTGAGCTTGTGGCTACCTCACAACTCTCTTCCATTGACAGCCCTCCCACCCAAGACTTGCCAGGTTCTACCTGTGTGCCTGTAACCTACAGGAAGCACTACAAGCCCACTCAACCCCCCCCACACTACCGCACTGAATGAGTCTCTCACTGGCCAGCAGAGCTCTGAGTCTGAAGTCAGAGGCTGGCAGGTGGGCCTAGGGTGTGCACTAATTAGGGAGGATGTTTGGAACTCCAGGGCCAGTTTCTCCATTTGCTCCAGCAGGTTGTAGATGGAGGATTTGTGGGGCAAATTGACTCAAAGAACTGCATCTGGACCCTGATTCCCCCTGAGTGGGTCAGTTCCACAATATTACATGAATTGGTAAACATTCATTCATGTTTCCTCTTTTGAAAATTCTCAGTTTATATTGTTCCACACTTTCAAGGTGGGTTGCTGTATTTATTTATATCTAGTTGTTTAATTTTTGGTTATTGTGAAAAGCTTAGTTTGATACATACATAGTGAAAATCTTGTCGCAATCTATATGTTTCCAATTCCTCTGAATGACAGTGTCCATTGCTGTCCAGAGGCTTCTCAGTTTCATGAAGTCCAATTTATTAAATATTGATGAAGGTTTTTGTCTTACCAGTGCTGTGTTCAGTAAATTTTTCTGTGCCAATATATTCAAGACTACTGTGGACGGGATACTGCTGTAAGAGGCCAAACCATAAATTTTTTTGAAGAAATAAAACTTAAAACTGTGCATTAGGAAAGCAGATGAAAAATTAAGTACACCTTAATGGGCCATTCTAGTAAAAACAAGAAGGGCAGTGTGCTGTTTTGATTTCAACTGTGTGGATGACTGGCCCAGGAGGTTACACAAGAGTAGAATATCAAAATATTTGTATGGGCCTCAATTATACTGACTAATATATGAGAACCATGGTCAAGAGGATATATCAAATGTGGTATTGAAACAAACCTTGTAGGGGTGAGAGCTGGGAAGTGTGAGTAGGACATGATGGCGTCACATTAGTAACCTCCATGCCTGGCAAGTTATATCTTCTTGATGGCTTGCTCCTTGTATGAATATGCACAGACCATCTATTCCTCTCATATGCTCCATGGATCCCAGAACACCAAGGCAAGAAGCTCATGAAACACCCTCATACACCACCTAAGTATTATTCAAGACATTGCCTTAACTTTTCAAATTAGAAATGAGCAGGCAGTGTCCCCAGCAAGAGGCTCCTGGTGCTGTGATTCACCCCACCCTTGCCACTAAGTGCCTGCCCTCCAAACACCCTGTGCCATAGCATGCACACTGTCCCTGTGCTATGGTTTAGCACTGGAAAAGAATGTGGATCCAACAATCCCACCAACTTCCGGGAAATTCCTGGAGCTACCCTGAGCACACTAGACGTGCCAATACACACGGGACCACCCTGTATCCCTGCCTGCTTCATCTCTGACCCCTACCACTGGTCCTCTGCCAGAGTTCTGGGTCCCGGCCAGAGATCCGCTTATCCCCAAGAGACTACCCAGGGTTCCTGCCTACTAGATATTTGACCCCATTCGTTGGGCCTCTCCTGGAACCTGATATTTGACAACCATCGCCAGGCCCATGCCTCAGGAGAGACTTCATAGATAGCTTGGGACACCCAGAACTACAGACATTGAACTTCTGACCCACCTAAGCCCACCAGGGTGGGGCAGTATCAGAGAGAGAGAGAGACAGAGACAGAGAGAGAGAGATAGAGAGAGAGAGAGAAACAGAGAGAGACCACACATGCACACACTGGAAGAAGCAATGGGATGATGGCAATACAATCAAACACCTAACAATAGAAAGAGAAGCATGACACCACCAGAATCTAGGGAATCTACACTAACTAGACCTGACCACCCCAAAGAAAGCAGATGAAGCAGAAGAGAACGACTTAAAAAATATCTTCATAAAAATGATTGAGGCCTTCAATGTTGATAGGAGACAATCCCTTAAAGAAATGGAAGAAAGAAAAAACAAACAAAAATTGGAAGAAATTAACAAATCTCTAAAAAAAAGAAATTATGGAACACCAAGAAAAAACAATTAAACGTGTAAAGGAAACAGTTCAAGACTTGAAAATTGAAATAGAGACAATAAGAAAACAGAAACTGAAGGTATGCTTGAAATAGAAACTCTGGGCAAACAATCAGGAACTACAGACACAAGCATAACCAATAGAATGCAAGAGATGGAAGAGAAAAATCTCAGGTGCTGAAGACAAACTAGAGGAAATTGATTCATTGGCCACAGAAAATCTTAAATGCAACAAATCCTTAACAAAAACATCCAGGAAATGTGGGACATGTGAAAAGGTCATACCTAAGAATAATAGGCATAGAGGAAGGTGAAGAAGCCAAGCTCAAAGATGCATAAAACATATTCAACAAAATCATTGAAGAAAATTCTCCCAATCTGAATAAGGCCATGCCCATGAAAATACAAGAAGCATACCGAACATCTAATACACTGGTCCAAAGAAAAAAACACTCTTCGACACATAATACTGAAAACACCTAACATAAATAATACAGAAAGTTTATTAAATGCAGTCAAGGAAAAAGGCCAGGTAACATATAAAGGCATGTCTATGAAAATTACACCTGACGTCTCCATTAAAATCTCAATGTCAGAATGTCCAGGATACATGATCTACAAGTTCTAAGAGTCCCTGGATGCAAGCCCAAGCTACTATACCCAGCAAAACTTTCAATCACGATAGATGGAGGAAAAAAAAGATATTTAATGACAAAGCCAGATTTTCACAATATGCATCTATGTATGTACAAACCTAGCCCTACAGAAAGTTCTGGATGGAAAACTCCAACACAAGTGAGTTAACTATGCTCACAAAGACATCGGCAATAGATAATCCCACTTCCACAGAACCACAAGTAAAGCTGGGCAAATATGTTCACAATACCACCGCCAACAACAAAACTAAAAGAAATAAGCATTAACAATCAATTGCCTTTACTTTACCTCAACAGTAATGGTTTTAACTTGCCTATAAAAAGACACAGGCTAACAGAATGGATAGGAAGACAGAATCCATCCTTCTGCTGCTTACAAGAAACACATCTAAGCTTCAAAGACAGACATTACCTCAGGATAAAGGGTTGTAAAAAGATCTTCCATCAAATGGACCCAAGAAGAAGGCATGTGTGGCTATCCTAATATCTAATATGTTAGACTTCAAACCAAAGTTAATCAAAAGAAATAAAGATGGTCATTTTGTATTCATCACAGAAGAAATACATCAGCACAAGTCTCAATTCTGAACATCTATGTCCCAAATACAAAGACACCCACATTCACAAAAAAAAAAAAAAGCTACTAAAACTCAAAGCTTACATAAACCTCACACATTTATTGTGGGAGAGTTCAACATGGGAGGAAGAAAACATCATCCACAAATGGTGTTGGCACAGCTGGATGATAGTGTAGAAGACTGCAGATAGACCCATGTCTGTCTCCATGCACAAAACTCCAGTCCAAATGGATCAAAGTCCTCAACATAAATCCAACCACACTGAACCTCTTAGAAGACAAAATGGAAGGTACCCTTGAAAAAAATTGGTTCAGGAGACTGCTTCCTGAACATAACTCCAGTATCACACATTGAGACAGACAATTAATAAATGGGACCTCCTGAAACTCACAAACTACTGTAAGACAATGGACACAGATGCCAAGACAAAACAGCAGCCTGCCAACTGGGAAAAGATCTTTACCAATCCTACATCTGACACAGGGCAGATTTCAAAATATACAAAGAATTCAAGATACTAGTCACCCAAACACCAAATGACAATATTAAAAATGGGGCACAGAGCTGACTAGAGAACAACTTTGAGATACCAATGTACTCTCAGAATGGCTAAAATTAGAAACATCACTGACAATTTATGCTGGAGAGGATGTGGAGAAAGAGAAACACTCCTCCACTGCTGGTGGGAGTGAAAACTGGTACAGCCATTTTAGAGGTCAGTATGGCAGTTCCTCAGGAAAATGGGAATCAGTCTACCATAGGACACTGCAATCCCCCTCTTAAGCTTATACCCGAATCATCCACATCCATGCAACAAAGACAAGTGCTCAACTATGATCATAGAAGTATTATTTGTAATAGCAAGAACCTGGAAGCAACCTAGATGCCCCTCAACTGAAGAATGGATAAGGAAGATGTGGCACATCTACACAATGGAATACTACTCAGTGGAAAAAACAATGGAATATTGAAATTCACAGGCAAATGGATGAAAACTGAATAAACCATTCTGAGTGAGGTAAAACACTCACAATAAGGAGAACATGGTATGTACTCGCTAATATATGGATTTTAGACATAGAGCAAAGGATCACCAGCCTATAATTCACATCGGAAGAGAAAGTAGGATACAAGGAGTAATCTCAGAGTTTCATATATGGTCCCTCACAGATAAGGAAAGGCACAAAATCTCTTGAGCATATGGGAAGTTGTGGGGGCAGTGAGTGGAGAGGGAACTAGGAGAAAGAGAAGGGGTGGAGAGGAAATCACAAGACACTAGGAAGATTGAGTGAGGAGAGAAAGATATGAGAGAAAGATATGAGAGAAAGAGAGAGAGAGAAAGAGAGAGAGAGAAAGAGAGAGAGAGAGAGAGAGAGAGAGAGAGAGAGACCACAAAGAGGGAGCCATTATAGGTTTGAAGACAAGTCTGAATGTAGGGAAATATCCAGAGACCTAAAGACTGAACCCAACTAACAATTTGAGCTATCATTAATTCCCTTCCCTGATGATTAGATAGAGTATTAACTTATCCCACTATCTTAGAGCCCTCACCTAGTAGCTGATGGAAACAGAAGCAAACACCCACAGCTAAACACTGATAGCTGGGAATCCAGCATAGGACTGACTCAGGCCCCCTGAACATGGGTCTAAGCTAGAAGGCAGTCTAAGGACCTCGGACAGTGGAACCAGGATGTATCCATTGTGCACATAAGGACTTTGTGGGTGCAACCCCCCTGGAGGGATACTCTGTAACCTAGAGGCAGTAGGGTGGGCCTAGTCCCTTCTACAAAAGACTTGACAGAACTACATGACCCCTCCTGGAAGGCATCACTCTGTATGAGGAGTGTTGGGGGGATGAGAGGGGAGCATGGTCAGTGGGTAGGAGATGTTGGGAGAGATGAAAAGAGGGTGGGAGCGAGAGGGAAGTGGGATCAAATGTTAGCCTGTGTCTTTTTATAGGTGAGTGAAGACCATTAATGTTGAGGGTGAGTAAGGACCATTGATTGTTGATGTTTGTTTGATTTAGGTTTGTTGTTGGCAGTGGTATTGTGAATATATTAGTTCTGCTTCACCCTTGGTTTCTGGTGTAGTTGGATTATCTGTTGCCTACATTTTTGTAGGCGTAGTTACCTTCCTTGGGTTGGAGTTTTCCTTCCAATACTTTCTGTAGGGCTAGATTTGTAGATACGTATTGGGAAAATCTGGTTTTGTCATTAAATATCATGTTCTCTCCATCTATAGTGATTGAGAGTTTTGCTGGATATAGTAGCCTAGGCTGGCATCCGTGTTCTCTTAATACTTTTAGAACATCTATCCAGGACCTTCTGGCCTTGAGGGTTTCCATGGAGAAGTCAGGTGTAATTTTGATAGGTCTGCCTTTATATGATACCTGTCCTTTTTCATTCACTGCTATTAATATTCTTTGCTTATTATATATGCTAGGTGTTTTGATTATTATATGTCGAGGGATCATTTTTCTTTGGTCCAGCCTATTTGGGGTTCGGTATGCTTCTTGTACTTTCATGGGCATGGCCTTCTTCAGATTTGGAAACTTTTCCTCGATGATTGTGTTGAATATGTTTTCGGCACATTTGACCTGGGCTTCCTCACCTTCCTCTATGCCTATTATTCTTAGGTTTGACCTTTTCATGGTGTCCCACATTTCCTGGATGTTTTGTGTTAAGGATTTGTTGGATTTATGATATTCTTTGGTCGATGAATCTATTTCTTCTAGTTTATCCTCTGCACCTGAGATTCTCTCTTCCATCTCTTGAATTCTGTTGGTTATGCTTGTGTCTGTAGTTGCCGATTTTTTGCCCAGCTTTTCTATTTCCAGCATTCCTTCAGTTTGTGTTGCCTTTATTTTCTCTATTTCAGTTTTCAAGTATTGAACCATTTCCTTCACATGCTTAATTGTTTTTCTTGGCTTTCTGTACTTTCCTTAAGGAATTTGTTTATTTCTTCCATTTTTTTTTTTGTTTGTTGTTTCCTCCATTTCTTTAAGGGATTTTCTCACATCTTCTTTGAGGGCCTCTATTATTTTTATGATGGTAATTTTTAAGTCGTACCCTTCAGCTTCCTCTGCTTTGTTGCTGTGTTCCATTCTAGTTGGGGTAGATTCCCTAGATTCTGGTGGTGTCATGCTTGTCTTTCTGTTGTTAGGTGTTCTCTTGTATTGCCTTCTTCCCATAGCTTCTTCAAGTAGGTGTTGGTGGTGTATACCCCCTCTCCCTATGGTACTTCCCCGATGGGCTTATGTGAGTCTGAGATTCAATATCTGTAGCTGTGTGGTCCAAGCTCTCTAGGAGGTTTCTCCACAGACAGGGATCCAGGGATGGGGTCAAGGATGAGGATCCAGAGGAAGATGCCAGCAGGTACTCACAGTGGTCTCGCAGAGATAGGTGGATCTCTGGGAGGGGCCCGGGACTCCAGCAGAGGACTGGAGGTGGGGTCAGAGACCAAGCAGGTGAAAATTACTGGTGGTCCCGCGTGGATAGTCAGGTCTCCTTTGTTCAGAGTTGCTCCAAGAAGTCTCCCAAGTAGGGTGTACTGTTGGCTCCACCCTCTGTCCCAGTGCTCAACCAGAGCTGCAGGTCCATGGGTAGGGTAGGGCACAGGGTAGGGGGGTAGGCTGACAGTGGGGATGGGTGGGGGTGTATCAGAGCTCCAAGGGTGCTCTCGATGGGGACATGAGACAGGAGCAGCAGGATCAGGGGCCAACCCAGGGAGTTCAGGCCGGGGAAGGGGGAAAAGAGGTTTTAGGGGACAGGCAGCCCCGATTGGACCCAGACTCACCTCTGGCCTATAGCCGGGGGAAGAGGGCAAGGGCTGAGCTGGAACTTGAGAAGGTTTGCCAGGATAGTTGGATCTCACTGGAAACTGGAACTCTCCAGATGAGGCCTCTTTCTTTGGCAGAGGCCTGGATTTGGGGGTCAAGGATCTTGCCCACAGGAACTCAGAGTCTATAATACCATTTTCATAAGTTTCACAAGTTTCTAGAACACAGACACACAAGTTCAGCAAATGTACAGAAAAAACAGTATCCACTGACAATGCAGAGAGAGCAAACATCCAGATAAGGAGAGATCCTGTGGCAGGCTGTCCAGAGAAATCATGTTGGTAGCAATGCCCCTGGTAGCATTTTTGATGGCATTCGCCATCAGGACAGATACTTCTGGTATTATTTTCTGATCAATGCATCAGATCCAATCACTAGAGTGTATTGAACATGATACAGCTTCGGCATCTATTCTTCCTTCCACACCCTCCTGCTGAAAGTGAGTCTTCCCAGATTCTGTAAATGTTGAAAAAGCTGGTTGGCTGGCTCTCCTCTTGAAGGGGAGATGTGGGGGAAGAGCAGGAACAGGGCTGGCAATTAAACAGGGCTTCTTGTTTTGATCATGACACAACTCAATTTGTGTTTCAGAATAGGGAAGGTTCTTTTTCCTTTATTATTTGGTTGCCTGTGTTTTAGGGATTACAAAATCCCTTCACAGGCATGTATTCATGCTCTGTTTGGTCCTGGGAAGGACTTGTTTCTGAGCAGGTTCTACATGATCTTCAGAGTGGCCCAGCCATCTTCTTTGCTCAAGCTGACATACTGTTATCCTCTGCTGGGTTGTCTAATTCTTCAAAGATGATATCACAGGGTCTAGATGGGTGGTAGCGAATTCAAAGTTTATGGTGGTGATGAGGTCTACAAAGCATGGGCTATGTTTTATTCATATGGATATTGTCCTGTGAGAAGTACATAAAGCACAACTCCCAAGCTCCACATGAGGCAACCATATCATCATAGAGTTTTTTTCAGCCAAGGACTCTGGAGATATATTGGGGAAGGATGGAAGACCTCCTCCAATGTCTGCCCCTCTGTGAGATGAGTTGTCATTCCAAATTCACATTCTTTGATTTTTCCATCTCAGTTAATAAGGATATTCTCCAATCTTAATATCATGATATGCAATGAGACTTTGTTGGAGAAAGTGCACTGCTGACACAACCTGTTGAAATATTAGTCCATGTCCCTCCTTCTTTAGATAGCCTTGTCTTTGAAGAACATAGGATACAGAGACCTCAATTTGTCGGTCCCCCTGTCTTCTGGATTGGGAGGTAAAACGCCCATGGATTATTTGCTAGTTTGGTTTAGCCTGGCATAAATGGGAAGAAACTGAGTTGGAAACAGTGCCAAGGATAATTTGGTGTTTTGAAGAGTTCAATTAACAAATAGGTGTGTATATAAAATGCTGCTGGATATCTACACTTGACAATCAAGGGGATGCTTTACTTCCCAGTACCGAGGATTGCTGGTAACATGGGATGGTACAGCTCAAGTGGGGAATAATGATAACTTGGCCCAGTGTGCCTTTCTTTAATTGTGTGTACATTTTTCTGGTCCTCTTTGAAGCATCAGGGAGTTTTGAGAATGAATAGATGATCCTGTCTGTAGGCCAGTTACAAGATCAGTCCATGGAGTTCTGGAGGAGGTTCCAGCAGACATAGCTCTGCAGCTCAAGAAGGTGAACCTTACAATTGGGATCCTCTGCCTACCTTCCTACATGAACTTTCCTTAATTCTACTCATGAGGAATAAAGACAGTCATTTGGGACCTCTGATGTGGAAGAACCCTTTAGTACTCTGTGAAGTTGTGACACTCTGATCTGTTTAGTTAAAAGCTGGGATTTCCAGGCACAGAGGGTGCTGAGGAAAAGGGCAGAGACACCAGACTCAGAACAAAGATCATGGCCACTGCAAAGTAAAGGTAACTGATCCATGTATAGGAACACAGAATAAAAGACATTGGCTAATTACTGTTATAAAAACTAGTTAGGAATCAGCCTAAGCAATTGGCCAAGCTTTCATACTTAATTATAAGTCTCCCGGTCATGATTATGATGCTAGGTGTTTGAACAGGGAAAGACCTCTATACCCAGCAAGAGACCTCTCCTCTTGCAATTGCAGTTAAGGAAAATAAGGGGTTAAAGGTTAGCCTGATCTGGAGAGAGTGGCTTTGAAACTTATCCATCTACAAAACGCTCCACTAACATGCTGGTAAGACAATCTGATTGAGAACATTCCTCAATTGAGGTTCCCTATTACCTCTTATTTGAATAACGCTGATGAAAAAAGACTGTATAGAGCAGATATTCTCTGTGTCTACACTTCTACCTACACACATCTACACTCACAGAGGCTCACGATGATCTCTAAATCTTCTCTGTGAATCTGCCATTCCCTTCTATACTATGGGGCCAGTGCACATGGGAGGTGCACACAACTGTGAGCAGTCCATAATTACTCATAGTCAGAGCACCAGTACACAAAGAAAATCAATGAATAGGATGCTTTTAAAAGTGCTGTTTAGCACTGGGGTAGCATAGACTTAGGTGAAAAACACACACATTCCAACACTTGAAAAGGCATATTTTCATTAAATGGAACCATGGAATTCCATGTTGGAAATAGGAGCTCTGAAATTGTAGATGTCCAGCTAATTTTGTAAACATAATTACATTTTTCTAGGTGCTGCTGACAGTCTAATAATCCATACAATTTCTACTGTCCCAAATTCCACTCAAAAGAACCCGTCCAGGAAATTTGTCTAACAAAACCTTCTCTCAACATTTAAAAATCAACAAACAGCAGCACTAGGCTTTTAAAAAGGCAAATTAATCTCTCTTATGCATCATGAGGTTTTTAGCTTTTTAATTTATTTTTGATTATTTTGATAGTATGGATTCTGGACGCAGGGTTTCTCTGTAGCTTTGAAGGCTGTCCTGGAACTCACTCTGTGGACCAGGCTGGCCTAGAAATTAGAGGTACATCTGCCCTTGCCTAAGGAGTGCTGAGATTTAAGGCGAACACCACCACTGTCCTGCTTGCTTCATGTGTTTATCATGCTATTTTGAGTTATCTGAATATATTTACAATGATTCCTTCAAATATTTTGTCTCAGATTTTGTTTCAGGGACCCATTCCCTTGGCCTATTGGTCATTTGGGGAGACTCAAGGGTGTCTAGGATTTCAAATGTTAGCTCTGTGTTTGTAAAGGGGATTAGTCTTTTGGGTTTAGTTTGTTGGTTAATTGCTTCCAACCGACTTGTATTGCTTTGCCTGGGCATGAGGTTCATGGCTTGGCTATCCTTTCTTAGGTGTGTGCTGCACGAGACTCAGCTGTGGAGACACATAGTCCTGGTTTGTCAGTGGGATTCGGAGATGATTTCATGTGAGAGGTCAAGATACCAACCCAGGGTTGTGAACTGTATGAAGACACTGTGCTAGGATGCTTTCTATTTTTAGTAAGTTGTTTATTATTTTAATTTTGATTTTACATTCCAGACTCAGTCATTGCTACTGTACCCACCATTACCCAACCACTTGGCTCCCCCAGTCCACATCTCATGGGGAAGGGCTCCCAAGAGGATTCAACAAAGTCTGTCACATTAAGATGGGGCAGCACAGGTACCTCTGCTAAGCACTTTGTCTGAGCATGGCACCCCAAGATAGGGAATGGGAGGCAACTAGCTAGCTCAAGTACCAAGGTTTGCCCCTTGTCCCACTGTCAGACATCCTCAATAGTCCAAGCTTCATAATTTTTTATGAGTACAGAGTGCCAGGTTCAGACCCCTGAAGTCTCCAGAGCTGTTGGACTAGAGCTCATGATTTCCATGAGCTTGATTTAGCTGTCTCTGGAGCATTCTCCATCATGATCTTGATCTTCCTGGCTCATAGATTCCCTCCTTCTTGTCGTGAACTGTCTTCCTAGAGGTTGGCCTGTTGCTTGGTTGCCGATCTCATCATCTGTTTCAGTCAGTTATGGAATGATGACTGGGTGATGATTCTTGACCAAAACCACAATCTAATTGCAAGCTTAGACCAGTTAGGTCATCCTCTCCATTATTGCTAAATGTCTTAGTTTGGTTACTTCTGGCAGATTCTTGTCATTAACAATAGGTTCTTTATTAAATTAACATAGACAAACTAATAAAGAGGAAAACATTTTGATGGCCAAAGCACATAGGTCTTTTATACACTCAATTTTTTTTGTTTTTTTGTTTGTTTGTTTGTTTGTTTTTTGTAGGTTGCAAGAGTGTCCAGGATTCACCAGGAAATTGTTCAGGAAGACAGCACAGTTCTCTGAGTGCATGGGATAATCGTTTCTTTATCAGTTTCCAGGCCCTGAATGCACTTGATCCTGAGATTGTGGGTGGAACCTGAGCCTGGTCATTGGACATGTTGATCCTCAAGGGTGGTTGCTGCAAAGAGGAGATTGTGCTCAAAATCGTTTTCGGTGTTGCATGCAGACCGGATTCCCATGTGGTACCATCACAAGGCTGGCTGTCCACAGACTTCATGTGCATTGCAAGGTACCTGTAGCACTGTGGATGACATTAGCCATGCAGACATTTCCTTTCTTGAGTCTTTCCTCTGAACTGGGCAACATCTCTAAGCAGGAGAGTTTCTCAAGCATGTTTTCACTTTGGAATCTCTTGGCTTTTCCTTCTTCACCTTCCTCCTCCAAGTTATACTTCCCAGCTCATATAATTTTATGTAAGGAAGGTGTACTGGCAGCCCTCTTCAATGGGAAAAAGGGCTGAAGAGCTCCTACATGGCTGGTGTTTAAACAGGACTTCCCATTTTCCTGATGACACTCCCCAGAGATCAACTTATGTTTAAGTATATTGACAGTCGCTGTTAATTTAGTATTTGGTTGTCTGTGAGTTAGGGTTGACACGATTTCTTCACAGCTATAGCCACTGGTGCACAATATGTCTACGACCCTCAGAAGGATTTCCTTCTTTGCTGGTTCTACATGATCTTTAATGTGGCCCAGCCATCTTCTTTCCCGGAGCTGACTTATTGTTATCCTGTGCCTGGTCGGGACTGCGAGTAATCGTCCAATGATTTGGCAACAGGGCTTAGACAGGTGGTAGGGAAGTGGATATTTTGTGTTGCTGATGACCTTATGCATACCATGATAAGTCCTTTCTTCATATGGAAATTGTCCTGTGACCAGCACATAGAGGACAACTCCCAAGCTCCACATGTCAACTGCCAGCCCATCATAGGGTTTCCCTGCCAAGATCTCTGGAGCCATATAGTGCAAGGAGCCACAGCCCTTTTTCAACATCTGCCCCTCTTTGAGCTGAATGGCCAATCCAAAGTCACAAAGCTTGACGTTTCCAGCTCTGTCGATAAGGATATTCTCCAATTTAATATCACGATGTGCAATGAGTCTTTGGTGGAGAAAGTGCACCGCAGTCACCACCTGTTGGAATATTGGTCTAGCTTCATCCTCTGTCAGATAGGCTACTTTCCTGAGGAACATCTCCAAATTCTTTCCAGGAACATACTCCATAACAACATAAGTCATGTTCACTGTGTCAATGGCATGAAAAAATCGAACTATATTTCTGTGTTCCAAAGACTGAAGGATCTCTACTTCAGAGGTGTTGTCAGCCACAGCAGTTGGATTTTTCTCCAGCACCTTGACAGCAACCTGTGTATTTGTAGGAAGATGGCATGCAAGCTTCACCACCCCAAATGAACCAAAATCTAGAGATTTTAAGATTCTGAAGTCCTGATGGAGGATCTCCTCTTCCAAGTGCCTGACCATGATGCTCCCTGCAATTTCACTCGTTTTATCTTGTTGATAATTCGTGGTGCAATCAATGCTAGAAACAGGAATGAAAGCGATTTTACATGGTGGTCCAATGCTATGAATTATCTTCTGTGAAATATGACAGATCAAAAAATGTATGATGCACCCAAAGTCTTATAGATATACAGCCACCTTGTATGTGTAAGCAGCTTAACCCCTTTCATTATGAACTTTCTTGTTGGTCATTGTGTTTGTGGCAGCAATAGAACCACGAAGACAAACACCAAGTTCCAGAAAACACTTCTTGAAAGAAAAAGGAAAGGAATGTCTGAAAAATGATCCCAGTGTCAGTATTGCCTTGAGCCACCAAGCAAATGAGCACACAAATAAACACTAAACTCCTTTCCTCAATGAACATAGATGAGAAAATCATTTCAGAGAGTCCTGTGTACTTTACATTCATCTCAGCAAAACATGACAGATCCCTTCATTCACAAGGTAATGGACTCACACAGGAAAAGGATTGGACTTCACACAAAACAAATTAACAATGGCATAGCATATAAGGAGACTCTGGGAGGAGCCCACACTAAGCACATTGAGTTGTGAACCCCAGTGTTATAATTCAAGTAGCTAGAACCACATATAGTTTCACAAAAAACAAAGCAGATACACAAACTGAAATCAGATCTATTTTGTGTTGTCTGGGTCAGGAGCAAGCAGGGAAACTGAGCTTTTTCCAAAGTCATGATATCTGACACAAAGATATGCAGGAAGGATCGAAAGGCTCCAGGAGAATATGATCAAAGTACAGCACAGGCATGTTTCAGATGGTATAATCAGGACCCCCATCTCAGGGCCTCTGCTAAGGAGGCCTCAGCTTTAGAGTGCAAGGCTCAGGCTAGATCTGCCTATCAGCTTAAGGAACAACTGGAGTTGCAACATTTGAGATCTTTGACTCCCAGCTCCAGTCTTCTGCTGGAGCCTGATCATTGATGCCTATCATCAGGCCCCTGCCTGTAGAAAAACCTCCTAGAGAGCTTGGACCAACCAGACCTACAGACATCCAACATCTGACCCAACAAAGCCCATTGGGGAAGTACCATAGAGAGAGGGGGAGACCCCACCAACACCTACTGGAATAAGCTGTGGGAAGATGGCAATGCAACAAAACACCTAACAACAGAAAGACAAGCATGACACCAGCAGAATCTGGGGAATCTACACAAACCAGACCATAACACAAGTCAGATGAAGCAGAAGAGAACGACTTAAATATTATAATCATAAACATGATAGAGGGCCTCAAAGAAGATGTGAGAAAATTCTTCAAAGAAATGGAAGAATAAACAAGCAAAAAATTGGAAGAAATGAACAAATTTCTTAAGGAAAATAAAGACAGTACAGAAAGCCAAGAATAAAACAATTAAGCAGGTGAAGGAAACGGTTCAAGACTTGAAATCTGAAATAGAGAAAATAAAGACAAATCTAAGGAATGCTGGAAATAGAAAAACTGGTCAAATGATAGGGAACTACAGATGCAAGCATAACCAACAGAATTTAAGAAATGGAAGAGAAAATCTCAGTCGCGGAAGATAAGCTAGAGGAAATAGATTCATCGACCAAAGAAAATTGTAAATCCAACCAATCCTTAACAGAAAACATCCAGGAAATGTGGGACACCATGAAATGCCAAACATAAGATGAAGAGAGAGAGGAAAAGACCAGGTTGCAGAAACACATAGAGACTGCTGACCTGAACAAGGAGGAGCTAATGCCCTCCCCCAGACTAATAGCTGGGAATCCAGCATGGAACTAACTCAGACCCACTGAAATTGGGTCTCAGCTAGAAGGACTGAGCAGTCCTAGGTACCTCAGACAGTAGAACCAGGATGTATTCCTGGTGCACAAAAGGACCTCGTGGACGCATCCCCCATACAGGGATAATCCATTAACCTAGAGCCAAGAGAAAAGTCCTAGTTCCAACTTCAAATGACTTGACAGATATACATGACCCCAGCTGGATAGCCTAGGAATGGAGGTGGGGTGATGGGAGGGGAGGGTTGTCAAGGTGCATGGAAGGGGGGGAGAGAGGATGAGAGTGAGGAAGAGAGGATGGGAGGGAGTGAGGGATGGAGAGGGAACTGGGATAGACATGTAAAATAAAAAATAAATCAATAAAAATGAAAAAAGATGATATTATCAAAACTGCATGTGTGGTATATTAAAAATGTTTTAAGACAGGACAAAAATGCAAAGAGAAATAAGAGACTTAATTTTCAAAACTGAATATTAGCTGAAGATTAATAGCGAAAGTAAACTATAGGCATACATTAACCATAGAACATATACTAACATTGTAAAATAAATAGGAAAGACCTCACATAATTCTAGGGAAGGGAAATAAAACCACTGGGAGACATCTTCACTACGTTGAGGTCCAGTCCATTAGAGATCTCCAAATCTAGACCATTCTAACATTCCAACTGCAGTGTAGGAATCAGACAGTGACTGCAATGTCCAAGGAAAAGGCCCAGTTCAAGACTGTGTAGACACTACCTAATATCGAGTGTTGCTCATGAGCCCTCTGTGCAATTTCACAAGAACAAACCTATGGTGAATTTGTGAGTGGTGAGAACTGGCAGTGATTGTGGGATTTTTTTCTTTCTTGTATTTCTTTCTCAGAATCTTGACCATACCAGTGCCCTAGTCATTTTCATCTTGTCTGTGATAAAGTCCCATGGAAAAGTCAATTCTGGGAGGAAGAGTTTATTAGCACTCTGATAAGGAACAGACTTAGAAGCCCTGGAACTAGGAAACTGTGGTTTTTACAGAGCTGGGTGTTTAGGTTGGCTGGTGACAGTGAATCATATTTCTCTGCTCATCAAAGTCTTGCTTCCTAGAAAGTTTCAGCTCTATGCTTTCTGCAGTGTTCCAAGCAAGCAACACTTGCTACTGAAAACCAAGTGCTCACAATGCCTGAGATAATGTGAACTAAAGCACGGTGCTCCTTTAAATGAGAAAGGTCCCTATGGTCTTAGGCATTTGAGTATGAGCTTTTGCCATATGCGGGGAATTTCATGTGATGGAGCCTTTTTAAATGTATTACTCAGGATTCTCTAAGCAACAGAGTACCTCAAATAATAATTCAGTCACCACCCCCACCACCTTCCAGAATTCATTGGAATGACTTACAGACTGTAGTCAAAACTCCAAGAGGTTTTCAATCCACAAGGCCGTATCTCTCAACAAATCTTCAGTATATGCTGGAACACCAAAGAAATAGTCTCTAATTCCAGACGTGGAATGGACTGCTAACCAGGCCTGGGCAAGGCAGGAAAGAGCAAACCCTCCTTCTCAAATGGCCTTATATAGTCAACCAGTAGAAGGTGTGGCCATGATAAAGGTGTGTCTTCTGGCCTCAAGATCCGGATTAAAGGCATGTGACTTCACACCTCCCAGCTCTAGATCCTCCTAGATGGGTATTTCATACCTCTTGATCCAGGGTAAATCCATCAAAAAAGGATGTCTCCCAGGGGTGCACTCCATGTCTAGGTTGAGGTTCATTAGAGATGTAGTGAAGTTCACACCCAACAATGTTATCCCAAAGGCAGATTTCCATCATTGGGCTTGTCCTTGAGATTAAGGAGTCTAGCCTATTTCATTCCCTCTCTCTGCTTCCTGATTCAATTTGAAGTTCTGAGAGTTTCTTCTTACACTAAGGCCTTAATGACTTCAGAAGACTGCAGTGTGTCACACAGTACATTAATCTGCCCAATGAGCTTTACATGCAAATCTTCACTGCAATTAATTCTTGGATTGGTTCCAGATTTCTTATCTTTTGTCTTTCCTTCCTTTCTCCCTTCTTTCCTTCTTTCCATCCTCTCTCTCTCTCTCTCTTTCTCTCTCTCTCTCTCTCTCTTTCTTTCTTTCTTTCAATCTTCCTTCCTTTCTTTCTTTCTTTCTTTCTGGTATTTTTGAGACAGGGTTTCTCCCTCTTGTTTTGGAGCCTGTCCTGGAACAAGCTCTGTAGTCCATGAAGGTCTGAAACTCACACACATCCTCCTGCCTCTGACTCCCGCTTACTGGGATTAAAGGTGGCACCACTGACAATTGGCACAAGCTTTGTTGTTGTCTTGGATTGTTTTTTTGTTTTGTTACTTTTAGTTTTTTAAAGATGTTTTTATGTATATCAGCTTTGGTTTTCCCGGAATTCTATTTGAAAATGAGATTAAGCTTGACTTTTTGTGATCTGGGTGCCTCTTTCTCTAGATTATGGGATTAAAGATGTTAGCAACTCCTACCTGACAGTTTTTGGGTTTGGGGGATATAAGTACTAGACCATCACTGACACTTTTTCGATACATCATGCCATTGCCCAGCTTCAAAGTGATCAAGTGGCTAGGCAGTTCTTACAGGGTTTGAGGAATGATCAATGTGAACTTCTGGCTGCCACCCACCTCTCTTCCCTGATAAGCACCACCACGAGTTTCTACTTTATTCATCTCAGCAATCAAAACGATTTTTCTTGCCATCTAGTCCTCCATGGTGAGTTTCCTTCTTTTTTCTGGGGCTTTGAACTGTTTATTCTTTAATGTGACTATCCTCCATTTTCTTCATATAGGCATTTAGTGCAATGACCTTTACTCATTCTACTGATTTCAAAGTGTACCATAACCTTACCTATGTCATGTCTTCATTTTTATTGAATTCTAGGAAGTCTTTAATCACTTTCTTTATTTCTTCCTTGACCCAGGAATTTTGCAACTGGGCATTTTTTCAATTTCCACGAGTTTATAGGATTTCTGCAATCTGTTGTTGTTGAATTCCAACTTTAAAGCATGGTGGTCTGATAAGAAACAGGAGGCTATTTCAAGTTGTTTGGATATGTTGACATTTGCTATGTTGCCAAGTATGTGTTCGATTTTAGAGAAGGTTCCATGTGAAACTGAGAAAAAGGTATATTCTTTGTGTTTGATGGAATGTTCTATAAATGTCTGTTAAAGCCAATTGGGACATAATTTCTGTTAGTTCTTTTGATTCTGTTTTAAGTTTCTGTCTGGTGGGACTGTCTTGTGGTGAGAGTGGGTTCTTGAAGTCTCCCACTCTAAGTGTGTAAGGTTTTATGTGAGATTAGAGTTTTAGTATTGTGCCTATGTATTTGTTCCATAGATGTTCAGAATTGAGACTTCATCTTCATGGATTTCTCCTGTGATGAAGAGAAATCCCCCAGTCAACTAGTCCTCTTCAGGGGCAATGGCTCCCATGAGGATTCAACAAAGTCTGGCACTTTAAGTAGGGGAAGTACCAAGCCTCTGCCTTGCATTTTGCCTGAGCATGGCATCCCATCATCAGGATTGGGCTTCAACAATATAGCTCAAGTACCAAGGTTTGATCCTTGTCCTACTGTCAGGAGTCCTCCGATAGTCCATGGTTCACAAGTGTTTCCCACATACAAAGGGCCTAACTCACAGCCCATGAGTTACCATAGGTGATGGTCAAAGAGTTCATTATTTCCATGAGCTGGGTAAAACTTTCTCTTTGAATTTCTCTATCATGATCTTGACCTCCCTGGGTCATATTTACTCTCCTCCCTCTCTTGGTCTGTCTTCCCTGAGGTAGGCCTGGTGCTTGGTAGTAGATCTCTGCATCTGGTTCCATAAATTACTGAAAAAATGACTGAATGATGATACTTGGTGTATACCCCAATTACAGGCTTAGATCAGTTTGGGCATCCTTTCCCTTGTTGGTAGGAGTCTGAGTGTGGTTCCTTCTTGTGGATACTTGTCACTTACAATATGGTCATTATTAAAATAACACAGTCAAAATGCAAGGGAGGGGAACATCTTGGTGGCAGAACCAATGGGTCTCTGAGAGATGTAATGTCCTCTGTTTTCCTTGAAGCTTACATTAGGGTCCAGGGCTCACAATGCAATGGCTCAGGAAGAAGGCACCGTGCTCTGAATGCATGGGAAATTTGCTTCCTCACCTGTGTCCAGGACCTAAATGGCCTGGATGCAGAGATTATGGGCCTATACTGGAGCGTGTCATTTTCCATGTTAGGCATCAAGGTTGGTTGCTCTATAGAGAAGTCAATATTCAGGATTCTGGTATGTGTGGCTTCCAGAGCTGATTTGCAGGCGTGGAGATCACCATTCAGGGTCTCTTCAGACTTCATTTCGATTGCAAAGTCCTCAGGACCACTGTAGTGGACATCAGGACATTTCCTTCACTGACTATTCCGTCTGAGCAGGGCATCAGCTATAAGCAGAAGTATTTTTTTTTATTTCATCTGAGCAGGGCATCAGCTAAAAGCAGGAGTATTTTTTTTTTGAGCATGCTATAACTTTGGCATTTCTTGGCTTTTCCTTCCATACCATCCTCCCCAAAGTCACAGGTCTCAGTTATATGAGTCATGGGCAACAAGTGTGTATGATAACAAAATGGCTCCAAACGAGGCAGAGCCCAGATCTCTTGGATTTCCTGAATGTATTAAAACTATGGACAAGAATGAACCCTGTACTGGAGGCTGGAGGGAATCGTGTGCCAACCTGACACAAGCTAGAGTCATCGGAGCTCAATGGAACTCAGTTGAGGAAACACCTTCATGATCACAGCAGTTAGGCATTTTCTCATTTAGTAACCAGTGGGGAGGGCCAAGCCCAAAGGGAGTGAATCTCGTGGACTTTGGTTCTGGCTTCTATTCTAAAACAGACTGATAAAGCCAGTAAGGAGCACCCTTCCATGGATTCTGCATCGGCTCTTGCCTCAAGGAACCTGCTCTATTTAGTTCCTCTCCTGACTTTCTTTAACGATAAACAGCAATCTTGCAAGTGTAACATGATTAAACCCTTTTTTCTGAACTTTCTTATTGCTCATGGTGTGTTGTTACAGTCTTAGAAACACTAGGCCAAACACCAAGGTTATTAAAAATACTTGATGAAACGGAAAGGAAAGGAATGTTTGCAAACTGATCCCTGTGCCAGTATTCTCCTGTACCTCAAGCAAATACTGGGAGGATGGAAAAATTTGCCTAATTTTCCCTAGACTCTGCCCCCTGGCAGTGAGTAGGCAAAAGGTCATTCTTGACTGTTTACAACAGGGTGGTTTTACAACAGCATGTGACTGAATGAGAACAGGAAATGAACTATGTTACACTACCCAGAAGTCCTAGCAAAAGCAGACTTCCTGGGCTAAACACTACCCAGAAGCCCTAGCGAAAGCAGACTTCCTGAGCTAAGTGCAGGCTTGGATAGCTCAAATTGATTGGTCCGCACTGGATGCTATGAGATGATTGGTTTGTGATTCGGGGCTTTGTTGTAACCCTATAAAAGCTGTCTGAACCCTGTACCCAGGGTTCCCAGTCCTCTATGCCACGTGGAGTATGGCTATGGACCCCAGTGCACTGGAATATAAAAGACCTCATGCTTTTGCATCAAGACAGCTTCTTGTGAGTGATTGGGGGGCGGGGGGGGGGGCCGTCTGTCCTGAGTAGCAGCATGAGGCTCCATCCCCTCCGCTGGTCATTCAATACCAACATAAATAAATATAACCTGCTTTTCTTAATAAACATAAATGAGAAAATCATTAATATGTGTCCTTGATACTTCACATTCTTTCAGAAATACTACAGATCCCTGCATTTACACATCCAAATGGACTCACACCAGGACAGGAATTTACTTCAAAGTAAACAAATTGAACAATATAATACCATAGAAAAAGTATCTGGGCAAGACAACATACTATGCACAGTGACTAGTGAAACCTTGTGTTATTATGAAAGTAGCTCGAGCAACATACTATTTTATGTGAAACAAAGGAGACACACAAACAGAAATCAGACAGATTTTGTGTTATTTGGGTCATGAAGAAGGAGAGAGCTGAGCTTTTGTCAAAGTTCTAGTAAAATTCCCAAAGATATGCTGGAAGGAGAGAAACACTGCAGGCGAATATCATCCAAGTCTAGCACAGACATGTTACCAAAGGCATAATCAAAATGGATATCTTTGATAAATACTTAAATACTTTTAGTACAGAAAAAAAAGGAGGCCAAATGGAAATAAGAGACTTAATTTTCAAAAATGAAAATTACATAATAATTAATTATGAAAGGTACAATATAAAAACAAAATAACCCTAGAAGGAAATCTAACTATGTATGTGTAAACATGGGCAACAAACATATCCAGGAAAGAAGCCCAACACACTGGGAACTATATTTACTATCTTGAGGTCTACTCTATTTGAGACTATCAGGACCTATGTAACATTGGAACTGCTATGTAGGAATCAAAGAGTGTTGGTCCCTGCCTGGACCCCTGAGGCACCTTGAGCAAGCCTGAATCTGCTGGCTGGAACATTTTGTGCCACAGTAGTTTTTTATAATCTTCTTGATTTGTTAACACACATCTGATGGAGAGGAACTAAGACCAGGAGCACTTGCACGCTTGACCCTTGATTGTTTTCCACTGTGTTGTGAGTCAGTATATATGCCTGCACCTTCCACTCATAAAACAGCATTCAGAATTCCAGCTGCAGGAATGTCCCGCTGTCTTTTCTTTTATTTCAAACTCTAGGTCTTTGTTGGATTAGTGGAACAGATTGAAGTGTGGGTACTACAAGTGGAGGTCCCACTGAGATGGGGAAGAAAGGAACACCTAAGAGATTGCCCTCAGAGGCCTGCAAGCAAAGTACGTGAATGATGGTATATTGAAGGATGGGTGCCAGTAATTCTAAGGAAATTCTCAGTGGGCAAGTAGTGGCCCTATTGAAAAGACAGGACACCGAGAAAAAAAGAAGACAGAAAATGAATTCATAACCATATTAGTGAAACATAATCCCTGGTTTATAGAGTCTGGAGGCTTCAACATCCCTGACTGGGAACAGATAAAAGGAGATCTCAAAAAGGCTTATAAAGAAGGAGAGCCTGATAATTTCTCCAATTGCCACCTTTTCCCTTTGGCATCCACTTAAGGATGTGTTTCTGAGCAACAATGTCAAAGTAAAACAATAAATGGCAGGGATGAAAAAGACTTTTGAGGAAGTACAAGATTCATAATCTGTGTAATCTATCAGGAACCAAGAGGGATCCCAAATAGGAGACATTAGTCCTGCTATAACTCATGTAGAAGTTACTTTGGAAGCAGAGATTGAACAACTAAAGCAAAGAGTTACTGAAGCTTGAGTATAAATGCAGTCTACAAGGACATAAACCATTTCTTGTGATCCTTTTAGTGGAGCCTCAGTGCCTGGAGGGATAGAGTAGGCTGTCAAAGATATCCAAAGTAGAAGCCTTGGGAAAGGAAAGAGAAGCTTACACTGGATCTTCTGAATAAGAGGGTTAGGGAACACAGCCCACTCCATTTCAAGAATCTAAAACAACCTAAGGAGACTTTCCACTGCTTATGGGCTTCATGCTCCTTTCAGTCAGGCAATTTTTTAGTCTTTCAGTGTTTTGCAACCCCACTGATTGGATACAGCTCTGAAGAGCCACAATGAATGGGGATCAGGTGCTAGCCATTCCCTTTTCTATGAAGTATCTAAGATGCTCACATGTGTGGCCCTTTTTCCAGACCACTAATGATAGTTTGGGTAAAGCAGCTATAATTTTACAATTTAGTACAAAGGATAGGAATTTCACCTTCATTTCAGGCACTTGTGTGCTGGCTCCCTTATTATTTGTTGTAACCAATGCTACTAATTTTAGAGGAAGTCTCAATTGTTTTCAACAAAAGAATGACTCCATGTCCAAGGAAAAGGCCCAGTTATTGGCTGTGTAGATATGGACTATTATCTAGCACTATTTTCCATGACCAGTGGGGTAGCAAGGAAGGCCTGAAGCCCAAAGGATCTGGAATGAAGGGACGGGAGACCTAAGAAACAGGCATCAAGAGAGGCCTTCTGATCAAGCTACAAAATTTTATTTTGCTCTAGCATGTTATCTAGTGGTTAGGACAGGAAGCTAGGTAAGGTGGGGGGAATCGTAAGTGGGGGCTGTTCGTTTCCTCGTAACTGCACTGCCTGTCTGCTGTTCTTAATTATAGGTCACTAAAGATGAGCAGGATATGCAGATAAGCAAGTTGTTAGCAGGGGAAGAGATTTTGGAGTTGCTAAATAACTACATTAACTGCATTCCCCTGAACCCCAAGTTCTACTTCTCAGGAAGTTGAGAAGGGGGGGGAGGTAGATTGGGACTGAAGGTAGCAGTCTTCTAACACAATCTGCTATTCTAAGGAAAAACTTGCGATCAGGAAGGCTTATGTCACGATTACTCCTGGCAATTCCTCCCTTTTTTTCCAAGTACGAATGTGAGCTATTGACACTATCTCACCATGAGTGGGAGCAGGGACCTGGTCCCCCTAGATGGTTATCTGATATATATCTTGAAGCAAGCCACCCAGCCTGGCTGGTGAGATTGCTCATGCCTGCAGCAATTTTTTTGTGGTGGGAAGGGTTTTTTGACATTGACCTTCATGCAACCAGGTATACTCCCATGAAGGCCAGGGTAGGTGTCCTTGCTGGCCTCTCTTCATTGCACTCACAATGATGTTTTAGTTTTCTCAATAGCAGAAGGAGGCTTCCCTGGGAAGTGGCTGCCTTGATCATGGGTTATTTATCACCTTCTAAAGGTTCACTTTGACCATGATCATCGAGGTCATGCCCTTGATAACGTACCTGAATAGTCTTTCCAATTGGATCTGTTGCCAGATGAAGCAAGTTAACTTCATAATGGCCCAAGAACCTTAGTTAAGCAGAATCAATAAGCCAGCAATGGATGGGCGTATGATGGTAAGCTAGTGTGAGGATGAGAGCCTATTTTAGAATCAGCCTTGTTCCTATCCTCACTGCTTCCTTCTTTTTTCAAACCCTTCCGACCTTGGCCATACTGTCTCTTGTCACTCCTGTGTGATCTGTATAAAAGCAACAGTCTTCCTTGAGTGCTGTACAAATTCCTCCTTGTTGTCAAAACAATAGGTCTAAGCCTAGCCTGTTTTGGAGGATGACCTCTGAAAGGAAGACTAAAGATTTTTCAAGGCAGTTAATGCCCTCTTCCAAGTTATGGATTTCATTATCTATAGAGGTCAGAAGGTCTGGGTAATGGCAGTTTGAGAGAACAAGGGATGAAATCTGAATGCCTTCTACTGCTCCAAGTTCCAGACCCAAAAGCAATGCAAGGGTCAGTGCAGTCACAGTAGGGGTGAGAGCCCCTCCGGTTCCACCCAAATCTGGCTAAATTCTTAATCAGAATAATGGTTGAGTCAGGGAACTCACTCTGCCAAAATCGAACCCTAGGTGTAGTGTTTAGGAGGGGTGAAAAATGCAGGTGGTTAGGCCTTCCTGACATGCCTGCCAGGAATCTTTGTTATGAATTAGGTATAGAGAAGGGTCACCAGGTGACAGGATAAGATTGCAGAGATGGGGATGGGTCGTGGGGACTTGGAAACTGGGGGAAGTTAGAGTCCAGAGCCCATGATTTCTTTAAGGGTGAGCTTGGATGATGGGTTGTGGTTCCATCTTCAGTCAGTAGAGATGTTTGAGCAAGAAAAGTATCCAAGAAATGAAATTCCCCTGTGGAAGGATGAGGAAGAAAGATAGCAGAGCCAACATGATTCAGTGAGTTGGGGATTGATTTGTTCAAGGCCAAAATGGTTTGATTAACAAGTTTTAAAATGAGCTCTCTAGAATTTGAATCAAACAAGGGCTCTTTAGGGTGAGGAGAGGACTGATTGTCACCAGATTTGAACAATGGGTTCTTGTCGAGGGGTGAGGACATTAGTCCCCAGTGATCTGTTAGGAACTATTTGGAATGGGTTGCCATATTAGGAACGGTTTTAAGGCCATCATTGTACCTCTCCTTATCGACTTGAAATTGCCAGGTAAATCCTGAGGTCCACTCCGTTTCTTGCCCTCAGTAGCAAAGGTAATGCTAACAGGGTGGCATAATGTGGAGCATTCTAGAACATTGGTCCATCCTGTATAAAGGACATCCTTGATAGTATAATTGGCTGTGACTATTATATAACCACAGGAGAAGGATGGATTCCAGAATGTCTGTCTACATGTTTCACAGCCCCAGTTAAGGTAACAAAACTAAAAAAAAAAATCCCAATGTCACAATATTTGTAATATAGTGCTCTTTATCAATTGAATTATGGGCAAATGTAGAAGGGGAGGATGGGATCATGCTGCTCCTATCTTTAGTGCTACAGCCATCCCAGGGATCAAAGCCCATTTTCCCCAGAGGCAAGGGGGAAGTAGGGACCTTCAGAGGGTCAATATAAGATTCTAAGTCGCAATTGGTACCTGCCTCAAGGGCAAGTTTGCAAAGGTCAGGGTATAAGTTAGGCCACCTGGGGTCATGGGAGACATGGGATGCCTTCTCCTGGCCAAGGGATGACCACCCAGGTGTAATTAAGGGGCTGATGAGAGCTATCTAAAATGTGAACGGAGATCCAGAGGCGCAGCCTCGAACCAGATGTCAACGGTGGTGAATATAGGCCTAACAGTATGTGGAATGGAAGGAGAATTTATCTCAGGGCAGGGGGGGACCCTGGCACCTGGATAGGGTGACATTAAATTGGCTGGCAAGCCTGTCTGGGAGCCATCTTGGACCTCCTATTTCTTGATCATAAGACCCAGGCCGAGCTTCATCCCCAAATTAGGACTGGATCAGGTCCTATCCATCTTGCGTTTAAGGGGTCCCACTATTTTACTGTGGTTTGTTGTGGTCTGCAGCCGATTTTCCATCGCTATCCACAACCAGGAAGTTAAACCCAAAGAGGGCATGTTGAAGATAGTTTCACAGGATACTGCAAATGTCATTTAAAAGAAAGTCCCCTTTTTAATTTGTGGCCTGCCATTAAGGAAAAGTTTGAGAAGGGGCACTGGGGCAAATCCTCTTGAACACAGTGTGTATGGGAGAACTCAGCAGGATGATCATTGTGGTCCCATTTGTGTTATTAAGCTGGTGAAGAGGGAGTAGAATGAACTGTGCCAGGCGCTCACCAGAGAGGACAGCATGTGAACCAGCCTGGACAGAAACAATTATCTTTATTTCTCCTGCAAAGTCATTATCAACAATTCTGGGGAAAATCTGAATTCCTTGGAGTAGAACTGGCTCTCCCTAGGACACAGCCAAACATACGACCAAGGAGTCCCATGCCTAAAGCCTAAGGAGCCTCAGCATGTGCGTCCTGTCCTGCTGTGGCCCACCTTGAAGTCTGAGATGAAACTTCTCAGCTGTGGGGGGTACTGTGCATGACTAAAGGGTTGGGAGTTTTTCAATGTGGGAGAAACCTGACACGTCCGGGGCCTGCCCTATGAGAAGAGTTTGACCCAGGCTCTTAGCTTGAGATCTGTATTCAGAAGCCCAGTGTTTGCCTTTGGGACAACTCTGGCATAGATTGGTAGGAGCTCCACTGCTCGGGTCCAAAGGAGGGGGATGGATGTATGAGGTGGGGGTCAGTATATGCTGGTGCTGAAATCACAAACAAGCAGGCTCTCATGTCAGTGAAGGAAGGGACTTAAGCAGGCAATGGAGGCACTTCCAGCTTTCAAGTCTAGCAGAGGGTGTGGCCCTGATTAGAGACAGATCTTTCACCACCAATGATCTGGATTAAAGGTGTGTGTTCCCACCAAAAAGTTCCAGGTTAGGAGTAGACCTCCCTACTTTCCTGATTCAATTAGGAAATGATCCCTCACACGTGTCCCAGAGTTTTGGCTTACGATGAATTGCAGATGCAGTCAAGTTGACAACCAAAATAGCAGAGAATCTTAGCCGCCTTCAAGGGGCTTTTATAATTCTCCTTTATGGTCAGAGTACTCATCATTGAGTACACAGCTCCCTCATTGCGGTCACTTCACGGACTTGCCTAGGGAAGCAATGTATTTTTATTGGACTAGCATCTCAGAGAATGATGAGGCATTTGTGGTGTCATGACATGATGACTCAAGATGGATAGCAAAGCTATAAGCAAAGGGATGCTCCCTGGACAGACAGACAGCAGACAGTTCTGCCACTTGTTCATTCACCACCATTCTCTGAACAATATTTTAGGAGAAAGAGCCAAGTCTCCTACAAATTAATTTGTCATTTTTTATCTTCAACACAACTAAGTAAAGATAATTACATAACCCTAGGTACTGCTGATAATCTAAAAATCCATATAGTGGGTAATTTCCCATATTCCACCTAGGTCAACCTGTCTAGGAAATTTCTCTAAATAAGCCTTCCTAAAGTATGTAAAATGTAACAAATAGCACCAGCCTTTTAAAAAGTAAAAGTAATTTCCTGAGGCTTTTTAATTTTTAACTTTTGATAATTGTGTATATTTGGTATTTGTGACAGGGATTCTTAGTACCTTTGAAGACTATCCTGAAACTTTATAGACCAGGCTGGCCTGGAACTCACAAAGAACCATCTGCATTTGTCTCCAGAAGGTGAGATCCAAGGCACATCCCACCACTGTCCTACAATTTTCATGAGTTTATCGAGCTATTTTGTGTTATCAGAATAGATTTACAATGATTCCTTCAAATACTTTGTCTCAATTTTTTTTCAGTGGCTTTTACACTTGGCTGATATAATGGGATTGGTCATTGGGGGAGACTCCAAGGTTAGATCCTCAGCCTACTGTCACAGATCCTCAGATAACCCAAGATTCAAAACAAGTTTCCAAATAGAGAGGAACTAATTCAGATCCCTGGAGTTTTCTCCAAGTTATTCGTCTAAAGTTAATGATATCCATTACATGGTTCTGCTGTCTCTGTAGATTTCTCCATCATGATCTTGATCTCCATGGCTCATATTTTCCCTCCTCCCTCTCTTGGACTATCATCCTTGATCGTGCTCTGGTGCTTGGGTGGGGATCTTGGTAACTGGTTCCATCAATTATTGGATGAAGGTTGTATGATGATATTTGGGATCTACCACAATCTAACTACAGGCTTAGACAAGTTTGGGTATCCTCTCCACTATTGCTAGGAGTCTTAATTTGTTTCCTTTTTTGTGGATTCTTGCCATTTACAAGAGGTTCTTTATTAAAGTAACACAGTCAAAATACAAAAGAGGAGAAAATTTTGGTGGCCAGAGCAAATGGTTTTCTTGAGAGGCACTGTCCTCTATTTTCTTTATAGCTAACAAGAGAGTCCAGGACTCACCATGGAGTGGTTCAGGAACAAAGCACAGTACTGAGTGCATGGGAAATTTGCTTACCCATCACTTACCTATTTGCTTACCCTAAATGGCCTGGATGTAGATATTGTGGTTCTATACTGGAGCTTTTCATAGGCCATGCTGGGCCTTAAGGAAGGTTGCTCTGTCCAGAAGTCCATGTTCAGAATCCTTGTAGGTGTTCCATCTAGGGTTGAATCGCGTGAGTGGAGATCACCAGGCAGGCTGTCCACAGACTTCCATGTGGATTGCAAAGTCCCCAGGAGCTCTGTGGATGACATTTGGACACTTCCATCACTGACTATTTCATCTGAACAGGGCATCTGTTCAAAGCTGGAGTATTTCTTGAGCATGCTATAACTTTGCCATGTCTTGCCTCTTCCTTCCACATCATCTTACTCAAAGTCAAACTTCCCAGCTACTTTAATTGTTAGAAGTGCTGGTTCACTGGCTGTCTACTTCTAGGGGTGTGTGGGGGAAGACCTCCTACAGGGCCCCATTTTAACCATGGCTCCCTATTTTGCTGACGACTATTCCCACAACTCAATTTGTGTTTGAGAATATTGAAAGTTGCTGTTAATTTATTAGGTTGTCTGTGTGTTAGGGATGACAATCTCTTCACATGTGTAGCCAGTGGTGCACATAGTGTGTATGACCATGAGAAGAATTTCTAATCTTGCAGGGATTACATTCTCTTCAATGTGTGCATCGGCCCTCAGGGACAGTTGGGGGTTACCACGGGGAGGGAGTGCAAATGGGGGGGCACAAGAGATGCAAGAGATGGACACAAGACTGTACTCTGATCAGGTCTCATTTAATGAATATAGCCACAGGGTTTAGGTCGTTGTTAAAGGAGGGAATGTGCCAAAGGGAGGATGAAGGGAGGCAGAATGTCTGAACAAGCAGGATGCAGGTATTCTGCTATAAGATAACTTGCCATACCATAAGTCTGCAGCTGGGACTCTTTCAGGGTCAGGCTGCATCAAGTGTTTCACAAGAGAACAGTCATAGAGTAATGGACAATTACCAGTATGTTTCTATCTAAGAGAGTAGTAGGATTGATGACTGTTAAGATGCTAACTTTGCTTTGGGTTGCCCCACATGCCCCGCTTTTAAATATAGTACAAAAAAGCCATGGAGTGGGATATGCTTGAGGGGGCTGTGACTGTCTTAGGTCAGAGGAATTCTTGGATCAGGAGTGTGGCATAGCCTTACACATCATTGTAGATGGCATCTCCTGATGACCATTCCTGTCTTAGGGTCTATTGAGATAGAACCTGTTTACTGTCATTGGTTAACGGGCCCTGCTCACTAAGGGAGAATGTGTGATGAATTTATCCATACACAGCGTTAGCTGTGTATTACTTAGAATTCATCATAGCAGTCTCCCAAATTGGCCATATCATGGTAATGATAATATACCCAGTATGGGTTGTATTTTTATAGCATCAATTTGATTTTTTTTAATTTTTTAATTTATTTTATATAACAAAATCCATTTAAATGAAAACAAACATTTATAGACAATATTTGGGAATTTGGGCGTTGTTCTTTCCAAACTACTTCCTGCTGGTAAAGGGCGCTGTCATGGGGGATTCAAAGAAGATTCAGAAATCCTGGCTGTAGTCTGTAAGGCTGCTTTGTCCAGCTGTTTTGAATGTAGGATCACCTCGTACTCTGTTTCAGGCGATCTGGCTTGATCAAACCACATTAGTCTGGAAGGAATCCACAGCTTTTCATTTTCTGTGGAAACAAAAATAGAAATCCTTTTCCCCAGTAACTTGTCCTTCAACTTAAATTTTGGAGTCAAAGCATTTTTTTAATTTAATTTATTATTTTACATGTCGATCCCAGTTCCCTCTCCCTCCCTCCCTCCCTCCCTTTTACCCTCTCTGCCCTCTCACATGCACTCTAACCACCCTCCCATCCCATCCCCCCACCCCAATTCCATATGTAGGGGAATGCCATCCTGTTGGAGTCATGTAGATCTGACAGGTCATGTAAAGTAGGGACTAGGGCTTCTCTCCTGTCTCTATATTAAGTCAGTTATCCCTCCATGGGGGATGTGTTCGCAAAGTCCTTTTGTGCACCAGGGATACATCCTGGCTCCACTGTCTGAGGTCCCTTAGACTGCTCAGTCCTTCTGGCTGAGACCCATATTCAGGGGGGCCTGAGTCAGTCCCATGCTGGCTTCCCAGCTATCAGTCTGGTGGCCGGTTAGCTCCTCCTTGTTCAGGTAAGCTGTCTCTATGTGTTTCTGCCACCTGGTCTTGTCCTCTCCATCTGCATCTGAGTTCTACTTCGACTCAGTGTTTATGTATGGGTGTTGGATCCTGTTTCCAACAGGCATTAGTTGAGGGTTCCATGGAGAAGTTAGTTGTTGATCTCACTCTCCAGGAAGGGCATTTATGGTAGCCTTTCCACGGATGCTCAAATTGTTAGTTGGGAGCAGTCTTGTAGTTCTCTAGACCTTTCTTTGTGTTCAATTTTATGTTCAAACCAATATTGGCTCCCTCTTTTATATTCTCTCTCTCTCTCAATTTGATTTTTTATGAAGGCCATCACTTTGTTAACAGAAAAGGTCCTAGACATAAAAGAATTAGTAGGCCAATCATGGGACCTAGCAGTTTACCTATCAGGGGAAGGTGGTAAGGCAGGAGTCCATACAAGGCGCTGCAAATGGGTTAATCAAACAGCTCTGCTATGCTTCTCAAGCTCTTCTTGATGTTTTTTGATTCTGTCTCAAACTATTCTGTATCTGTTAGTACACAAGTGGTATTTTTCCTGTAAAGTCAAAACAAATGCCTCCCTTGTCGACAGTGAGTAAATCGAGCCCTCTTCTATTTTGTAGAACCTTCTCTACTAGATATTCAATTTGGTCCTGAAGGTCCTGCACTGACCAATAGATGGTCTGTACAACATGAGCAAGCTTTGGAGACAGCTTGGAGTATGATTTTATTGTTGTTCCCATGCTGTGGAACCAGTGGCTAGGGCTCCTGAAATACCCAGTCCAACCAATATTGGAATGAATTGGACTGCTCTATTGTGCCTCAGAGTTTTATGGTCCATGCTGGGTAATGGGATTGGCTTATGCCCCGGTATCATTTCTATATCTGAAAGGAAGGTAGCCAGGACACACAACCCTGTCCACATAGCAGGCAGCAAGAAATAAGCCAAGCCATTGTCACAACCTAGGACTTGTCCAGACCTACCATATAGAACTGTGGATACATGCATTATTGAAAAGCAAGAGGTTAAGTAGGCTTGTGCTACATATATACCAAAATTGTCATTCTTAAACTGTTTATAAACGCATCAGGAATTATTAAATCTGTGGGCTAAACCTTAAAAGAACACTAAGTGTGTAGTTATCCTTCTGCATGAATAGGTAATTATGCAATAAGGAATCAGGAAGCACAGGGCTGCTAGGGGCCAGGAGGTTCCCATGGTCAAACACAACCAGCAGTCTGTTGCTAGGCTGGGGTTGGTAATGTTTAAAGCATAATGGGTAGGAAACAGTAAATCTGAGGTTTGGGAGTCGATGTCTGCATCTCTGGGTTCACTTATTTCTTGTCACATTTGTGGGGCTCACTTGTGAGGGCCTTGTACAGGGAGCCAACTCCCCTGAACAACTTCCTCTTTCTCTTTGTCTTCGTATGATTTTTGCCAGCACTTCCCTGCAGTGATCTTCACTGAAGCCCTCATACTTGAGCCCTATGTTGGCCACGAAATGTCCTCGTCCAGAGAGTCAGTTGACACGGACCCTGAGAAAGGGAATGAGAATGGGGGAAGGGGGTGGCAAGAGACACAAGAGATGGAGACAAGACAGTATTCTGATTACGTCTAGTTTTATGAATAAAACCACAGGGTTTAAGTAGTGGAGAAATGAGGGAATGGACCAAAGGGAGGATGTGAGGGAGACTGAATGTCCTTACAAGAAGGATGCAGGTGATCTGGTATAAGATAACTTGTTATGTGATAAGACTGCAGCTGGTGATTTTTCAGGGTCTGGCTGCATCATATGTTTAACAAGAGAACAGTCCTAGAAGAATGGAAAATTACCAGTATGGTAGTATGGAAGAGATTAGTTGCAAAGACGGCTGTTAAGATGATAACTTTGTTCTGGGGCTCCTCACAAATGTGGCCCAACCATCTTCTTTCCAGGAGCTGAAGCATTGTTATCCTGGCTGTGTGGGGACTAACTATCATTAATCTTACAATGATTTGGTGACAGGGCTTGGACGGGTGGCTGGGAATGGGACACTTTGTGTTGGTGATGAGCTTGTGCATACCATGAAATGTGGATTCTACATATGGATATTCTGTGACCAATACATGTTGGACAACTTCAGGCTGTGGTACAGGGAGATGGAGTAGTCCTTTATTATGGCAGAGTGTCACATGTGCTTAGGAGCATCACTTGTCTTTTTCTCAGGACAAGTCCAGTGGGTTATCAATGTCTGTGATCTTCTCTCATCCCTCCAGGAACTCTGATGTTCACTGCCCGACAGCTCCTGGAGGTCAGATACTTGGTGTGGGACAAGCCAGCCCTCAGTGGCTTGGCATGGGCATCCTGGGTTACCATGCTGCATAAGGTGTTAAATATCAATTGAGGCAACTATCAGCTACAAGAGGTTCTATATTTGTATTTGTTAACTGTTGCAGTTAACCAAAACTTTAGTGTACTTTAGAGAATGCTCCATGATCTGTCCAGGAGATGTGCTGTCAGTGCTATGCCAAAAGGATTGTATAGGACATTGGGTAGATGTCTGTTTATTAAATTTTATCTCTCATGGACTTTGATTGTTATTTGTGTAAAAGTAGGGAAATTAAAATATTTTTCCTTGAGAATACACATTTGCCTGCATATATGTCTGTTCACAACACACTTGCCTGTTACCCATGGAGTCCAAAAGATTCTGTAGTTTGCCCTGCTAATGGAGTCACAGGCAGACATTTAAGCCAATGATAGGTGCTGGGAACAGAACCACTGGGTCTTATTGCACAGCCAGTGTTCTTAACCACAAAGCCATGTCACCAAGCCTGACAAGTAGCCTTGGCTGTTCTGGAACTAACTATGTAGATCAGGTTAGCAATGAACTCACAGGCATCAGCCTGGCTCAAGTGGTTAGATTAAAGACCAAAGCCAGTATTTCAGGCTTTTTTACTGATTGTTTAAAACAAGGGATCAATCTTTCTTGTGCATTAGTCTTTGATTTTTGTTAGTTTAAATAGTTTTTTTGTTTTGTTTTTTTTTTCTTGGATAAAGCTCTCTCTCTCTCTCTCTCTCTCTCTGTGTGTGTGTGTGTGTGTGTGTGTGTGTGTATCTCTGTGTGTGTCTGTTTATTTAAAAGATATGTTTCTATGCTTTGTCCTGTAGGGCCTGCCGCTCACTGTGAGCATTGGCCCAGAGTGCCTGCCCACAACCCCTCCACCTCTGAGAAACTTCCTGGGTCTACTCTGACACACTGGTCCCACATATTCACGCAGGAATGCCTTGAGGATGTACGAGCCTGATCGTTGGGAGTGCAGTGGGCAGTGAGGGCAGAGGGAGTTAGGAGAAAGACAAGAGGAGAGAACACGAGGAGCAAGGAAGATTGAGATGGAGGTAAAATAGTTGCAGATAAAAAAAAGAGAATACCAATACCATAATATGGGGAGCCATTATAGCTTTGAAGAGAAAACTGAGTATAGAGAAATGTCCAGACACTTATAAGGATGTGCACAATTCAAAATCTGAGCAACTGTGAAAAAGCTACCTTACATGCCCTTCCCAAGGGCAAGTTACTGGGGGAAAGGATTTCTATTTTTGTTTCCACCGAAAATAAAAAACTGTGGATTCCTTCCAGACTAATATGGTTTGATCAAGCCAGACCCCCTGAAACAGAGTCACTGGTAATCCAACATTCAAAACAACTTGAACAAGGCAGCCTTGCAGACTACAGCCAGGACTTCTGCATCTTCTTAGGATCCCCCATAACAGCGCCCCCTACCAGCAGGAAGCAGTTTGGGAAAAAAACGACGCCCAAATTCCCAAATATTGTTTATAAATGTTTGTTTTCATTTAAATGTGGTTGGTTATAAATGGTTAATGACCACAAACAATCTCTTTTAAAGGGAAAAAAGAGGATTATGGTATAGATATGAATACTTTGTTTTGGAATGCATTTTCATTTATTGATGCAAATTTAAGGTAAATTTTGTGATATATTTCTCCTCTTGTTTAGGTATTGTGTTTATATAGCTCAGTTAGAAATGTAATATATAATTCAGTACATATTATAGATAGTTACCTATAATAGTCAAAACTAATAGTTAAGTTACTTAGGATTTCGAGATATACAGACATATATTTGAGATAAATAGGCATTCTTCAAACATTTCAAAGACTTACAGAATATGGCATTTAAAATGGTTTAGTGTTTGCCTTTACAGTGAGACATAATTGCTCCTGGCAACACCACCTGTGTTAAAAAGGAAGATGGACATTGAAGAAACTCGTTATGGAGTTTACTTCTAATATGGCAAGACTAGCCATTTGGACAAGATACTGCTCTTGTCTGGACTGTTTGACTTTATGCTGTATAAACTGGACATGCAGAACCCACAGAAAAGTGACTGCTCATTCAAGATGAACATTGCTACAGAGTTCCTGCTTTATGGAAGAGTCTGCAAGACAGTCTTCAGGACACAGAGAAAAGTGACTGACAAACTGCCAATACAAGAAGACAGTTTAAAGTTTCCTGCTTTGCGGAAGAGTCTGACAGATACACTATGGCCTATGGGCTGAAGATGGAAGATTACAAAAGAACTTCGGGTGACCAGGCAGTGAGATGTCTCAGTCATTTCTAGAGTTTATATATTATCCTTCTGTGGTCTTTGAGGGAGTGGAAGACAAATAGTTATGGTTGTAGTTTTCCTTAGTTAGGATTAAAGATAAGTTACATAGAGGACTTTAGACTCACAAAGATAAAATAGATGATGGAATATTTTCTTAATCTTACAAAATGTTAATGAACTAAACATTGTTAACTGTGATTCTTACTTGATAACTCTTGTGTTATATATTTTGCTATGATAAGGTTAAAACCCTCCTTTTTATTTAGACAGAAAAGAGGAGATGATGGGAGATGTCATTCTGTAAATATGTTTATCATACTGGTTAATGAATAAAGCACTGTTGGCCAATAGGAAAGCAAGATAAGAGTGACTAGGAGACAAAGAGGAAAGAGGAAGTAGTAAGGAGTCAACATGGAGAGTCTGGAGAAGGCAGAACCACCAGCTGCCTCTCCCTGGTAAGACCACATGGAAATACATAGAAATGGGTTAATAATTAAGACAGAGCCAGCCGATAAGAAACAAGTAACTCTGAACAAAGGAGACCTGCTTATCCATGTGGGACCACCCGTAATTTCCACCTGCTTGGTCTTTAACCCCACCTCCAGTCCTCTGTTGGAGTCCCGGGCCCCTCCCAGAGATCCACCTATCTCTGCGGGTCCACTCTGAGTTCCTGCCAGCAAGATCCTTGACCCCCAAATCAGGGCCTCTGCTAAAGAAAGAGGCCTCAGCTGGAGAGTCCCAGTTTCCAGTGAGATCCGACTAACCTGCAAAACCTTTCCAAGTTTCAGCTCAGCCATTGTCTTCTTCTGCAAGCCATTGGCTAGAGCCATTGGCTAGTGGCATCTTCTACTGTATCCTCAGCCCTGACTCCATCCCTGGGTCCCTGTCTGTGCAGAGACCTCCTATAGAGATTGGACCACACAGAGTTACAGATATTGAATCTCTGACCCACATAAGCCCACCAGGGAAGTACCATAGAGAGAAGAAGAGACCCCAAAACACCTACTGGAAGAAGCTATGGGAAGAAGGCAATACAATAAAACACTTAACAACAGAAAGATGAGCATGACACCACCAGAATCTAGGGAATCTACACCAACTAGAACGGAACACAACAACAAAGCAGAGGAAGCAGAAGGGAACAACTTAAAAATTACCATCATAAAAATGATAGAGGCCCTCAAAGAAGATGTGAGAAAATCCATTAAAGAAATGGAGAAAAAAAACAAACAAAAAAGTGGGAGAAATGAACAAATTCCTTAAGGAAAGTACAGAAAGCCAAGAAAAACAATTAAGCAGGTGAAGGAAACGGTTCAAGACTTGAAAACTGAAATAGAGAAAATAAAGGCAACACAAACCGAAGGAATGCTGGAAATAGAAAAAATGGGCAAAAAAAAAAATGGCAACTACAGACACAAGCATAACCAACAGAATTCAAGAGATGGAAGAAAGAATCTCAGGCACAGAAGATAAACTAGAAGAAATAGATTCATCCACCAAAGAAAATCATAAATCCAACAAATCCTTAACATAAAACATCCAGGAAAGGTGGGACACCATGAAAAGGCCAAACCTAAGAATAATAGGCATAGAGGAAGGTGAGGAAGCCAGCTCAAAGGTGCCGAAAACATATTCAACACAATCATCGAGGAAAAGTTTCCAAATCTGAAGAAGGACATGCCCATGAAAGTACAAGAAGCATACCGAACCCCAAATAGGCTGGACCAAAAAAAAAAAAAAAAAAAAAAAAAAAAAAAAAAAAGACCCCTTGACATATAATAATCAAAACACCTAGCATACAGAATAAGGAAAGGATATTAAGAGCAGCGAAGGAAAAAGGACAGGTAACATATAAAGGCAGACCTATCAAAATTACACCTGACTTCTCCATGGAAACCCTCAAGGCCAGAGGTCCTGGATAGATATTCTAAAAGTATTAAGAGAACAAGGATGCCAGCCTAGGCTACTGTATCCAGCAAAACTCTCCATCACTATAGATGGAGAAAACAAGATATTTAATGACAAAACCGGATTTTCCCAATACGTATCTACAAATCCAGCCCTATAGAAAGTATTGGAAGGAAAACTCCAACCCAAGGAAGCCCACAAAAAGTAGGCAACAGATAACCCAACTACACCAGAAACCAAGGGAAAAGCAGAACGAATATATTCACAATCCCACTGCCAACAACAAACCTAAATCAAACAAGCATCAACAATCAATGGTCCTTACTCACGCTCAACATTAATGGTCTTAACTCACCTATAAAAAGACACAGGCTAACAGAATGGATACGAAAACAGAATCAATCCTTCTGCTACATACAAGAAACACATCTAAGCTTCAAAGATAGACATTACTTTAGGGTAAAGGGTTGGGAAAAGATTTTGCAATCAAATGGAAATAAGAAGCAAGCAGGCATAGCTATCCTAATATCTAACAAGTTAGACTTCAAACCAAAATTAATCAAAAGAGATGAAGGCAGTCATTTCATATTAATCCCAGGAGAAATCCATCAACACAAAGTGTCAGTTCTGAACATCTATGCCCCCAATACAAAGTCACCCACATTCGTAAAAGATACACTTCTAAAACTCAAAGCTCATATAAAACCTCACACACTTATAGTGGGAGATTTCAATACACCACTCTCAATACTAGAGAGGACCACAAATCAGAAACTCAACAAAGAAACAAAAAACTAACAGAAGTTATGTCTCAACTGGGGTTAACAGACATCTATAGAACATTCCATCCAAACACAAAAGAATATACCTTCTTCTCTGCTCCACATGGAACCTTCTCTAAAATGGACCACATACTAGGCAATATAACAAACCTCAATAGGTACAAGAGAATTGGAGTATCAGCTGTATCTTATCAGACCACCATGCTTTAAAATTAGAATTCAACAACACATCTGCAAACTCATGGAAGCTGAACAATGTGCAATTGCACCACACCTGGGTCAAAGAATAAATAAAGAAATTAAGGATTTTCTAATATTCAATGAGAATGAGAACACAACATACCCGAACTTATGGGACACCTTGAAAGCAGTGCTACGAGGGAAGTTCATTGCACTAAGTGCCCATATGAAGAAAACAGAGGATAGTCACATACGGAAATTAAGAGCACAACTGAAAGCCTTAGAACAGAGAGAAGCGAATTCACCCCGTAGGAGTAGACGCCAGGAAATAATCAACTTGAGGGCTGAAATCAACAAAATAGAAACCAGGAAAACAATACAAAAAACTCAATGCAACGAAGAGTTGGTTTTTTGAGAAAATCAACAAGATAGACAAACCTTTATCCAAATTAACGAAAAAGCACAGAGAGAACATGTAAATTAACAAAATCAGAAACGAAAAGGGGAACATAAGAATGGACACAGAGGAAATCCAGACAATTTTCAGGTCATACTTTGAAAATCTGTATTCCACAAAAATTGAAAATTCAAAGGAAATGGACAAGTTTCTGGATAACTATCACTTAACAAAATTAAATCAAGAACAGACAAACAAATAGACTTATAACCCGCAATGAAATAGAAGCAGTCATCGAAAGCCTTCCAACCAAAAAAAGTCCAGGGCCAGATGGATTCAATGCAGAATTCTACCAGACATTCAAGGAAGAACTAATGCCACTACTCCTCAAACTCTTCTACAAAATAGAAACAGAAGGCTCATTGCCAAACTCTTTTTATGAGGCCAAAATAACCTTGGTACCCAAGCCTCACAAAGACACAACTGAGAAAGAAAACTACAGACCAATATCCCTGATGAACATCGATGCAAAAATACTCAATAAGATACTGGCAAACCGAATTCAAGAATACATCAGAGAAATCATCCACCATGACCAAGTAGGCTTCATCCCTGGAATGCAGGGATGGTTTAACATACAAAAATCTATCAACGTGATCCACCATATAAACAAACAGAAAAAGAAAAACCATAAGATTATCTCCCTAGATGCTGAAAAAGCATTCGACAAAATTCAACACCCTTTCATGATAAAGGTCTTGGAGAGGTCAGGGTTAAGCGGAACATACCTAAACATAATAAGAGCAATATACAGCAAACCAACTGCCAACATCAAACTGAATGGAGAGAAATTTAAGCCAATTCCTCTAAAATCAGGAACAAGACAAGGCTGCCCTCTCACTCCATATCTCTTCATTATCGTACTAGAAGTTCTAGCTAATGCTATAAGATAACAAAAGGAGATCAAGGGCATCCAAATTGGAAAGGAAGAAGTCAAACTGTCTCTATTTGCAGATGATATGATAGTTTACATAAGCGACCCAATAAACTCTACCAGGGAACTCCTACAGCTGATAAACACCTTCAGCAAACTAGCAGGATACAAGATAAAACTCAAAAAAATCAGTAGCCTTACTTTTTTCAGACGACAAAGAGACAGAGAAAGAAACCAGAGAAACATTACCCTTTACAATAGCCACAAGCAACATAAAGTATCTTAGTGTAACGCTTACCAAACAAGTAAAAGACCTATATAATAAGAACTTTGTGGCTCTAAAGAAAGAAAGAAGATACCAGAAAATGGAAAGATCTCCCATGCTCTTGGATAGGTAGGATAAACATAGTAAAAATGGCAATCTTGCCAAAGGCAATCTACAGATTCAATGCAATCCCCATTAAAATCCCACCACAATTCTTCACCAACCTAGAAAGGATAATAATCAACTTTATATGGAAAAACAAAAGATCCAGGATAGCCAAAACAACCCTTTACAATAAAAGAACTTCAAGAGGCATCAACATTCCTGACTTTAAGCTCTACTACAGAGCTATATATAGTTCGAAAACAGCCTGGTATTGGCATAAAAATAGACAGGAACTATACAATGTTTTCCACTCTCTCCATATCTATTCAATATAGAACTCAAAGTTCTAGCTAGAGCAATAAAACAACAAGAAGATATTAAGGAGATACAAATTGGAAAGGAAGAATTAAAACTTTCAATATTTGTAATGGTATAATAGTATATATACGTGACCCCAAAAACTCTACCAGGGAACTCTAATTGCTGATAAACACCTTCAATAATGTGGCAGGATACAAGAATAACTAAAAAAAATCAGCAGTCCTCCTATATACAAATGGTAAATGGGATGAGATAGAAATTAGAGAAACATCACCTTCTATAAGAACCTCGAATAATATGAAATATCTTGAGGTATTACCAAATGGGTGAAAGACCTGTATGCCAAGAACTGTAAGTATTTAAAGAAAGAAATTGTAGAAGACTTCAAAAAATGGAAAGCTCTCCCATATTATTGGATAAGTAGGTTCAACAATCTTACCAAAAGCAACCTACAAATTCAATGCAGTCCCAGCAAAATCCCAACATAATTCTTCACAGACCTCAAAAGAATAATACTCAGCTTCATATGGAAAAACAAAAACCCAGGATAGCCAAAACAACCCTGTACAATAAAGGAACTTTTGAAGGCATCACCATACCTGACTTCAAACTTTACTATAGAACTATAGTAATAAAAATAGCTTGGTTGAGACAGCGCCCCTTACCAGCAGGAAGTAGTTTGGAAAGAACAACGATGCCCAAATTCCCAAATATTGTGTATAAATGTTTGTTTTCATTTAATTGGACTTTGTTATATAAAATTAAATAAAAAAATTATATAAAAAATAGCTTGGTTGGTATTGGTATAAAAACATATGCATGGACTAATAAAAGACCCTGATATTAATCCACACACCTATGAACAGTTGATTTTGACAAAGAAGCCAAAACTGTACAATGGAAAAAAGAAAGAATTTTCTTTCAACAAATGGTGCTGGCATAACTTCATGCTGACATGTAGATGAATGCTAATAGACCCATATCTATTGCCATGCACAAAACTCAAGTCCAAATGGATCAAAGACTCAATATAAATCTGGTTTCATTGAACCTGATTTAGAAGAGAAAGTGGTCGGTAGCCTTGAATGCATGGGCACAGGAGACCACTTCATAAATATAACACCAGTGGCACAGTCACTGAGAACAACAATTAGTAATGTGACCTCCTGAATTGGGAAAAGATCTTCACCAACCCCACATCTGACAGAGGGCTGATCTCCAAAATATATGAAGAACTCAAGAAACTAGACATCAAAATGCCAGATAATCCAATTTTTAAATGGGGTACAGAACTAAACAGAATTCTCAACAGAAGAAACTCAAATGGCCAAAAGACACTTAACAAATTGCTCAATATCCTTAGCCATCAGGGAAATGCACATCTAAACAACTCTCAGATACTATCTTATACAAGAAAGAATGGATAAGATCAAGAACACTGATGACAGCTTATGCTGGAGAGGATATGGAATAAGGGGAACACTCCTCCATTGCTGATGGGAGTGCAAACTTTGGAAATCAATATAGCAGTTTTTCATAAAACTGGGAATCAATCTACCTCAAGACCCAGCAATACCACCCTTGGGCATATGCCCATAGGATGCACAGTCATACCACAAAGATATTTGCCCAACTATGTTCATAGCAGAATTATTTATAATAAGCAGAACCTTGAAACAGCCTAGATGTCCCTCGACTGAGGAATGGAGTATTAAATGACAGCTTGAACTCTGATTGCAAATTGAGGGAACTAGAAAAAAACCATCTGAGTGAGGTAACCCTGTATATACAAACACTGTATATACTCACAAGTGGATATTAAATGTAAAGCAAAGTATAACCAGGCTACAATCCACAACCCCAGAGGAATTAGGTAAAAAGGAGGACACTAAGAGGGACACACAAGGAAGGTCCTGGAAAAGGGAAATAGTTAAGATCTGGGTAAACTGGGAAGGGGAGTAGGAAGGAGGGGATGAGAACATGATGGTTCTATATGGCCAAGTTGGGTGAGGGATGAAGAGTGGGACCAATGAAAAGATATTTTGATAGAGGGGACATTATGGGGTTAGGCAGATACAAAGTGCTAGGGAAATTCCCAGGAATCTACAAGGATGGCCCCAGCTAAGGCTCCTAGCAATAGTGGAGATGGTACCTGAAGGCTTTCCCCTGTAATCAGATTAATGACTACCCTAATTTTCATCATAGAACCATCAGCAGATGCAGTGACCCACAGTCAAGCACTGGGTTGAGCTCCTGGAGCTTAGTTGAAGAGAGGAAGGAAGGATCATATGAGTAAGGGGTGGGGGTCAAGATCATGATTGGGAAAACCACAGACAGCTGACCTGAGCTAGTGAGAGCTCAAGGACTCTGGACTGACAGCTGGAGGTCTTGCATGGGACCTTACTAAGCCCTCTGAACGTGGTTCACAGTTATGTGGTTTGATCTGTTGGAGGGGCCCTGGCAGTGGGACCAGGACTTATCACAGGTACATGAACAGGCCCTTTGAAGCCCATATCCTATAGTGGGATACCTTGCTCAGCCTTGATATGGAGTGGAGGGGGGCTTGGTCTTGCCTCAACTTGGTATACCAGAGTTTGTTGACTTCCCTAGGAAGGGAGGCCTTACCCCCTCGGAGGAGGGGGTAGGGAGCAGGATAGGGGAGAGGAGAACGGGAGGGATGGGAACAGGACTAGTATGTAAAATGAAAAACAAATTTTAATTGTTTTGCCAAGAGAAAAAAGAAAAATCACCAAAGCAGCATACTGGTGCGGGGAAGGGGAGGAGGCGGGGGGGGGGGGTTAAACAGCCTGTATGGAGATTCGAGAGAATTTCTTTGCTTGTTGAGATAGGATCTAGCTATGCCATCCAGGCTGCCTGAGCACTCAAGATCCTGTCCTCATCAAAGTTAGACTTCTGAGACTAGTCTTCAGCATCCTAAAGATCCACTCTAATGGAGTTACATTCCAAGACTGTGACCAGGCCTTGAGCACAGCATCTGTACAGCATCTGTACTCTCCTCCTAGTGGTGGACATGTTTGACAGTTGAAGACCCAGTAGTTCACGAGCTTGACATGCGCACTGAGCACTGCTGGTTGTCTGAAGTGATTGGTGCTCGAGGTCCCCTCTGGATCGTGTGCAAAGGGTGGCATTGCTGGGCAACGACAGTCCTGCCAACCGCCTAAGAGGTGGAGGGATGTTAAACCTTGGGGCTCCTCTGTGGGTGCCTTCTGGCGAGATTCCGAGACTTGGTTGGCTCTGCACTGAGACTGCCAGTGGCTAAGACTGGGACCAGGAGGAACTGGGTTACTGTGAACACTGAGACCGCTAATGGGAGGGAGTAAAGCAATATAAACAAAAGTCTAGGGTGAAGGGCTACAGTCTGAGCCATGAAGAAGATCTTCAAGGGTCACTCACCCTGGGGCTTCCTGGGCTTTAGGCAGGAGAATCAAGAACTGCCCTGGTACCTTACTGGGTACACACCTGTCAAAAAGATCCACAAAGCTGCAAGCGTTGGGGACATAACCCAAGTGCAAAGGATGCTCGAGTTTGGAGATGTTAATGTGAACATTACAGACCGGAAGAAGAGGTCAGAGAGTGTGGGGGGGTGAGGGGATGGCAGAACGGCCTAAGGAGAGGAAACACCACCTTTCTGATCTTGGCCTCAGGGTGGTGGAAAAGGGAGGCTTAGACCTGCTTTCACGGGGACACTGGGCTTTCTTCCCACCACAGGCTCCTCAGAACCCGAAACCTGCACACCCTTGGATGGGTCTGGAGCCCAGGTGTCCTTCATGAGAAGGAAAGCAAGAATTAAACCTTAGTTGGTTTTCAACCCCCATATAATTCTGCTTTGAGCGCACTTTATTGTCAATTTAAATGTGATTTCACCCACTAAGTTGAGATGCCCAGAATTTTCTTTAAATGTGCACGTGGAAAAATTCCTAATGCTATGGGTACCAGGGCAAAACCAAAACGAAACAAACAAAAACAATCAACAAAATCCTATATTCATTTTATTTCACGTGAACCAAGGAATGCATTCATGTCCTGAGGGACTTACGTGGAAGCTGAAACGAGAGGATAGTTCCTTGGGTTTTCTTCACAGTCTGATCTTCGGGGTGGCCATCTTCACTTACCACATGCTGCCTCAGCTTAGCTCTAGCCTCTAGGTGGCATAGTTTGATTAACATCTGTAAGGAGTAAGGTTTTTTTTTCCTCCCGCTGCGGTCTTGTCCCACTGCTGCGCCAGCCCCAAATAACGCACTGAGACTCTATATTTGACATAATGCTGTTGGCCAGTTACTTGTTTCATATCAGCTAGCTCTGTCTTAAGTATTAACCTATTTCTACTAATCTATGTATTTCCATGTGGTCTCCTCTTACCCTCTGAGAGCCCACTGGCTTCCAGCTCTCTCCAGACTCTCCATCTTGACTACTCCTTACTACTTCCTCTTTCCTCCTAGTCTCCTAGTCCCACCTATCTTGCTTTCCTATTGGCCAACAGTGCTTTATTCAGTAACCAATACGAGAGACATATTTACAGAATGACATCTCCCATCAAACATCAGTGCTCATCACTACCAGCCAAAAAATTAGTGAAGGAACAATTATTATTAGGCCATATTGAACCTTCCACCTCTTCGTGGAATACTCCTATTTTTGTAATAAAAAAAATCAAAAAAATGGAGATTATTACATGATCTTAGAGCAATTAATGCACAAATGCAAATCATGGGAGCTATTCAGAGGGGGCTCCCTTTGCTCTCTGCTTTGCCTAAAGCTTGGCCTATTTTTGCCATAAATATTAAGGATTGCTTTTTTTCCATACTGTTACATCCTAAAGATAGAGAAAGGTTTGCCTTTATGGTACCTTCCACCAACCATAAACAGCCAGATGAAAGATTCCAATGGAAAGTTTTACCACTGGGAATGGCTAATAGCCCTACTATGTGCCAATTGTATATGGATGCAGTTCTTCAACCAGTAAGGAATAGCCATCCTACTGTTAAATTCGTCCATTATATGGATGATATTTTAATGACAACATCCTCTCAACAGATTCTTGATAATGCTTATATTGCTCTTGTAAAAACCCTGGAATCAAAAGGGTTATTTATTTCCCCTGATAAGGTACAGCAATCTAATGTGATTAAGTTTCTGGGAGCATCCATCCATCCTCTTCAGGTAAGACCGCAAAAGGTCTGCATTAGAACTTCACACCTGAAAACCCTGAATGATTTTCAACAATTATTGGGGGATATTAATTGGTTGCGGGGATATTTGTCTATTTCCCGCCATGAGCTTCAGCCCTTATTTTCCATCTTAGAAGGCAATCCAGATGTTAATTCCCCCCGGACACTTACCCCCCTAGGTAAAGTTACAATTCATAAAGTTAAAACTGCTATTAAAAAGGCAAGTTTAGATAAATTAGATCCAAAAAAATATTTAAAATTATACATTTTAAAAACAAAGACTTATCCAACAGGTGTATTGTGGCAAGATGGTCCTCTTTGGTGGCTTCATGGTCACTCACTTGGAGCAAAGACAGTACAACATTACCCTACCTTAATGGCTATTCAAGCATTGACAGGGTTAAAATTTAGCCTCATGCATTTTACAAAAAATCCAGATGTTTTAATTGTCCCCTATACCAGGCAACAGGTTAAAGTACTTACAGGAATAATAGATGATTGGGCAATTTTAATGTGTGCCTTTTCTGGTATGATAGATAATCATTATCCTAAGAGTGATTTATTATTATTTGTTAATAAAGATTTAGTTTATTTTCCTAAAAGAACCTCCACTATGCCCTTGGTGACTGCCATTACTATATTCTCTGATGGGTCAAAAACAGACAAGGGGGCTTATGCGGTTCAAGGACAAGAACCCATAGTTTATAATTTTCGCCCTGATGCACCTCAAATGGTGAAATGTCAAATGGTTTTAAAGATTTTTAAAAGATTTGATGAACCTTTTAACTTGTTCTCAGATTCATTATATGTGGTTAATGCAGTTGCCAATTTGGAGGTTGCTGCTAATATTCATTCATCGAGTATGGTAGCACCTATTTTAGTACAAATTCAAAATTGTATTTTAAATAGAAAACATCCCTTCTATATAGGACACATTCGGGCCCATTCCTTACTCCCGGGACCAATGACGGCCATAAATGATTTAATGGATAAAACAACAAGGTCTACAATTATGACCGCATTAGATCCTTTGGAATCCGCAAAACAATTTCATCGCTTATACCATGTTCCCGCTAATACCTTAAGGTTAAAGTTTCATATTTCTCGGAGCACGGCAAGAGATATAGTAAAGAATTGCATGTCATGTGTTCCTTTTCATCATCCGCCACATATTGGCGTAAATCCTAAGGGCCTAAAACCACTATCCCTATGGCAAATGGATGTTACACATGTACCTGAATTTGGAAAATCTAAATGTCTCCATGTGTCAGTAGACACATGTTCGGGCATTATACATGCCACGCCATTATCAGGAGAAAAGGTTTCTCATGTGAAAACCCACTGCCTTGAAGCCTGGGCAGCATGGGGCAAGCCACACAGAATAAAAACGGACAATGGTCCAGCTTACACCTCTCGTGGCTTCCAAGAGTTCTGTGCTCGCCTTAAAGTTTCCCATACCCTGGGATTGCCATATGACCCCCAGGGGCAAGGTGTTATTGAGAGAGCCAACAGGACAATTAAGAAATTGCTACAAAAACAAAAGGGGGAATAGCAGAACATGCTACCCCACGAGAAAGAATATCCTTAGTCCTCTTTACACTTAATTTTTTGATTTTGAATGACTCAAATCAGACTGCTGCTGATAGACATGCACAATCAGTCTCGGTTCCACAAGTACAGGTTATGTGGAAAGATGTATTGAATAACAAATGGTATGGACCGGATCCTGTCATTCAGAGATCCAGGGGATCTGTTTGTGTTTTTCCGCAGGACCATACGGATCCAATTTGGGTTCCGGAGAGGCTGATTCGAAAAATCGACAATCAAGAAGAAAAGGATGTCAGCACTGACGATATTCTGGAGGAAAAGGATGATGCTGTGTTTACTAATCCATCTGACTCAATGCCAATGAAAAATATTTTTGGTCATTTACCCGAACATGGCCAATACCTGTGCCTGTACATAATGTATCCTCAATCTTCCCTCAGTTCTATTCTACCCTTTGCCATTTTGGGGTCCCTTGCAAAGCGAAAGACAAAGTTAATAAAGAACAACAAGCGTTTAATCAATCTCGAATGCCCCTACAAGGAACGCTCTGTTTTTCTAAAGATACCAATGCGTCCCCTTGTGTCCTTGTGCAAAGACAGGTGTTGTCAGCATTTGAAGACCCATTAAGATCCTTGACCCTAGATTTAGAGGTAAAGATGTTACATAAAGCATTGTCTCAAATAGCATCAGGCGCTTTGAATGGCTCAGGTACTGGAACTAATGGCAGCCCGGTGATTAATGTCACTACATATTGGATGAATATGACTTTTATTGCCCCAAAAATTAGTAGGCATAATAGCTATGGGTCATACAACGGATCTAAGCCCACACATCTTTGTCCCAATGTGTTTTCTAAATATCCACCTAAATTTCTTGATTATAGAGGAAAATATGATAAAATAGTTCCCATCTCATCAGGACTTTGGTTTACGCCAGATTTGATGAGATATCATTATAAGAATAATTCCACAAAAACGGGTTGGCCCTTATCGTCCTGGATCCTCATTAATTCCAAGGGTGCTGCTTGTGACCTCTCGCCATTAGTTAATCTAGAGGATAGTAAAATGGAACTTTACAATATAACTGGAAGTCTGAACACCACCAATAAGAAGCTTACAGTATCATGGGCACACAAACAACATGATATTTCCTATCCCAGAGGCAGGGTATGTGTAGATCCACCATTTTTGTTTTTGCTTTTTAATTATTCTCAGGACTTGGTTGATTGTGAGAACCAGACTTATGTCATCAATCAATGCTGGGATGCTGAATATTATAACTCAGCATTGGTTATGCGTCTGCCAATTTTTGTACCTATTCCTGTAAAGGCAGACCCAAACAATTTTCCTATAGCCACTCTGTTCAGACAAAAAAGGGACTTTGGTATTACAACAGCCATAGTTACGGCTATAGCCGTCTCTGCAGCCGCTGCGGTTACTGCCGAAATAGCTATGGCAAATCAAGTACAGACCGTTCAACAAGTTAATGAGGTGATACAAAAAACTTCTAGTACTCTTTATGTTCAAAAAAAGGTAAATACTCACTTGGCTTCAGGAATACTTATACTCAATAAGAGGATAGACTTATTAAAAGGGAACATACAAGATCTTTTTGATATTATGACAGTGAATTGTGTGGATAGAACCCGCACATTTGCATTACACCTTATCCCGCCTCCCTTAATGAGTCTAAACAGCTATCTTGCATTTTAAATAAAAATTGGTCTAGAGAATTTAAACAGCTTCAAGCTAATTTTACCTATCGCATTCAAATGCTTAATGATACTAAGGTCAAGTTAGTCACCTTGGGACAATTTTCAGATTGGATGGTGAAGACATTTTCCTATTTTAAAGAATGAATCAAAGTCGGTATGTTCGGCATGTTTTGCCTGGCAGGCATGGCTTTAATCCTGTTCCTGATCTGTAAGATGCGATTTGTCAGAAAAAGGGAAAAGGTTACTATTGCTCGAGCCTTGTTAGCCCTGGAGGCCGGCCAATCTCCCCAAGCTTGGATCAGTATTTTTCAAGATCTCTAGTCCAATGCCGATGAAGTCTAGTGCCCATGCACCTGGAGGCCTTGTTGCCATTGCACCCGGTGGGACTAGATGGCTATGTAAACAGTCGGTCAGAAACTATTCCGGGTAGTTTACACCTGAGAATGCACTGAGCCGATCCACTCAGGGGAACAAGATGTCGAGCATATAGGTTGCCCTCGTAAATATCCTATCCCTGACAAAAGAGCGGCGCACTCCACAGGGCGATGTCCTCTGTTCCCAACTATGACCGATAATAAGTTAAGAAACTAAAAGGGGGAAGTGTGGGAACCCACACAATTCGCCATTACAAGATGGCGCCGAGGACTGTTGTAAACAACCCTGTTTTGGCGCGTGCCCTCCTCGAGTCTGCCTGGCAACAGCTATGCACCAATCCCAGACTGACTGGTCTCCTTTCAGGAAGGAACGCCCATCCTGCCTAGATATAAGCCGATCCCTTCCTTGCTTGCTTGCTCCTCACCTCCAGCTCTCCCTCAATCAAGAAGCGCTTCAATAAAGTGTGATCAGAAAAGGATCCTCGTGTCGGTAGTCTTCTTCCCCTGCGGGTCAGGGGCGCGCCACACACACCTATTTGGAGCAACTCTGAACAAAGGAGACCTGACTATCCACACCCAGGACCACCTGTAATTTCCACCTGCTTGGTCTCTGACCCCGCCTCCAGTCCTCTGCTGGAGTCCCGGGCCCCTCCCAGAGATCCACCTATCTCTGCGAGACCACTGTGAGTACCTGCTGGCATCTTCTTCTGGATCCTCATCCTTGACCCCATCCCTGGATCCCTGTCTGTGGAGAAACCTCCTAGAGAGCTTGGACCACACAGCTACAGATATTGAATCTCAGACTCACATAAGCCCATGGGGGAAGAACCATAGGGAGAGGGGGTATACACCACCAACACCTACTTGAAGAAGCTATGGGAAGAAGGCAATACAAGAGAACACCCAACAACAGAAAGACAAGCATGACACCACCAGAATCTAGGGAATCTACACCAACTAGAATGGAACACAACAACAAAGTAGAGGAAGCTGAAGGGTACAACTTAAAAATTACCATCATAAAAATGATAGAGGCCCTCAAAGAAGATGTGAGAAAATCCCTTAAAGAAATGGAGGGAAAAACAGACAAAAAAAAATGGAAGAAATGAACAAATTCCTTAAGGAAAGTACAGAAAGCCAAGAAAAACAATTAAGCATGTGAAGGAAATGGTTCAAGACTTGAAAACTGAAATAGAGAAAATAAAGGCAACACAAACTGAAGGAATGCTGGAAAGAGAAAAGCTGGGCAAAAAATTGGCAACTACAGACACAAGCATAACCAACAGAATTCGAGAGATGGAAGAGAGAATCTCAGGCACAGAGGATAAACTAGAAGAAATAGATTCATCGACCAAAGAAAATCATAAATCCAACAAATCCTTAACACAAAACATCCAGGAAATGTGGGACACCATGAAAAGGCCAAACCTAAGAATAATAGGCATAGACGAAGGTGAGGAAGCCCAGGTCAAAGGTGCTGAAAACATATTCAACACAATCTTCGAGGAAAAGTTTCCAAATCTGAAGAAGGACATGCCCTTGAAAGTACAAGAAGCATACCGAACCCCAAATAGGCTGGACCAAAGAAAAAAAGATCCCTCAACATATAATAATCAAAACACCTAGCATACAGAATAAAGAAAGAATATTAAGAACAGCGAAGGAAAAAGGACAGGTAACATATAAAGGCAGACCTATCAAATTACACCTGACTTCTCCATGGAAACACTCAAGGCCAGAAGGTCCTGGATAGATTAAGAGAACACGGATGCCAGCCTAGGCTACTACATCCAGCAAAACTCTCAATCAGTATAGATGGAGAGAACAAGATATTTAATGACAAAACCAGATTTTCCCAATACGTATCTACAAATCCAGCCCTATAGAAATTATTGGAAGGAAAACTCCAACCCAAGGAAGGTAACTACGCCCACAAAAATGTAGGCAACAGATAATCCAACTACACCAGAAACCAAGGGTGAAGCAGACATAATATATTCACAATACCACTGCCAACAACAAACCTAAATCAAACAAGCATCAACAATCAATGGTCCTTACTCACCCTCAACATTAATAGTCTTCACTCACCTATAAAAAGACACAGGCTAACATTTGATCCCACTTCCCTCTCGCTCCCACCCTCTTTTCATCTCTCCCAACATCTCCCACCCCCTGACCACGCTCCCCTCCCATCCCCCCAACACTCCTCATACAGAGTGATGCCTTCCAGGAGGGGTCATCTAATTCTGTCAAGTCTTTTGTAGAAGGGACTAGGCCCACCCTACTGCCTCTAGGTTACAGAGTATCCGTCCAGGGGGGTTGCACCCACAAAGTCCTTATGTGCACAATGGATACATCCTGGTTCCACTGTCCGAGGTCCTTAGACTGCCTTCTAGCTTAGACCCTTGTTCAGGGGGCCTGAGTCAGTCCTATACTGGATTCCCAGCTATCAGTCTGGGGGCCCATTAGCTCCTCCTTGTTCAGGTCAGCTGTCACTATGTGTTTCTGTAGCCTGCTCTTGTCCTTGCTCTCTGCATCTGGATTTATGTTCGGCTCAGAGTTTAGCTGTGGGTGTTTGCTTCAGTTTCCATCAGCTACTAGGTGAGGGCTCTAAGGTAGTGGATAAATTAATCCTCTATCTAATTATCAGGGAAGGGAATTAATGATAGCTCAAATTGTTAGTTGGGTTCAGTCTTTAGGTCTCTGGATATTTCCCTACATTCAGACTTGTCTTCAAACCTATAATGGCTCCCTATTTATCGTCTCTCTCTCTCTCTCTTTCTCTTTCTCTTTCTCTCTCTCTCTCTCTCTCTCTCTCTCTCTCTCTCTCTTTCTCTCATATCTTTCTCTCCTCACTCAATCTTCCTAGTGTCTTGTGATTTCCTCTCCACCCCTTCTCTTTCTCCTAGTTCCCTCTCCACTCACTGCCCCCACAACTTCCCATATGCTCAAGAGATTTTGTTCCTTTCCTTATCTGTGATGGATCATATATGAAACTCTGAGATTACTCCTTGTATCCTACTTTCTCTCTTTTGAATTATAGGCTGGTGATCCTTTGCTCTATGTCTAAAATCCATATATTAGCGAGTACATACCATGTTCTCCTTATTGTGAGTGTTTTACCTCACTCAGAATGGTTTATTCTGTTTTCATCCATTTGCCTGTGAATTTCAATATTCCATTGCTTTTTCCACTGAGTAGTATTCCATTGTGTAGATGTGCCACATCTTCCTTATCCATTCTTCAGTTGAGGGGCATCTAGGTTGCTTCCAGGTTCTTGCTATTACAAATAATACTGCTATGATCATAGTTGAGCACATGTCTTTGTTGCATGGATGTGGATGATTTGTGTATAAGCTTAAGAGGGGGATTGCAGTGTCCTATGGTAGACTGATTCCAATTTTCCTGAGGAACTGCCATACTGACCTCTAAAATGGCTGTACCCGTTTTAACTCCCACCAGCAGTGGAGGAGTGTTTCTCTTTCTCCACATCCTCTCCAGCATAAATTGTGTGTGAGGTTTCTAATTTTAGCCATTCTGAGAGGAGTACATTGGTATCTCAAAGTTGTTCTCTATTCAGCTCTGTGCCCCATTTTTAATAGTGTCATTTGGTGTTTGGGTGACTAGTATCTTGAATTCTTTGTATATTTTGAGATCAGCCCTGTGTCAGATGTAGGATTGGTAAAGGTCTTTTCCTAGTTTGCAGGCTGCTGTTTTGTCTTGGCATCTGTGTCCATTGTCTTACAGAAGTTTGTGAGGTTCAGGAGGTCCCATTTATTAATTGTCTGTCTCAATGTGTGATACTGGAGTTATGTTCAGGAAGCAGTCTCCTGAATCAAATTTTTTCAAGGGTACCTTCCATTTTGTCTTCTAAGAGGCTCAGTGTGGTTGGATTTATGTTGCGGACTTTGATCCATTTGGACTTGAGTTTTGTGCCATGGGTCCATCTGCAGTCTTCTACACTATCATCCAGCTGTGCCAACACCATTTGTGGATGATATTTTCTTCCTCCCATGTTGAACTCTCCCACTATACATGTGTGAGGTTTATGTAAGCTTTGAGTTTTAGTAGCTTTTTTTTTTTTTTTTTTTTTTTTTTTTTGTGAATATGGGTGCCTTTGTAATTTGGATGTTCAGAATTGAGACTTTGTGCTGATGTTTACTTCTGTGATGAATACAAAATGACCGTCTTTATTTCTTTTGATTAACTTTGGTTTGAAGTCTAACATATTAGATATTAGGATAGCCACACATGCCTTCTTCTTGGGTCCATTTGATGGCAGATCTTTTTACAACCCTTTATCCTGAGGTAATATCTGTCTTTGAAGCTTAGATGTGTTTCTTGTAAGCAACAGAAGGATGGATTCTGTCTTCCCATCTATTCTGTTAGCCTGTGTCTTTTTATAGGCATGTTAAAACCATTAATGTTGAAGTAATGTAAGGGTAATTGATTGTTAATGCTTATTTCTTTTAGTTTTGTTGTTGACGGTGGTATTGTGAACATATTTGCCCAGCTTTACTTTTTGTTCTGTGGAAGTGGGATTATCTATTCCCGATGTCTTTGTGAGCATAGTTAACTAACTTGTGTTGGAGTTTTCCATCCAGAACTTTCTGTAGGGCTAGGTTTGTACATACATAGATGCATATTGTGAAAATCTGGCTTTGTCATGAAATATCTTTTTTTCTCCATCTATAGTGATTGAAAGTTTTGCTGGGTATAGTAGCCTGGGCTTGCATCGAGGGACTCTTAGTACTTGTAGAACATGAATCCTGGACATTCTGACATTGAGATTTTAATGGAGACGTCAGGTGTAATTTTCATAGACATGCCTTTATATGTTACCTGGCCTTTTTCCTTGACTGTATTTAATAAAATTTCTGTATTATTTATGTTAGGTGTTTTCATTATTATGTGTCGATGGGTGTTTTTTCTTTGGACCAGTGTATTAGGTGTTCGGTATGCTTCTTGTATTTTCATGGGCATGGCCTTATTCAGATTGGGAGAGTTTTCTTCAATGATTTTGTTGAATATGTTTTCTGCATCTTTGAGCTTGGCTGCTTCAACTTCCTCTATGCCTATTATTCTTAGGTATGGCCTTTTCAACATGTACCACATTTCCTGGATGTTTTTTGTTAAGGATTTGTTGCATTTAAGATTTTCTGTGGCCAATGAATCAATTTCCTCTAGTTTGTCTTCAGCACCTGAGATTTTCTCTTTCATCTCTTGTATTCTGTTGGTTATGCTTGTGTCTGTAGTTCCTGATTGTTTGCCCAGAGTTTCTATTTCAAGCATACCTTCAGTTTCTGTTTTCTTTATTGTCTCTATTTCAGTTTTCAAGTCTTGAACTGTTTCCTTCACCTGTTTAATTGTTTTTTCTTGGCATTTCATAATTTATTTTTTTAAAGATTTCTTGATATCTTCCAAGTTTTTGTTTTTTTTCTTCCATTTCTTTAAGTGTTTGTCTCATATCAACTTTGAAGGCCTCAATCATTTTTATGAAGATATTTTTTTAAGTCGTTCTCTTCTGCTTCATCTGCTTTCTTTGGGATGGTCCGGTCTAGTTAGTGTAGATTCCCTAGATTCTGGTGGTGTCATGCTTCTCTTTCTATTGTTAGGTGTTTGCTTGTATTGCCATCATCCCATTGCTTCTTCCAGTGTGTGCATGTGTGGTCTCTCTCTCTCTCTCTCTCTCTCTCTCTCTCTCTCTCTCTCTCTCTCTAATACTGCCCCGGTGGGCTTAGGTGGGTCAGAAGTTCAATGTCTGTTGTTCTGGGTGTCCCAAGGTATCTATGAAGTCTCTCCTGAGGCATGGGCCTGGCGATGGTTGTCAAATATCAGGTTCAAGGAGAGGCCCAAAAAATGGGGTCAAACATGTAGGAGTCAGGGACTCTGGGTGGTCTCTTGGGGATAAGCGGATCTCTGGCCAGGACCCAGAACTGGGAAGAGGACCACTGGTGGGGTCAGAGATGAAGCAGGCAGGGATACAGGTGGTCCTGTGTGTATTGGCACGTCTAGTGTGCTCAGAGTAGCTCCAGGAATTTCCCGGAAGTTGGTGGGATTGTTGGATCCACATTCTTTTCCAGTGCTAAACCATAGCACAGGGACAGTGTGCATGCTATGGCACAGGGTGTTTGGAGGGCAGGCACTTAGTGGCAAGGGTGGGGTGAATCACAGCACCAGGAGCCTCTTGCTGGGGACACTGCCTGCTCGTTTCTAATTTGAAAAGTTAAGGCAATGTCTTGAATAATACTTAGGTGGTGTATGAGGGTGTTTCATGAGCTTCTTGCCTTGGTGTTTTGGGATCCATGGAGCATATGAGAGGAATAGATGGTCTGTGCATATTCATACAAGGAGCAAGCCATCAAGAAGATATAACTTGCCAGGCATGGAGGTTACTAATGTGACGCCATCATGTCCTACTCACACTTCCCAGCTCTCACCCCTACAAGGTTTGTTTCAATACCACATTTGATATATTCTCGGTCTTGACCATGGTTCTCATATATTAATCAGAATAATTGAGGCCCATACACATATTTTGATATTGTACTCTTGTGTAACCTCCTGGGCCAGTCATCCACACAGTTGAAATCAAAACAGCACACTGCCCTTCTTGTTTTTACTAGAATGGCCCATTAAGTTGTACTTAATTTTTCATCTGCTTTCCTAATGCACAGTTGTAAGTTTTATTTCTTCAAAAAAATTATGGATGGCTTCTTACAGCAGTATCCCGTCCACAGTAGTATTGAACACATTGGCACAGAAAAATTTACTGAACACAGCAGTGGTAAGACAAAAACCTTCGTCAATATTTATTAAATTGGACTTCATGAAACTGAGAAGCCTCTGGACAGCTATGGACACTGTCATTCAGAGGAATTGGAAACATATAGATTGGGACAAGATTTTCACTAAGTATGTATCAAACTATGAACTTCACAATATACAAAAAATTCAACAACTAGATATAATTAAATACAGCAACCCACCTTGAAAGTGTGGAACTATATAAACTGAGAATTTTCAAAAGAGGAAACATGAATGAATGTTTACCAATTCATGTAATATTGTGGAACTGACCCACTCAGGTGGAATCAGGGTCCAGATGCAGTGCTTTGAGTCAATCTGCCCCACAAATCCTCCATCTACAAGCTGCTGGAGCACATGGAGAACCTGGCCCTGGAGTTCCAAACATCCTCCCTAATTAGTGCACACCCTAGGCCCACCTGCCAGCCTCTGACTTCAGACTCAGAGCTCTGCTTGCCAGTGAGAGACTCATTCAGTGTGGTAGTGTGTGTGTGTGGGGGGGGTGGAGTGGGCCTGTAGTGCTTCCTGTAGGTTAGAGGCACACAGGTAGGACCTGGCAAGTTTGGGTCGGGCTTTCAATGGAAGAGATTTGTGAGGTAGCCAGAAGCTCACATGGATTATTCCCCAACCGCTGCAAGATCTGCCTAGTCACAAGATCACTTTGACACTGGGCAATGGCATGATGTATCCAAAAAAAAAAAAAAAAGTACCAGTAATGTTCTAGTAGTTATGCTCCCCCAAAACCCAAAAACTGTATGGTAGGAATTGCTAACATCCTTAATCCCAGCATTCTAGAGCATGAGGCAGCTAGATCTAGAAACGTCAAGTGTAATCTGATTTTCAAATGGAGTTCCAGTATAACCAGAGCGGATATACACAAAACTTCTTTCAAAAAACTAAAATCAAAATCAAGAAACAAACAAAGAAAACACTGGGCAGAAACAAAGCATGAGCCTATTGACAGTGGTGCCAACTTTAATCCAGCCAGCAGGAGGCAGAGTCAGGAGGATTTGTGTGAGTTCCAGGCCAGTGTGGACTAAAAGCCAGTTCCAGGACAGGCTCCAAAACAATAGAAACACTGTCTCGAAAACCCAGAAAAAAAGAAAGAGAAAAGAAAGAGAGAGAAAGAAAGACAGAGAGAGTGAGAGAGAAAGGGAGAGAGAGAGAGAGAACAGAAACAAAGGAAGTAAGAAAAAGGAAAAGAAATCTAGAACTAATTCAACAACCATATTCATGTAAAGCTCATTGGCCAGATTAATATATTGTGTGGCACACTGCAGTCTTTCAGTGTCATTAAGGCCAGAGTGGATGATGAAACTCTCAGAACGTCAAATTAAATCAGGAAACAGATAGGGGAATGAAGTAGACCAGACTCCTTAATCTCAAGGACAAGCCCAGATATGGAAATCTGCCTTTGGGATGACAATTGTTGGGTGTCAACTTGACAACATTTCTAGTGAAACTCAACCCAGACATGGAGATCACCCCAGGGAGATCCTTTTTTGTTGAATTCACTCTGGAATAAGAGGAATAAAATACCTCTCTAGGAGTTTCTAGAACTGGGAGATGTAAAGACCCATACCTTTAATCCAGTACTTGAGGACAGAAGACACAGGTTTATTAAGCCACACCTCCTTCTGGATGATTATATAAGGACCTACATGAAGGAAGGAGTTGCTCTTCCTCCCCTTGCCCTTGTCTGGTTAGCAAGTCCATTCCAGCTTTGAAATCAGACTGTTTTATTGCCGTTCCATCATATCCTGAAGATCAGTGGAGAAATACAGCCCTGTAGATTCAAACATTCCTGGATTTTTACTGCAGCCTGTATGTCATTGCAATTAATTCCAGAAGGGGGTTGGTGATTGAATTATTGGATAAAATACTCTGTGGCTTAGAGAACCCGGACTACTACCATTACCGAGGCTCCACAATATCAAATTCCCCACACAGAACAAAACTCATACTCAACTGCTCAAGATGACAAAGACATTTCTCATTCAAAGGAGCACAATGTTTTAGTTCACATTATCTCAGGCATTGTGACAACTTGGTTTCCAGGAGCTACTGCTGCTGGGAATGAGGTAGAAAGCTTATAGATGAAGCTCTCTAGAAAAGTCTTTGATGTGCAGAGAAATTTGATGCACTGGCATTCAGCCACCTAACAACCGAGCTCTATGTGGACCACAATTTTCCAGCCCCATGCCTTCTAAGTCTGATGGATATCTGAGTGCAAATATATCCTTCCTCCCAGAATTTATTTTACACTAGGGCTTGATAACAGCCCTGATGTAAATGATTAGGGCACTGGTAAGGTAAAGGTGCTGAGAAAAAACATAAACAAAAAAGGAAAGAAAAAACCCACCGACTCAAGTCAATTCCAACTACTCACAAATTCATGATTGGTTTCTTGCTTGTGAAACTGCACAGAGGGCTTATGAGCAACACGAGATATTAGTCCATATGTACAGTCTTCAACTGGGCTTTTCCTTGGACATTGGAATCACTGTCAGGTTCCTACACTGCAGTTGGAATGTTACAATGCTTCTGATAGACTTGGAGTTCACTAATGGACTGGACCTCAACATAGTGAAGATATTTCCCAGTGGCTTTTTTTTCCTACCTAGAGTTATGTTTGGTGTTTCTTATTTATATTTACAATGTTAGTATTGGTTGTATGGTTAATGTATGCCCATATTTTCCTTTCTTCATTAATTATTAGATAATATTCAGTTTTGAAAATTATCTTTTATTTTCCTCTGTATTTTTGTCCTGTATTAAAACATTTTTACGAATATGTCATACATGCCATTATCTTTATACCATTTAAAAAGTCCTGTGTTGTTCTGTGACCATATTCCCTTGGAATATTTCTTTCTTTTTTTTTAAATGTTTATTTAAATTTGAGACAAACTTGCTTTATATGCTATTCTCAGTTCTGGAACCCTCCTGTCCTCCCCTGTTCCCCCCACCAATCCCCATCCTATTCCCTTTCTGTTCCTCAGGGAGAGTGAGGCTTTCCACAGAAATCTTCAAAGTCTGTCATATCATTTGGAGTAGGTCCCAGGACCCCCCTCCCCCATGTGTCTAAGCTGAGAGAGTATTCAGCAGTTTCTGTGTTTCTCTAGCTTGGCCTTTACCCCTTTGCTCATTACTCCTTCCTGTCTGCAGCTGGATTCCAGGAATTCAGCTCAGGGTTTACTTGTGTGTATATGGTTCTGCTTCCATCTGCTACTAGGTGAAGCTTAGAGAGAAGACTCAGAGTTCTACACTCTCCCTCCTCTATATAGAATCTTCTCTGTTCCAGAAACCTCCTTGTCTCTTAGTCCCGCCTATCTTGCCAACAGTGCTTATTCATTAACCAATAAGAGAAACATTTACAGAACGACATCTCTCATCTTCTCTTTTCCATCTAAAATAGATAGAAGGGTCTTACCCTTAACAGAGCAACATATATAACAAAACAGTTGTCAAGTAAGAACCACTGTTAAGAATATTTAATCCATTAACATTTAGCAAGATTTAAAGCAAGTATTTTATCATCTATCCTATCTTTGTGAGTCTAACGTCCTGTATGTAAATTATCTTTAATCTAAACTAAGGAAAACTATAACCATCAATTCCATCAAAGACCACAGAACGATAATATATAACTCTACAAATGACAGAGACTTCTCACTCTCTGGTCAGTTTCATAAAGTCCTTCTGTAATATTCAGTCTTCAGCCTATTGGACATAGTGGGTCTGGAAGACTCCTCAGCACAGTAGGAAACTTTAATTGGCATTTTGTTAGTTACTTTTCTCTGTGTTCTGCAGAGTGTCTGGCACATTCTTCCATGAAGCCGGATCCCTGCAGCAATGTCCATCATGTATCAGCAGTCACTTTCCTGGGGTCCTACATGTCCAGTTTATACAGCATGAAGTCATACGGTCATGACAAGAGCAGTATCTTTTTCAAATTTTTAGTTTTGAATACTGGAAGCAAACTCCATGAGTTTCTTTGATGTCCAACTTCCTTTCTGACACAGGTGGTGTAGCCAGGAGCAGTTATGTCTCACTGTCAAGAAAATCCCTAAACCACTTTAAATGCCATATTCTGTAGGTCTTTGAAATGTTTAATGAATACCTATTCGTCTCAAATACATCGCTGTATAACTAAAAATCCTAACTAACTTAACTATAAGTTATTTCTGTTATAGATAGCTATCTAAAATCTGTACTAAATAATACATTACACTTCTAAATTACCTGTAAAAACAGAATACTTAAACAAAAGGAGAAATATACATTTCACAAAATCGACATTAATTTTGTATCAATAAATGAAAATCCCTTTCAAAACAAGATATACATTTTTATACCATTCTCCCCCCCTTTTTAACCTTTAAAAAGATATTGGTTGTGGTCATTAACAATTTATAACCAACCCCATTTGGATGAAAAATGAACATTTATAAACAACATTTGGGAATTTGGCCATCTTTCATTCTAAAGTGCTTCCTGCAGGTAGAGGGTGCTGTCATGGAGATATTAAGAAGATGCAGAAATCCTGGCTACAGTGGTATGTAAGGCTGCTTCGTCCCAACTATTTTCAATGGTGGATAACCTGGGACACTGTTTCAGAGGGTCTTGCTTGATCAAACCATGTTAGTCTGGAGGGAGTCCACACCTTTTTATAGTCTGCGGAAACAAAAATAGAAATCCTTTTCCCCAGTAATCTGTCCTTGGACTTAAATTTCAAAGCCAAAGCATTTTTAAAATATATAAATTGGATGAATCTAGTAGCATTCCTTTTAACAGTTGTTGCTATTTCCTCAGCAGTCAAATAATATAAAGACAACAGAATAGCATACAGCATACAAAGTTTCTCTTGCTTTCTATCTTTTTTTTCCTGTCTGCCAAGCTTTTTTTTTCAATTTTTATTTTTATTTATATTTTTATTTTGCATATCAATCCCAGTTCCCTCTCCCTCCCTCCCTCTTTCCCTTTATCCTACCTTCCCATGCCCCCATCACACTCCTATCCCATCCCCACACCCACTCCTCATGTAGGGTGATGCTTTCCAGGAGGGGTCACCTTAATCTGTCAAGTCATTTGGAGTAGGGACTAGGCCTTCTCTCCTGTCTCTAGGTTAAGGGAGTATCCCTCCACGGGGAATGTGTTCCCAAAGTCCTGTGAGTTCAGAACTAGCCTGATCTACATAGATTTTCCAGGACAGCCAAGTCTACTTGTCAGGCTTGGGGACATGGTATTATGGTTAATACACTGGCTGTGCAATAAGACACAGTGGTTCTGTTCCCAGAACCCTATCATTGGCTTATAACAACTGCCTGTGACTTCTGTAGCAGGGATACCTACAGAATCTTTTGGACTCCATGGGTAACAGGCAAGTGTGTTGTGAACAGACATACATGCAGGCAAATGCGTATTCTCAAGGAAACATATTTTTATTTCCTTAATTTTTACACAAATAACAATCAAATTCCATGAGAGATAAAATTTAATAAACAGACATCTACCCAATGTCCCATACAATCCTTTTGGCATAGCACTGACATAGCACATCTCCTGAACAGATCATGGAACATTCTCTAAATTACACTAAATTTTGGGTTAGACTGCAACAGTTAACAAATACAAATATAGAACCTATTGTACCTGATGGTTGCCTCAATTGATATTTAACACCTTATGCAGCATGGTAACCCAGGATGCCCATGCCAAGCCTCTGAGGGCTGGCTTGTCCCACACCAAGTATCTGACCTCCAGGAGCTGTCGGGCAGTGAAGATCAGAGTTCTTTCTTGGAGGAAAGAGACAACATCACAGCCATGGACCATCCATCGGACATGTCCTGAGCCAAAGACAGAGATCCTCCTAAGAACATGTGATACTCTGCCATAACAAAGGACTACTCATCGCCCTGTCTACCACAGCCCGAGGTTTTCCAATTTTTACTGGTCACAGGACAATATCCATGTGTAGAAACCACATTTCATGGTATGTACAGGCTCATCACATGTACAAATTATCCCATTCCATACCACATGTCAAAGCCCTGACACCAAATTATTGCCAGATTAATAGTAGTACCCATCCATCCAGGATAACTGCATGTCTGCTCCTGGAAAGACAATGGCTGGGCCACATTTGTAAGGAGCCCCAGAGCAAAGTTTTTATCTTTAACAGCCATCTTCACAACTACTCTCTTAGATACTACCATACTGGTAATTTTCCATTCTTCTAGGATGGTGCCCTTGTTAAACATAGGATGCAGGCTAACCCTGAAAAATCCCCAGCAACAGGCTTATCATATAACAAGTTATCTTATAGCAGAACACCTGCATCCTCCTTGTAATGACATTCAGCCTCCCTCACATCCTCCCTTTGGTCCATTCCCTCATGTCTCCTCTACTTAAACCCTGTGGTTTTATTCATGAAAATAGACGTAATCAGAACACTGTCTTTGAGGGGAGTTGGTTGCCTCTACAGGACCTTTATAAGTGAGCTCCACAAATGGGACAACAAATAAGTGAACCCAGAGATGCAGACATCGACTCCTAAACCTCAGATTTACTTTTTGGTAGCCATTATGCTTTAAGCATTACCAACCCCAGCCTTGCAAAAGAGTTCAGGTTGTGTTTGGCCATGGGAACATCCTGGCCCCTAGCAGTCCTGTGCTTAATAATTCCTTGTTGCCTACATATGAATTCATGCAGCAGGAAAACTACACACTTAGTGTCCCTTTCTAAGATTTATCCCACAGGATTTAATAATTCCTCATGCTTTTATAACCAGTTTAAGAATGACAGTTTTGATATAGATGTAGGACAAGCCTCCTTAACCTCTTGTTTTTCAATAATTCATGTATCAACAGCTCTATATGGTAGGTCTGGACAAGTCCTAGTTTGTGTCAATGTCTTGGCTTATTGCTTGCTGCCTGCTAATTGGATGGGGTTGTGTGTCTTGGCTACCCTCATTCCAGATATAGAAATAATACCTGGGGATGAGCCCAGCACAAACCATTCAAATCTGAGGCACAAGAGTGTAGTCCAATTCATTCCAATATTGGTTGGAATTGGTATTTCAGGAGCCCTAGCCCCTGGTTCCACAGGCATGGGAATAACAATAAAATCATACTCCAAGCTGTCTCAAAAGCTTGGTCATGTTGTACAGACCATCTACTAGTCAGTGCAGGACCTTTGGGACCAAGTTGAGTCTCTAGTAGAGGGGGTTCTACAAAATAGAAATAAATCTACAAAATAGATTTACTCACTGCTGAGAGGGAGGTATTTGTTTGACTTTACAGGAAATATGCTGCTTGTATATTAACAGATCCGGAATTGTTTGAGGCAGAATCAAAAAACATCAAGAAGAGCTTGAGAAGCAGAACAGAGTGCTGTTTGATCAACCCATTTGGAGAGCCTGGTATGGACTCCTGCCTTGCCTCCTTCCCCTGCTAGGTAAAGTGCTAGGTCCCATGTTTGGCCTACTAATTCTTTTATATCTAGGGTATTTTCTGTTAACAAAGTGATACCCTTTATTAAAAGTCAAATTCATGCTATAAAAATGCAACCCACACAGGTACATTATCATTACCTTGATATGGCCAAAATGGGAGACAGCTATGATGAACTCTAAGCAATACACAGCTAACCCTGTGGATGGATAAATTCATCAGTCATCCTCTCTTAGTGAGCAGGGCCAGTTAGCCAATGAAAATAAACAGAGGAAACATAGCGTGTGCTATCTCACTAGCCCCCTAAGACAGGAATGGTCATCAGGAGATGCCATCTACAATGATGTGTAAGGCTATGCCACACTCCTGATCCAAGAATTCCTCTGACCTAAGACAGGCACAGCCCCCTCAAGCATATCCAGCTCCATGACTTTTTTGTACTATATTTAAAAGCGGGTCATGTGTGGCAACCCACAGCATAGTTAGCATCTTAACAGCCATCTATCCTACTACTCTCTTAGATAGAAACATACTGGTAATTGTCCATTACTCTATGACTGTTCTCTTGTTAAACACGTGATTCTGCAAGACCCTGAAAGAGTCCCAGCTGCAGACTTATGGTATGGCAAGTTATCTTATAGCAGAACACCTGCATCCAGCTTGTTCAGACATTCTGCCTCCCTTCATCCTCCCTTTGGCACATTCCCTCCTTTAGCAACGACCTAAACCCTGTGGCTATATTCATTAAATGAGACTTGATCAGAGTAAGTCCTGTGTCCATCTCTTGTATCTCTTGTGCCCCCCCCCATTTGCACTCCCTCCCCGTGGTAACCCCCAACTGTCCCTGAGGGCCGTTGCACACATTGAAGAGAATGTAATCCCTGCAAGATTAGAAATTCTTCCCATGGTCATACACAGTATGTGTACCATTGGCTACACATGTGAAGAGATTGTCATCCCTAACACACAGACAACCTAATAAATTAACAGCAACTTTCAATATTCTCAAACACAAATTGAGTTGTGGGAATAGTCGTCAGCAAAATAGGTAGCCATGGTTAAAATGGGGCCCTGTAGGAGGTCTTCCCCCACATCCCCCTAGAAGTAGACAGCCAGTGAACCGGCATTTCCAACAATTAAAGTAGCTGGGAAGTGTGACTTTGAGTAGGATGATGTGGAAGGAAGACGCAAGACATGACAAAGTTATAGCATGCTGAAGAAATTCACCACCTTCGAACGGATGCCCTGTTCAGATGAAATAGTCAGTGATGGAAGTGTCCTGATGTCATCCACAGTGCTCCTGGGGACTTTGCAATCCACATGGAAGTCTGTGGACAGCCTGCCTGGTGATCTCCACTCACGTGATTCAGCCCTAGATGCAATACCTAAAAGGATTATTAACATGGGCTTCTGGACAGAGCAACCTTCCTTAAGCCCAACAAGGCCAATGAAAAGCTCCAGTATAGAAACGTGATATCTAAATCCAGGCCATTCAGTGTCTGGAGTCTCATGGGTAAGCAAATTTCCCATGCACTCAGAGCACTGTGCTTTTTTCCTGAACCACTCCATGGTGAGTCCTGGACTCTCATGTAAGCTATAAAGAGAATAGAGGACAGTGCATCTCAAGAAAACCATTTGCTCTGGCCACCAAAATTTTCTCCTCTTTTGTATTTTGACTGTGTTACTTTAATAAAGAACCTCTTGTAAATGGCAAGAATCCACAAAAAGGAAACAAATTAAGACTCCTTTCAATAATGGACAGGATGCCCAAACTGGTCTAAGCCTGTAGTTAGATTGTGGTAGATTCCAAATGTCATCATACAACCTTCATCCAGTAGTTGATGGAACCAGATACCAAGATCCACACCGAAGCACCAGGGCAAGCTCAAGGATGATAGTCCAAGAGAGGGAGGAGGGAAAATATGAGCCATGGAGATCAAGATCATGATGGAGAAATCTACAGAGACAGCAGAACCATGTTCATGGATATCATCAACTTTACACGAACAACTTGGGAGAAAACTCCAGGGATCTGAATTAGTTCCTCTCTATTTGGAAACTTGTTTTGAATCTTGGGTTATCTGAGGATCTGTGACAGTAGGCTGAGGATTTAACCTTGGAGTCTCCCCCAGTGACCAATCCCATTATGTCGGCCAAGTATAAGAGCCCCTGAAATGAAATCTGAGACAAAGTATTTGAAGGAATGATTGTAAATCTGTTCAGATAACTCAAAATAGCTTGATAAACTCATGAACCTTGTAGGACAGTGGTGGGATGTGCCTTGGATCTCACCTTCTGGAGACAAAGGCAGATGGTTCTTTGTGAGTTCCAGGCCAGCCTGGTCTATAAAGTTTCAGGATAGTCTTCAAAGGTACTAAGAATCCCTGTCACAAAAACCGAATATACGCAACTATCAAAAGTTAAAAATTAAAAAGCCTCAGGAAATTACTTTTACTTTTTAAAAGGCTGGTGCTATTTGTTACATTTTACATACTTAGGAAGGCTTATTTAGGGAAATTTCATAGACAGGTTGACCTTGGTGGAATATGGGAAATTACCAACTATATGGATTTTTAGATTATCACCAGTACCTAGGGTTATGTAATTATCTTTACTTAGTGGTGCTGAAGATAAAAAATGACGAATTAATTTGTAGGAGACTTGGCTCTTTCTCCTAAGATATTTTTCCGAGAAAGGTGGTGAATGAACAAGTGGCAGAACTGTCTGCTGTCTGTCTTTCCAGGGAGCATCCCTTTGCTTATGGCTTTGCTATCCATCTTGAGTCATCATGTCATGACACCACAAATGCCTCATCATTCTCTGAGATGCTAGTCCAATAAAAATACATTGCTTCCCTAGGCAAGGCCGCGAAGTGACCGCAATGAGGGAGCTGTGTAGTCATTGAGAGTACTCTGAACATAAAGGGGAATTATGAAAGGCCCCGGAAGAAGGCTAAGATTCTCTGCCATTTTGGTTGTCAACTTGACTGCATCTGCAATTCATCGTAAGCCAAAACTCTGGGACACGTGTGAGGGATCATTTCCTAATTGAATCAGGAAAGTAGGGAGGTCTACTCCTAACCTGGAACTTTTTGGTGGGAACACACACCTTTAATCCAGATCATTGGGGGTGAAAGATCTGTCTCTAATCAGGGCCACACCCTCTGCTAGACTTGAAAGCTGGAAGTGCCTCCATTACCTGCTTAAGTCCCTTCCTTCACTGACATGAGAGCCTGCTTGTTTGTGATTTCAGCACCAGCATATACTGACCCCCACCTCATACATCCATCACCCCCTTTGGACCCCAGCGGTGGAGCGACCCCCTCCTACCAATCTATGCCAGAGTTGTCCCAAAGGCAAACACTGGGCTTCTGAATACAGATCTCAAGCTAAGAGCCTGGGTCAAACTCTTCTCAGAGGGCAGGCCCTGGGGCTGTCAGGTTTCTCCCACATTGAAAAACTCCCAACCCTTTAGTCGTGCACAGTACCCCCCACAGCTGAGAATTTTCATCTCAGACTTCAAGGTGGGCCACAGCAGGACAGGACGCACATGCTGAGGCTCCTTAGGCTTTAGGCATGGGACTCCTTGGTCGTATGTTTGGTTGTATCCAGTTCTACTCTCCAAGGAATTCAGATATCCCTAGAATTGTTGATAATGACTTTGCAGGAGAAATAAAGATAATTGTTTCTGCCCAGGCTGGTTCACATGCTGTCCTCTCTGGTGAGCACCTGGCACAGTTCATTCTACTCCCTCTTCACCAGCTTAATAACACAAACAGGACCACACTGATCATCCTTCTGAGTCCTCCCATACATACTGGGTTTAAGAGGATTCGCCCCAGTGCCCCTTCTTAAAGTTTTCCTTAATGGCAGGCCACAAATTAAAAAAGGGGACTTTTTATGACATTTGCGGTATCCTGTGAAACATCCTCCACTATGCCCTCTTTGGATTAACTTTCTGGTTGTGGATAGCGATGGAAAATCGGCTGCAGATCACCACAAACCATGGTAAAATAGTGGGACCCCTTAAGTGCAAGACGGAAAGGACCTGATGCAGTCCTAATTTGGGGATGACGCTTGGCCTGGGTCTATGATCAAGAAACAGGAGGTCCAAGATGGCTCCTAGAGAGGCTTGCCAGCCAATTTAATGTCACCCTATCCAGGTGCCAGGGTCCCCCCCTGCCCTGAGATAAATTCTCCTTCCATTCCAGATACTGTTAGGCCTATATTCACCGCCATTGACCTCTGGTTCGAGGCTGCTCCTCTCGATCTCCGTTCACATTTTAGATAGCTCTCATCAGCCCCTTAATTACACCTGGGTGGTCATCCCGTGGCCATTAGAAGGCATCCCATGTCTCCCATGACCCCAGGTGGCCTAACTTATACCCTGACCTTTGCAAACTTGCCCTTGTTGTATGTGTCAGTTGGGACTTAGAATCTTATATTGACCCTCCGAAGGTCCCTACTTCCCTCTTGCCTCTGGGGAGCATGGGCCTTGATCCCTGGGGTGGTTGTAGCACTAAAGATAGAAGCAGCATGCTCCCATCCTCCCCTTCTACATTTGCCCATAATTCAATTGATAAAGAGCGCTATATTACAAATATTGTGACATTGGGAATTTTTTTAAATTTTGTTAACTTAACTGGGGCTGTGAGACATGTAGACACACATTCTGGAAACCATCCTTCTCCTGTGGTTACATAATAGTCACAGCCAATTATACTATCAAGGATGTCCTTTATACAGGATGGACCAATGTTCTACAATGCTCCACATTATGCCACCCTGTTAGCATTACCTTTGCTACTGAGGGCAAGAAACGGAGTGGACCTCAGGATTTACTTGACAATTTCAAGTCGATAAGGAGAGGTACAATGATGGCCTTAAAACAGTTCCCAATAGTGGCAACCCAGTCCAAATAGTTCCTAACAGATCACTGGGGACTAATGTCCTACCCCCTTGACATGAACCCATTGTTCAAACCTGGTGACAATTAGTCCTCTCCTCACCCTAAAGAGCCCTCCTTTGATTCAAATTCTAGAGAGCTCATTTTAAAACTTGTTAAACCATTTTGGCCTTGAATAAATCAATCCCCAACTCACTGAATCATGTTGGCTCGGCTATCTTTCTTCCTCATCCTTCCACAGGGGAATTTCATTTCTTGGATACTTTTCTTGCTCAAACATCTCTACTGACTGAAGATGGAACCACAACCCATCATCCAAGCTCTCCCTTAAAGAAATCATGGGCTCTGGACTCTACCTTCCCCCAGTTTCCAAGTCCCCATGACCCATTCCCATCTCTGCAATCTTATCCTGTCACCTGGTGACCCTTCTCTATACCTAATTCATAACAAAGATTCCTGGCAGGCATGTCAGGAAGGCCTTACTACCTGCATTTTTCACCCCTCCTAAACACTACACCTAGGGTTCGATTTTGGCAGAGTGAGTTCCCTGACTCAACCATTATTCTGATCAAGAATTTAGCCAGATTTGGGTGGAACCGGAGGGGCTCTCACCCCTACTTTGACTGCACTGACCCTTGCATTGCTTTTGGGTCCGCAACCTGGAACAGTAGAAGGCATTGAGAATTCATCCCTTGTTCTCTCAAACTGCCATTACCCAGACCTTCTGACCTCTATAGATAATGAAATCCATAACTTGGAAGAGGGCATTAACTGCCTTGAAAAATCTTTAGTCTTCCTTTCAGAGGTCATCCTCCAAAACAGGCTAGGCTTAGACCTATTGTTTTGACAACAAGGAGGAATTTGTAGAGCACTCAAGGAAGAATGTTGCTTTTATACAGATCACACAGGAGTGACAAGAGACAGTATGGCTAAGGTCAGAAGGGCTTGAAAAAAGAAGGATGCAGTGAGGATAGGAACAAGGCTGATTCTAAAATAGGCTCTCATCCTCACACTAGCTTACCATCATGCTCTCATCCATTGCTGGCTTATTGATTCTGCTTGCCTACGGTCCTTGGGCTAATATAAAGTTAACTGGCTTCATCTGGCAACAGAACCAATTGGAAAGACTATTCAGGTATGTTATCAAGGGCATGACCTCGATGATCATGGTCAAAGTGAACCTTTAGAAGGTGATAAATAACCCATGATCAAGGCAGCCACTTCCCAGGGAAGCCTCCTTCTGCTATTGAGAAAACTAGAACACCATTGGGAGTGCAATGAAGAGAGGCCAGAAAGGGCACCTACCCTGGCCTTCATGGGAGTATACCTGGTTGCATGAAGGTCAATGTGAGCAAAAACCCTTCCCACCACAAAAAAAAAAAATGCTGCAGGCATGAGCAATCTCACCAGACAGGCTGGGTGGCTTGCTTTAAGATGTATATCAAATAACCATCTAGGGGGACCAGGGTCCCTGCTCCCACTCATGGTGAGATAGTGGCAATAGCTCACATTCTTACTTGGAAAAAAAGGGAGGAATTGCCAGGAGTAATCGTGGCATAAGCCTTACAGATTACAAGGTTTTCCTTAGAATAGCAGATTGAGTTAGAAGTCCCAATCTACCTCACCTCCCCTTCTCAACTTCCTGAGAAGTAGAACTTGGGGCTCAGGGGAATGCAGTTAATGCAGTTATTTAGCAACTCCCCTGCTAACAACTTGCTTATCTGCATATCCTGCTCATCTTTAGTGACCTATAATGAAGAACAGCAGACAGGCAGTGCAGTTACGAGGAAACGAACAGCCCCCACTTACGATTCCCCCCACCTTACCTAGATTTCTGCCCTAACCACTAGATAACATGCTAGAGAAAAATAAAATTTTGTAGCTTGATAAGAAGGCCTCTCTTGATGCCTGTTTCTAAGGTCTCTTGTCCCTTCATTCTAGATACTTTGGGCTTCAGGCCTTCCTTGCTACCCCACTGGTCATGTAAATAGTGCTAGATAATAGTCCATATCTACACAGCCAATAACTGGGCTGTAGTTGGAATGCTGAATGCTCTTTTTTGAGTGGAAGATGCAGGCATATACTGACTCACAACACAGTGCAAGCAATCAAGGCTCAAGCGTGCAAGTGCTCCCGGTCTTAGTTCCTCTCTAGCAGATGTGTGTTAACAAATCAAGAAGAGTACAAAAAACTACCGTGGCACAAAATGTTCCAGCCAGCAGATTCAGGCTTGCTCAAGGTGCCTCAGGGGTCCAGGCAGGGAGCAACACTCTTTGATTCCTACATATCAGTTCCAATGTTACATAGGTCCTGATAGTCTCAAATAGACTAGACCTCAAGATAGTAAATATAGTTCCCAGTGTGTTGGGCTTCTTTCCTAGATATGTTTGTTGCCCATGTTTACACATACATAGTTAGATTTCCTTCTAGGGTTATTTTGTTTTTGTATTGTACCTTTTATAATCAATTATTATCTAATTTTCATTTTTGAAAATTAAGTCTCTTATTTCCATTTGGACTCCTTTTTTTCCTGTACGAAAAGTATTTAAGTATTTATCAAAGATATCCATTTTGATTATGGTTTTGATAACATGTCTGTGCTAGACTTGGATGATATTCACCTGCAGTATTTCTCTCCTTCCAGCATATCTTTGGGAATTTTACTAGAACTTTGACAAAAGCTCAGCCTTCTCCTTCTTCATGACCCAAATAACACCAAATCTGTCTGATTTCTGTTTGTGTGTCTCCTTTGTTTCACATAAAATAGTATGTTGCTCGAGCTACTTTTATAATAACACAAGGTTTCACTAGTCACTGTGCATAGTATGTTGTCTTGCCCAGACACTTCTTCTATGGTATTGTATTGTTCAATTTGAAGTAAACTCCTGTCCTGGTGTGAGTCCATTTGGATGTGTAAATGCAGGGATCTGTAGTATTTCTGAAAGAATGTGAAGTATCAAGACACAAATTAATGATTTTCTCATTTATGTTTATTGAGAAAAGCAGGTTATATTTATTTATGTTGGTATTGAATGACCAGCGGAGGGCATGGAGCCTACGCTGCGACTCAGGACAGACGCCCCCCCCCCCCCACCAATCACTCATGAGAAGCTGTCTTGATGCAAAAGCATGAGGTCTTTTATATTCCAGTGCACTGGGGTCCATAGCCATACTCCACATGGCATAGAGGACTGGGAACCCTGGGCACAGGGTTCAGACAGCTTTTATAGGGTCACAAACCAATCATCTCATAGCATGCAGTGCGGACCAATCAATTTGAACTATCCCAGCCTGCACTTAGCCCAGGAAGCCTGCTTTTGCTAGGGCTTCTGGGTAGCGTGGCATGGCTCATTTCCTGTTTTCATTCACTCACAGGTGTTGTCATAAAACCACCCTGTTGTAAACAGTCAAGAATGACCTTTTGCCTACTCACTGCCAGGGGGCAGAGTCTAGGGAAAAGTAGGCTAAATTTTTCCATCCTCCCAGTATTTGCTTGAGGTACAGGAGAATACTGGCACAGGGGTCAGTTTGCAAACATTCCTTTTCTTTCCAATTCATCAAGTATTTTTCATAACCTTGGTGTTTGGCATAGCGTTTCTAAGACTGCAACAAAACACCATGAGCAAAAAGAAAGTTCAGAAAAAAGGGTTTAATCATGTTACACTTGCAAGATTGTTGTTTATCGTTAAAGAAAGTCAGGAGAGGAACTAAATAGAGCAGGTTCCTTGAGGCAGGAGCCGATGCAGAATCTATGGAAGGGTGCTCCTTACTGGCTTTATCAGTCTGTTTTAGAATAGAAGCCAGAACCAAAGTCCATGAGATTCACTCCCTTTGTTCTTGGCCCTCCCCCACTGGTTACTAATTGAGAAAATGCCTAACAGCTGTGATCATGAAGGTGATTCCTCAACTGAGTTCAATTGAGCTCCGATGACTCTAGCTTGTGTCAGGTTGGCACATGATTCCCTCCAGCCTCCAGTACAGGGTTCATTCTTGTCCATAGTTTTAATACATTCAGGAAATCCAAGAGACCTTGGCTCTGCCTGGTTTGGAGCCATTTTGTTATCATACACACTTGTTGCCCATGACTCATATAACTGAGACCTGTGACTTTGGGGAGGATGGTGTGGAAGGAAAAGCCAAGAGATGCCAAAGTTATAGCATGCTCAAAAAAAAAAAAAATACTCCTGCTTATAGCTGATGCCCTGCTCAAACAGAACAGTCAGTGAAGGAAGTGTCCTGATGTCCACTACAGTGGTCCTGACGACTTTGCAATCCACATGAAGTCTGAAGAGACCCTGAATGGATATCTCCATGCCTGTAAATGAGCTCTGGAAGCCACACATACCAGAATCCTGAATACTGACTTCTCTATAGAGCAACTAACCTTGATGCCTAACATGGAAAATGACACGCTCCAGTATAGGCCGATAATCTCTGTATCCAGGCCATTTAGGTCCTGGAAACTGGTGAGGAAGCAAATTTCCCATGCACTCAGAGTACCGTGCCTTCTTCCTGAACCATTCCATTGTGAGCCCTGGACCCTAGTGTAAGCTTCAAAGAAATCAGAGGACAGTACATCTATCAGAGACCCATTGGTTCTGCCACCAAGATGTTCCCCTCCTTTGTATTTTGACTGTTATTTTAATAATGACCATATTGTAAGTGACAAGTATCCACAAGAAGGAACCAAGCTCAGACTCCTAGCAACAAGGGAAAGGATGCCCAAACTGATCTAAGCCTGTAATTGGGGTATACACCAAGTATCATCATTCAGTCATTTTTCAGTAATTTATGGAACCAGATGCAGAGATCTACAACCAAGCACCAGGCCTACCTCAGGGAAGACAGTCCAAGAGAGGGAGGAGAGTAAATATGACCCAGGGAGGTCAAGATCATGATAGAGAAATTCAAAGAGAAAGTTTTACCCAGCTCATGGAAATAATGAACTCTTTGACCATCACCTATGGTAACTCATGGGCTGTGAGTTAGGCCCTTTGTATGTGGGAAACACTTGTGAACCATGAACTATTGGAGGACTCCTGACAGTAGGACAAGGATCAAACCTTGGTACTTGAGCTATATTGTTGAAGCCCAATCCTCATGATGGGATGCCATGCTCAGACAAAATGCAAGGGAGAGGCTTGGTACTTCCCCTACTTAAAGTGCCAAACTTTGTTGAATCCTCATGGGAGCCCTGGACCGTGAAGAGGACTAGTTGACTGGGGGATTTCTCTTCATCACAGGAGAAATCCATGAAGATGAAGTCTCAATTCTGAACATCTATTGCCCAAATACATAGGCACAATACTAAAACTCTAATCTCACACAAAACCTTACACACTTAGAGAGGGAGACTTCCAGAACCCACTCTCACCACTAGACAGTCCCACCAGACAGAAACTTAACACAGAATCAAAAGAACTAACAGAAGTTATATCCCAATTGGCTTTAACAGACATTTATAGAACATTCCATCAAACACGAAGAATATACCTTCTTCTCAGTTTCACATGGAACCTTCTCTAAAATTGAACACATACTTGGCAACATAACAAAGGTCAACATATCCAAACAACTTGAAATAGCCTCCTGTATCTTATCAGACCACCATGCTTTAAAGTTGGAATTCAACAACAACAGATTGCAGAAACCCTATAAACTCGTGGAAATTGAAAAAATGCCCAGTTGCAAAATTCCTGGGTCAAGGAAGAAATAAAGAAATTGATTAAAGACTTCCTAGACTTCAATGAAAATGAAGACACGATATAGGCAAGCTTATGGTACACTTTGAAATCAGTAGAATGAGTAAACCATTGTACTAAAGGCCTATATGAAGAAAATGGAGGATAGTCACATTAAAGAATAAACAGCACAGTTCAAAGACCCAGAAAAAGACGAAAACTCACCATGGAGGAATAGATGGCAAGAAAAATCATTTTGGGTGCTGAGATGAATAAAGTAGAAACTCGTGGTGGGGCTTATCAGGGAAGAGAGGTGGGTGGCAGCCAGAAGTTGACATCGATCATTCCTCAAACCCTGTAAGACCTGCCTAGCCACTTGATCACCTTGAAGCTGGGCAATGGCATGATGTATCGAAAAAGTGTCAGTGACGTTCTAGTACTTATATCCCCCAAACCTAAAAACTGTCAGCTAGGCGTTGCTAACATCTTTAATCCCAGAATCTAGAGACAGAGGCACCCAGATCACAAAAAGTCAAGCTTAATCTCATTTTCAAATAGAATTCCAGGAAAACCAAAGCTGATATACATAAAAATAAAAAACTAAAAGTAACAAAACAAAACAAAACAAAAAAAAACCAAGACAACAACAAAGCTTGTGCCAATTGTCAGTGGTGCCACCTTTAATCCCAGCAAGCGGGAGTCAGAGGCAGGAGGATGTGTGTGAGTTCCAGATCTTCGTGGACTACAGAGCTTGTTCCAGGACAGGCTCCAAAACAAGAGGGAGAAACCCTGTCTCAAAAATACCAAAAAGAAAGACAGAAAGAAAGGAAGAAAGAAAGAAAGAAAGAAAGGAAGGAAGGAAGGAAGATTGAAAGAAAGAACGAAAGAGAGAGAGAGAGAGAGAGAGAGAGAGAGAGAGAGAGAGAGAGAGAGAGAGAGAGGAAGGAAAGAAGGAAAGAAGGGAGAAAGGAAGGAAAGACAAAAGATAAGAAATCTGGAACCAATCCAAGAATTAATTACAGTGAAGATTTGCATGTAAAGCTCATTGGGCAGATTAATGTACTGTGTGACACACTGCAGTCTTCTGAAGTCATTAAGGCCTTAGTGTAAGAAGAAACTCTCAGAACTTCAAATTAAATCAGGAAGCAGAGAGAGGGAATGAAGTATGCTAGACTCCTTAATCTCAAGGACAAGCCCAGTGTTGGAAATCTGCCTTTGGGATAACATTGTTGGGTGTGAACTCCACTACATCTCTAATGAACCTCAACCTAGACATGGAGTGCACCCCTGGGAGACATCCTTTTTTGATGGATTTACCCTTAGTCAAGAGGTATGAAATACCCCTCTAGGAGGATCTAGATCTGGGAGGTGTGAAGTCACACGCCTTTAATCCGGATCTAGAGGCCAGAAGACACACCTTTATTATGGCCACACCTTCTGCTGGTTGACTATATAAGGCCATTTGAGAAGGAGGGTTTGCTCTTTCCTGCCTTGCCCAGGCCTGGTTAGCAGTCCATTCCACGTCTGGAATTAGAGACTATTTCTTTGGTGTTCCAGCATATACTGAAGATTTGTTGAGAGATACGGCTTTGTGGATTGAAAACCTCTTGGAGTTTTGACTACAGTCTGTAAGTCATTCCAATGAATTCTGGAAGGTGGTGGAGGTGGTGACTGAATTATTGTATGAGATACTCTGTTGCTTAGAGAATCCTGAGTAATACATTTAAAAAGGCTCCATCACATGAAATTCCCTGCATATGGCAAAAGCTCATACTCAAATGCCTAAGACCACAGGGACCTTTCTCATTTAAAGGAGCACCGTGCTTTAGTTCACATTATCTCAGGCATTGTGAGCACTTGGTTTTCAGTAGCAAGTGTTCCTTGCTTGGAACACTGCAGAAAGCATAGAGCAGAAACTTTCTAGGAAGCAAGACTTTGATGAGCAGAGAAATTTGATTCACTGTCACCAGCCAACCTAAACACCCAGCTCAGTAAAAAACCACAGTTTCCTAGTTCCAGGGCTTGTAAGTCTGTTCCCTATCAGAGTGCTAATAAACTCTTCCTCCCAGAATTGACTTTTCCATGGGACTTTATCACAGAAAAGATGAAAATGACTAGGGCACTGGTATGGTCAAGATTCTGAGAAAGAAATACAAGAAAGAAAAAAAAATCCCACAATCACTGCCAGTTCTCACCACTCACAAAGTCACCATTGGTTTGTTCTTGTGAAATTGCACAGAGGGCTCATGAGCAACACTCGATATTAGGTAGTGTCTACACAGTCTTGAACTGGGCCTTTTCCTTGGACATTGCAGTCACTGTCTGATTCCTACACTGCAGTTAGAATGTTAGAATGGTCCAGATTTGGAGATCTCTAATGGACTGGACCTCAACGTAGTGAAGACGTTTCCCAGTGGTTTTATTTCCCTTCCCTAGAGTTATGTGTGGTCTTTCCTATTTATTTTACAATGTTAGTATATGTTCTATGGTTAATGTATGCCATAGAATCATCAGCTAATATTCAGTTTTGAAAATTAAGTCTCTTATTTCTCTTTGCATTTTTGTCCTGTCTTAAAACATTTTTAATATACCACACATGCCGTTTTGATAATATCATCTTTTTTCATTTTTATTGATTTATTTTTTATTTTACATGTCTATCCCAGTTCCCTCTCCATCCCTCCCTCCCTCCCATCCTCTCTTCTTCCCTCTCATCCTCTCTTCCCCCCCTCCTCCCGTGCACCTTGACAACCCTCCCCTCCCATCACCCCACCCCCATACCTTGTATAGGGCTAGGCTATCCATCTGGGGTCATGTAAATCTGTCAAGTCATTTGAAGTTGGAACTAGGACTTTTCTGTTGGCTCTAGGTTAATGGATTATCCCTGTATGGGGGATGCGTCCACGAGGTCCTTTTGTGCACCAGGAATACATCCTGGTTCTACTGTCTGAGGTACCTAGGACTGCTCAGTCCTTCTAGCTGAGACCCAATTTCAGTGGGTCTGAGTTAGTTCCATGCTGGATTCCCAGCTATCAGTCTGGGGGGGGGCATTAGCTCCTCCTTGTTCAGGTCAGTTGTCTTTATGTGTTTCTGCAACCTGGTCTTGTCCTCTCTCTCTGCATCTTGATTCTAGTTTGACTACGTGTTTAGTTGTGGGTCTTTGCTTCTGTTTCTTTCCAACAGGTTCATGATGAGGGCTGCATGATGGTGGATGAGTTAATTGTTGATCTCACTATCCGAGAAGGGTATTTATGGTAGTCTTTCCACAGTTGCTCCAATTGTTATTTGGCAGCAGTCTTGAAGGCCTCTAGACCTTTCTTTAGGTTCTTTTTTCTCTTCAAACCCAATAATGGTTCCCCCTTGTATGTCTGGTCTCTCTTTCCATCTCTCTCTCTCCGTCTCTCCCTCTTCTGTCTTTTATTCCTACCCCTGACTCGCACGTGCTTTCCTCTCCTTACCTTCTTTCTCCTACTTCTCTCTCTATTCACTGCCCAACACCCCCCTTCCCATGTGCACTGGAGGACTAGTTCCCCCCTTCTGTGAGGGATTTTGTATGACTCTCTTAGAATACAACTTGTATCCTCATTCTTTGGAGGTGTGAATTATAGGCTGGTGATCCTTTGCTCTAGATCTAAAATGCATATATGAGTGAGTACATACCATTTTCATCTTTTTCAGACTGGGTTACCTCATTCAGGATGGTTCCTTCAACTTCCGTCCAATGCCTGCGATTTTCAAGATTCCATTATTTTTTTCTGCAGAGTAGTATTCCATTGTGTAGATGTGCCACATCTTCTTTATCCATTTTTCAGTTGAGGGGTATCTAGGTTGCTTCCAGTTCATTGCTATTACAAATAATGCTGAGATAGTTACCCAGAAATTTGTTCATTTCCTTTGAATTTTCAAATATTGTGGAATATAGGTTTTGAAATTATGACCTGAAAATTGTCTGGATTTCCTCTTTGTCTATTGTTATGTTCCCCTTTTCGTTTCTGATTATGTTAATTTAGTTGTTCTTTCTCTGCAATTTGGTTAGTTTGGAGAAAGTTTTGTAGCTTGTTGATTTTATCAAAAAACCAACTCTTTGTTGCATTGATCTTTTTGTATTGTTTTCCTGGTGTCTATTTTGTTGATTTCAGCTCTCAAATTGATTATTTCCTGGTGTCTACTCTTCCGGGCTGAGTTTGCTCCTTTTTGTTCTAAGGATTTCAGTTGTGCTGATAATTCTCTTATGTGACTATTCTCTGTTTTCTTCATATGGGCACTTAGTGCAATGATCTTCCCTCATAACACTGCTTTCAAGGTGTCCCATATGTTCGAGTATGTTCTGGTCGAGTTTTAGGAAGTCCTTAATTTCTTTCTTTATATGTTCTTTGACCCAGGTGTGGTGCCACTGCACATGTTCAGTTTCCATGGGTTTGTAGGTTTTCTGCCATTTGTGTTGTTGATTTCCAATTTTAATGCATGGTGGTCTGATAAGATACAGCTGACACTCCAATTCTCTTGTACCTATTGAGGTTTGTTATATTGCCTAGTATGTGGTCCATTTTAGAGAAGGTTCCATGTAGAGCATAGAAGAAGTTATATTCTTTGTGTTTGGAGGGAAAGTTCTATAGATGTCTGATAAACCCAGTTGAGACTTCTGTTAGTTCTTTTGTTTCTTTATTAACTTTCTGATTGGTGGTCCCCTCTGTTGGTGAGGGTGGTGTGTTTAAGTCTCCCACTATAAGTGTGTGAGGTTTTATGTGAGGTTTGAGTTTTAGTGGTGTTTCTTTTACGAATGTGGGTGTCTTTGCATTTGGGCCATAGATGTTCAGAATTGAGACTTTGTGTTGATGGACTCCTTGTGATGAATATGAAATGACCGTCTTCATCTCTTTTGATTAATTTTGGTTTGAAGTCTAACTTATTAGATATTAGGATAGCCACACCTGCTTTCTTCGTGGGTCCATTTGATAGGAAGATTTTTTCCCAACCATTTACCCTGAGGTAATGTCTATCTTTGAATCTTAGATGAGTTTCTTGTATACAACAGAAGGATGAATTCTGTCTTTGCATCCATTCTGTTAGCCCGTGTCTTTTTATTGGCGAGTTCAGACCATTAATGTTGAGGGTGAGGAAGGACCATTGATTGTTAATGCTTGTTTGTTTTAGATTTCATGTTGGAAATGGTAATGTGAATATATTTGTCATGCTTTACCCTTGGTTTCTGGTGAGGAGGGATTATCATTTGCCTACATCTTTGTGAGCATAGTTAACTTTCTTGGGTTGGAGTTTTCCTTCTAAGACTTTGTCGGGCTGGATTTGTAGACACATATTGTGAAAATGTGGCTTTGTCATTAAATATCTTCTTTACTACATCTATAGTGATTGAGAGTTTTGCTGGGTATAGTAGCCTGGGCTGGCATCCCTGAACTCTTAGAATTGTAAAACATCTATCCAAGACCTTCTTGCCATGAGGGTTTCCATGGAGAAGTCAGGTATAGTTTTGATAGGTCTGCCTTTAGATGTTACCTGTAATTTTACCTTCACTGCTCTTAGTATTCTTTCATTATTCTGTATGTTATGTGGTTTGATTATTGTATGTCGAGGGTTTTTTTCCTTTGGTCCAGTCTATTTGGTGTTCATTATGCTTCTTGTACTTTCAAGGGCATGTCCTTCTTCTGATTGGGAAAGTTTTCCTCATAGATTTTGTTAAATATGTTTTCAGCACCTTTGAGCTGGGCTTCTTCAACTTCCTCTATGCCTATTATTCTTCTTATGTTTAGCATTTTCACGGGGTTCCACATTTCCTGGATGTTTTTTGTTAAGGATTTGTTGGATTTACAATTTTCTTTGGTCGATGAATCTATTTCCTCTAGCTTATCTTCCGCGACTGTGATTTTCTCTTCCATCTCTTAAATTCTGTTGGTTATGCTTGCATCTGTAGTTCCCTATCATTTGACCAGTTTTTCTATTTCCAGCATTCCTTTGGTTTGTCTTTATTTTCTCTATTTCAGATTTCAAATCTTGAACCATTTCCTTCACCTGCTTAATTGTTTTATTCTTGGCTTTCTGTACTTTATTTTCCTTAAGAAATTTGTTCATTTCTTCCAATTTTTTGCTTGTTTATTCTTCCATTTCTTTAAGGAATTTTCTCACATCTTCTTTGAGGCCCTCTATCATTTTTACGATTATAATATTGAAGTCGTTCTCTTCTGCTTCATCTGACTTGTGTTATGGTCTGGTTTGTGTAGATTCCCTGGATTTTGCTGGTGTCATGCTTGTCTTTCTATTGTTAGGTGTTTTGTTGCATTGCCATCTTCCCACAGCTTATTCCAGTAGGTGTTGGTGGGGTCTCCCCGTGTCTCTATGGTACTTCCCCAATGGGCTTTGTTGGGTCAGATGTTGGATGTCTGTAGGTCTGGGTGGTCCAAGCTCTCTAGGAGTTTATACTGCAGGCAGGGGCCTGACAATGGTTATCAATGATCAGGCTCCAGCAGAAGACTGGAGCTGGGAGTCAAAGATCTCAAATGTTGCAACTCCGGGTGTTCCTTAAGCTGATAGGCAGATCTAGCCTGAGCCTTGCACTCTAAAGCTGAGGCCTCCTTAGCAGAGGCCCTGCGATGGGTGTCCTGATTATACCATCTCAAACATGCCTGTGCTGTACTTTGATCATATTCTCCTGGAGCCTTTCGATCCTTCCTGCATATCTTTGTGACAGATACCATGACTTTGGAAAAAGCTCAGTTTCCCTGCTTGCTCCTCACCCGGACAACACCAAATAGATCTGATTTCAGTTTGAGTATCTGCTTTGTTTTATGTGAAACTATATCTGGTTCTAGCTACCTTAATTATAACACGGGGGTTCACAACTCAATGTGCTGAGTGTGGGCTCCTCCCCAGAGTCTCCTTATATGCTATGCCATTGTTAATTTGTTTTGTGTGAAGTCCAATCCTTTTCCTGTGTGAGTCCAATACCTTGTGAATGAAGGGATCTGTCGTGTTTTGCTGAGATGAATGTAAAGTAGAAAGGGCTCTCCATAATGATTTTCTCATCTATATTCATTGAGGAAAGGAGTTTAGCGTTTATTTGTATGCTCATTTGCTTGGTGGCTCAAGGCAATACTGACACTGGGATCATTTGTCAGACATTCCTTTCCTTTTTCTTTCAAGAAGTGTTTTCTGGAACTTGGTGTTTGTCTTCGTGGTTCTATTGCTGCCACAAACACAATGACCAACAAGAAAGTTCATAAACAAAGGGGTTAAGCTGCTTACACATACAAGGTGGCTGTATATCTCTAAGACTTTGGGTGCATCATACATTTTTTGATCTGCCATATTTCAGAAAAGATAATTCATAGCATTGGACCACCATGTAAAATTGCTTTCATTCCTGTTTCTAGCATTGATTTCACCACGAATTATCAACAAGACAAAACGAGTGAAATTGCCGGAGCATCATGGTCACGCACTTGGAAGAGGAGATCCTCCAACAGGACTTCAGAATCTTAAAATCTCTAGGTGTTGGTTCATTTGGGGTGGTGAAGCTTGCATGCCATCTTCCTACAAATACACAGGTTGCTGTCAAGGTGCTGGAGAAAAATCCAACTGCTGTGGCTGACAACACCTCTGAAGTAGAGATCCTTCAGTCTTTGGAACACAGAAATATAGTTCGATTTTTTCATGCCATTGACACAGTGAACATGACTTATGTTGTTATGGAGTATGTTCCTGGAAAGAATTTGGAGATGTTCCTCAGGAACGTAGCCTATCTGACAGAGGATGAAGCTAGACCAATATTCCAACAGGTGGTGACAGCAGTGCACTTTCTCCACCAAAGACTCATTGCACATCGTGATATTAAATTGGAGAATATCCTTATTGACAGAGCTGGAAACGTCAAGCTTTGTGACTTTGGATTGGCCATTCAGCTCAAAGAGGGGCAGATGTTGAAAAAGGGCTGTGGCTCCTTGCACTATATGGCTCCAGAGATCTTGGCAGGGAAACCCTATGATGGGCTGGCAATTGACATGTGGAGCTTGGGAGTTGTCCTCTATGTGCTGGTCACAGGACAATTTCCATATGAAGAAAGGACTTATCATGGTATGTATAAGGTCATCAGCAACACAAATTATCCCCTTCCCTACCACCTATCAAAGCCCTGTTGCCAAACCATTGCACGATTACTCGTATTCCCTACCAGGCACAGGATAACAATAAGTCAGCTCCGGGAAAGAAGATGGCTGGGCCACATTAAAGATCATGTAGAACCAGCAAAGAAGGAAATCCTTCTGAGGGTCGTAGACATATTGTGCACCAGTGGCTATAGCTGTGAAGAAATCGTGTCAACCCTAACTCACAGACAACCAAATACTAAATTAACAGCGATGTTCAATATACTTAAACATAAGTTGATCTCTGGGGAGTGTCATCAGGAAAATGGGAAGTTCTGTTTAAACACCAGCCATGTAGGAGCTCTTCAGCCCCTTTTCCCATTGAAGAGGGCAGCCAGTGCACCAGCCTTTCCAAAAATTATACAAGCTGGGAATTATAACTTGGAGGAGGAAGGTGAAGAAGGAAAAGCCAAGAGATTCCAAAGTGAAAACATGCTCGACAAACTCTCCTGCTTTGAGATGTTGCCTAGTTCAGAGGAAAGACTCAAGAAAGGAAATGATTGGATGGCTAATGTCATCCACAGTGCTACAGGTACTTTGCAATGCACATGAAGTCTGTGGACAGCCAGCCTTGTGATGGTACCACATGTGAATCAGGCCTGCATGCAACACCGACAACGATTTTGAGCACGATCTCCTCTTTACAGCAACCACCCTTGAGGATCAACATGTCCAATGACCAGCCTCAGGTTCCACCCACAATCTCAGGATCGAGGGCATTCAGGGTCTGGAAACTGGTGAAGAAAGGATTATCCCATGCGCTCAGAGAACTGTGTTGTCTTCCTGAACCATTTCCTGGTGAATCCTGGACCCTCTTGCAACCTACAACAAACAAACAAACAAACAAAGAAAAAAACAAAAAAATGGAGTGTATAAAAGACCTGTGTGCTCTGGCCATCAAAATGTTTTCCTCTTTATTAGTTTGTCTATGTTAATTTAATAAAGAACCTATTGTAAATGACAAGAATCTGCCAGAAGTAACCAAACTAAGACATTTAGCAATAATGGAGAGGATGACCTAACTGGTCTAAGCTTGCAATTAGATTGTGGTTTTGGTCAAGAATCATCATCCAGTCATCATTCCATAACTGACTGAAGCAGATGATGAGATCGGCAACCAAGCAACAGGCCAACCTCTAGGAAGACAGTTCACGACAGGAAGGAGGGAATCTATGAGCCAGGATGATCAAGATCATGATGGAGAATGCTCCAGAGACAGCTCAATCAAGCTCATGGAAATCATGAGCTCTAGTCCAACAGCTCTGGAGACTTCAGGGGTCTGAACCTGGTGCTCTGTACTCATAAAAAATTATGAATCTTGGACTATTGAGGATGCCTGACAGTGGGACAAGGGGCAAACCTTGGTACTTGAGCTAGCTATTTGCCTCCCATTCCCTATCCTGGGGTGCCATGCTCAGACAAAGTGCTTAGCAGAGGTACCTGTGCTGCCCCATCTTAATGTGCCAGACTTTGTTGAATCCTCGTGGGAGCCCTTCCCCATGAGATGTGGACTGGGGGAGCCAAGTGGTAGGGTAATGGTGGGTACAGTAGCAATGACTGAGTCTGGAATGTAAAATAAAAATTAAAATAATAAACAACTTACTAAAAATAGAAAGCATCCTAGCACTGTGTCTTCATACAGTTCTCAACCCTGGGTTGGTATCTTGACCTCTCACATGAAATCATCTCCGAATCCCACTGACAAACCAGGACTATGTGTCTCCACAGCTGAGCCTCGTGCAGCACACACCTAAGAAAGGATAGCCAAGCCATGAACCTCATGCCCAGGCAAAGCAATACAAGTCGGTTGGAAGCAATTAACCAACAAACTAAACCCAAAAGACTAATCCCCTTTACAAACACAGAGCTAACATTTGAAATCCTAGACACCCTTGAGTCTCCCCAAATGACCAATAGGCCAAGGGAATGGGTCCCTGAAACAAAATCTGAGACAAAATATTTGAAGGAATCATTGTAAATATATTCAGATAACCCAAAATAGTATGAAAAACCCATGAAGCAAGCAGGACAGTGGTGGTGTTTGCCTTAAATCTCAGCAATCCTTAGGCAAGGGCAGATGTACCTGTGTAATTTCTAGGCCAGCCTGGTCCACAGAGTCAGTTTCCAAGACAGCCTTCAAAGGTACAGAGATACCCTGCGTCCAAAATCCATACTATCAAAATAATAAAAAATAAATTAAAAAGCTAAAAACCTCATGATGCATAAGAGAGATTAATTTGCCTTTTTAAAATCTTAGTGCTGCTGTTTGTTGATTCTTAAATGTTGAGAGAAGGTTTTGTTAGAAAAATTTCCTGGACTGGTTCTCTTGAGTGGAATTTGGGACAGTAGAAATTGTATGGATTATTAGACTGTCAGTAGCACCTAGGAAAATGTAATTATGTTTACAAAATTAGCTGGACATCTACAATTTCAGAGCTCCTATTTCCAACATGGAATTCCATGGTTCCATTTAATGAAAATATGCCTTTTCAAGTGTTGGAATGTGTGTGTTTTTCACCAATGAAAATATGCCTTTTCAAGTGTTGGAATGTGTGTGTTTTTCACCTAAGTCTATGCTACCCCAGTGCTAAACAGCACTTTTAAAAGAATCCTATTCATTGATTTTCTTTGTGTAGTGGTGCTCTGACTATGAGTAATTATGGACTGCTCACAGTTGTATGCACCTCCCATGTGCACTGTCCCTATAGTATAGAAGGGAATGGCAGATTCACAGAGAAGATTTAGAGATCATCGTGAGTCTCTGTGAGTGTAGATGTGTGTAGGTGGAAGTGTAGACACAGAGAATATCTCCTCTATACAGTCTTTCTTCATCAGCATTACTCAAATAAGAGTCACCAGGTAATAGGGAACCTCAATTGAGGAATGTTCTCAATCAGATTGTCTTACCAGCATGTTAGTGGAGCGTTTTGTAGATGGCTAAGTTTCAAAGCCACTCTCTCAAGATCAGGCTAACCTGCAACCCCTTATTTTCCTTAACTGCAATTGCAAGAGGAGAGGTCTCTTGCTGGATATAGAGGTCTTTCCCTGTTCAAACACCTAGCATCCTAAGCATGACATGGAGATTTATAATTAAGTGTGAAAGCTTGGCCAATTGCTTAGGCTAATTCCTAACTAGTCTTTATAACAGTAATTAACCAATGTCTTTTATCCCATGTTCCTATACATGGATCAGTTACCTTTACTTTGCAGTGGCCATGCTATTTGTTCTGAGTCTGGTGTCTCTGCCCTTTTCCTCAGCACCCTCTGTGCCTGGAAATCCCAGCTTTTAAGTAAACAGATCAGAGTGTCACAACTTCACAGAGTACTAAAGGGTTCTTCCACATCAGAGGTCCCAAATGACTTTCTTTATTCCTCATGAGTAAAATTTAGGAAAGTTCATGTAGGAAGGTAGGCAGAGGATCCCAATTGTAAGATTCACCTACATGGGCTGCAGAGCTATGTCTGCTGGAACCTCCTCCAGAGCTCCATGGACTGAACTTGTAACAGGCCTACAGACAGGATCGTCTATTCATTCTCAAAACTCCCTGATGCTTCAAAGAGGACCAGAAGAATGTACACACAATTAAAGAAAGGCACACTGGGCCAAGTTATCATTATTCCCCACTTGAGCTGTACCATCCCAGGTTACCAGCAATCCTCGGTACTGGGCAGTAAAGCATCCCCTTGATTGTCAAGTGTAGATATCCAGCAGCATTTTATATACACACCTATTTGTTAATTGAACTCTTCAAAACACCAAAGTATCCTTGGCACTGTTTCCAACTCAGTTTCTTCCCACCTATGCCAGGCTTAACCAAACTAGCAAATAATCCATGTGCCTTTGACCCCCTCAATCCAGAAGACTGACAGATCAAATGACGTCTCTCTGTATCCTATGTTCCTCAAGGACAAGACTATCTAAAGAAAGAGGGACATGGACTAATAAATATTCCAACAGGTTGCATCAGTAGTGCACTTTCTCCAACAAAGACTCATTGCATATCATGATATTAAGTTTGGAGAATATCCTTATTAACTTAGATGGAAAAATCAAAGTTTGTGAATTTGGAATGACAACTCATCTCACAGGGGCAGACATTGGAGGAGGTCTTCCATCCTAGCCCAATATATCTCCAGAGTCCTTGGCTGAAAAAAACTCTCTATGATGGTATGGTTGCCTCAATTGGAGCTTGGGAGTTGTGCTTTATGTACTTTCCACAGGACAATATCCATATGAAGAAAACATAGCCCATGCATTGTAGAGCCTCATCACCACCATAAACTTTGAATTCGCTACCACCCATCTAGACCCTGTCATATCATCTTTGAACAATTAGACAACCCAGCAGAGGATAACAGTATATCAGCTTGAGCAAAGAAGATGGCTGGGCCACTCTGAAGATCATGTAGAACCTGCTCAGAAACAAATCCTTCCCAGGGCCAAGCAGATCATGAATACTAATAGCCATCCCTGTGAAGGGATTTTGTAATGCCTAAAACACAGGCAACCAAATAATAAAGGAAAAGGAACCTTCCCTATTCTGAAACACAAATTGAGTTGTGTCATGATCAAAACAAGAAGCCCTGGTTAATTGGCAGCCCTGTTTCTGCTATTCCCCTCATCTCCCCTTCAAGAGGAGAGCCAGCCAACCAGCTTTTCCAACATTTACAGAATCTGGGAAGACTCACTTTCAGCAGGAGGGTGTGGAAAGAAGAATAGATGCCTAAGCTGTATCATGTTCAATACACACTAGTGATTGGATCTGATGCATTGATCAGAAAATAATACCAGAAGTAGCTGTCCTGATGGGGAATGCCATCAAAAATGCTACCAGGGGCATTGCTACCAACATGATTTCTCTGGACAGCCTGCCACAGGATCTCTCCTCATCTGGATGTTTGCTCTCTCTGCATTGTCAGTGGATACTGTTTTTTCTATACATTTGCTGAACTTGTGTGTTTGTGTTCTAGAAACTTGTGAAACTTATGAAAATGGTATTATAGACTCTGAGTTCCTGTGGGCAAGATCCTTGACCCCCAAATCCAGGCCTCTGCCAAAGAAAGAGGCCTCATCTGGAGAGTTCCATTTTCCAGTGAGATCCAACTATCCTGGAAAACCTTCTCAAGTTCCAGCTCAGCCCTTGCCCTCTTCCCCGGGCTATTGGCCAGAGGTGAGTCTGGGTCCAATCAGGCCTATCCCATACAACCTCTTTTCCTCCTTCCCCGGCCTGAACTCCCTGGGTTGGTCCCTGATCCTGCTGCTCCTGTCTCATGTCCCCATCGAGAGCACCCTTGGAGCTCTGATACACGCCCACCCATCCCCACTGTCAGCCTACCCCCCTACCCTGTGCCCTACCCTACCCATGGTCCTGCAGCTCTGGTTGAGCACTGGGACAGAGGGTGGAGCCAACAGTACACCCTACTTGGGAGACTTCTTGGAGCAACTCTGAACAAAGGAGACCTGACTATCCACGCGGTACCACCCGTAATTTCCACCTGCTTTGTCTCTGACCCCGCCTCCAGTCCTCTGCTGGAGTCCCGGGTCCCTCCCAGAGATCTGCCTATCTCTGCAAGATCACTGTGTGTACCTGCTGGCATCTTCTTCTGGATTCTCATCCTTGACCCCATCCCTGGGTCCCTGTCTGCGGAGAAACCTCCTAGAGAGCTTGGACCACAGCTACAGATATTGAATCTCAGACTCACGTAAGCCCATCGGGGAAGTACCATAGGGAGAGGGGGTATACACCACCAACACCTACTTGAAGAAGCTATGGGAAGAAGGCAATACAAGAGAACACCCAACAACAGAAAGACAAGCATGACACCACCAGAATCTAGGGAATCTACACCAACTAGAATGGAACACAACAACAAAGCAGAGGAAGCTGAAGGGTACGACTTAAAAATTAACATCATAAAAATGATAGAGGCCCTCAAAGAAGATGTGAGAAAATCCCTTAAAGAAATGGAGGAAAAAACAAACAAAAAAGTGGAAGAAATGAACAAATTCCTTAAGGAAAGTACAGAAAGCCAAGAAAAAACAATTAACCAGGTGAAGGAAACGGTTCAAGACTTGGAAACTGAAATAGAGAAAATAAAGGCAACACAAACTGAAGGAATGCTGGAAATAGAAAAGCTGGGCAAAAAATTGGTGATTGCAGGGTCCTGGGGTAGACTGATTCCCATTTTCCTGAGGAAATGCCATACTGACCTCTAAAATGGCTGTACCAATTTTCATTCCCACCAGCAGTGGAGGAGTGTTTCTCTTTCTCCTTATCCTTTCCAGCATAAATTGTCAGTGATGTTTCTAATTTTAGCCATTCTGAGAGTACATTGGTATCTCAAAATTGTTCTCTATTCAGCTCTGTGCCCCATTTTTAATAGTGTCATTTGGTGTTTGGGTGACTAGTATCTTGAATTCTTTGTATATTTTGAGATCAGCCCTGTGTCAGATGTAGGATTGGTAAAGATCTTTTCCTAGTTGGCAGGCTGCTGTTTTGTCTTGGCATCTGTGTCCATAGTCTTACAGAAGTTTGTGAGTTTCAGGAGGTCCCATTTATTAATTGTCTGTCTCAATGTGTGATACTGGAGTTATGTTCAGCAGTCTCCTGAACCAATTTTTTTCAAGGGTACCTCCCATTTTGTCTTCTAAGAGGCTCAGTGTGGTTGGATTTATGTTGAGGACTTTGATCCATTTGGACTTGAGTTTTGTGCATGGAGACAGACATGGGTCTATTTGCAGTCTTCTACACTATCATCCAGCTGTGCCAACACCATTTGTGGATGATGTTTTCTTCCTCCCATGTTGAACTCTCCCACAATAAATGTGTGAGGTTTATGTAAGCTTTGAGTTTTAGTAGCTTTTTTTTTTTTTTTTTTTTGTGAATGTGGGTGCATTTGTATTTGGGACATAGATGTTCAGAATTGAGACTTGTGCTGATGTATTTCTTCTGTGATGAATACAAAATGACCGTCTTTATTTCTTTTGATTAACTTTGGTTTGAAGTCTAACATATTAGATATTAGGATAGCCACACATGCCTTCTTCTTGGGTCCATTTGATGGAAGATCTTTTTACAACCCTTTATCCTGAGGTAATGTCTGTCTTTGAAGCTTAGATGTGTTTCTTGTAAGCAGCAGAAGGATGGATTCTGTCTTCCTATCCATTCTGTTAGCCTGTGTCTTTGTATAGGCAAGTTAAAACCATTACTGTTGAGGTAAAGTAAAGGCAATTGATTGTTAATGCTTATTTCTTTTAGTTTTGTTGTTGGCGGTGGTATTGTGAACATATTTGCCCAGCTTTACTTTGGGTTCTGTGGAAGTGGGATTATCTATTGCCGATGTATTTGTGAGCATAGTTAACTAACTTGTGTTGGAGTTTTCCATCCAGAACTTTCTGTAGGGCTAGGTTTGTGCATACATAGATGCATATTGTGAAAATCTGGCTTTGTCATGAAATATCTTTTTTTCTCCATCTATAGTGATTGAAAGTTTTGCTGGGTATAGTAGCCTGGGCTTGCATCCAGGGACTCTTAGTACTTGTAGAACATGAATCCTGGACATTCTGACATTGAGATTTTAATGGAGACGTCAGGTGTAATTTTCATAGACATGCCTTTATATGTTACCTGGCCTTTTTCCTTGACTGCATTTAATAAACTTTCTGAATTATTTATGTTAGATGTTTTCAGTATTATGTGTCGATGAGTGTTTTTTCCTTTGGACCAGTGCATTAGGTGTTTGGTATGCTTCTTGTATTTTCATGGGCATGGCCTTATTCAGATTGGGAGAGTTTTCTTCAGTGATTTTGTTGAATATGTTTTCTGCATCTTTGAGCTTGGCTTCTTCACCTTCCTCTATGCCTATTATTCTGAGGTATGACCTTTTCACATGTCCCACATTTCCTGGATGTTTTTGTTAAGGATTTGTTGCATTTAAGATTTTCTGTGGCCAATGAATCAATTTCCTCTAGTTTGTCTTCAGCACCTGAGATTTTTCTCTTCCATCTCTTGTATTCTGTTGGTTAAGCTTGTGTCTGTAGTTCCTGATTGTTCGCCCAGAGTTTCTATTTCAAGCATACCTTCAGTTTCTGTTTTCTGATTGTCTCTATTTCAATTTTCAAGTCTTGAGCTGTTTCCTTTACATGTTTAATTGTTTTTTCTTGGTATTCCATAATTTCTTTTTTTAGAGATTTGTTAATTTCTTCCAATTTTTGTTTGTTTTTTCTTTCTTCCATTTCTTTAAGGGATTGTTTCCTATCAACATTGAAGGCCTCACTCATTTTTATGAAGATATTTTTTAAGTCATTCTCTTCTGCTTCATCTGCTTTCTTTGGGGTGGTCAGGTCTAGTTAGTGTAGATTCCCTAGATTCTGGTGGTGTCATGCTTCTCTTTCTATTGTTAGGTGTTTGCTTGTATTGCCATCATCCCATTGCTTCTTCCAGTGTGTGCACGTGTAGTCTCTCTCTCTCTCTCTCTCTCTCTCTCTCTCTCTCTCTGATACTGCCCCACCCTCGTGGGCTTAGGTGCGTCAGAAGTTCAATGTCTGTAGTTCTCGGTGTCTCAAGCTATCTATGAAGTCTCCTGAGGCATGGGCCTGGTGATGCTTGTCAAATATCAGGTTCAAGGAGAGGCCCAACGAATGGGGTCAAATATCCAGTAGGCAGGAACCCTGGGTAGTCTCTTGGGGATAAGCGGATCTCTGGCCGGGACACAGAACTCTGGCAGAGGACCAGTGGTAGGGGTCAGAGATGAAGCAGGCAGGGATACAGGTGGTCCCGTGTGTATTGGCACGTCTAGTGTGCTCAGAGTAGCTCCAGGAATTTCCCGGAAGTTGGTGGAATTGTTGGATCCACATTCTTTTCCAGTGCTAAACCATAGCAAAGGGACAGTGTGCATGCTATGGCACAGGGTGTTTGGAGGGCAGGCACTTAGTGGCAAGGGTGGGGTGAATCACAGCACCAGGAGCCTCTTGCTGGGGACACTGCCTGCTCGTTTCTAATTTGAAAAGTTAAGGCAATGTCTTGAATAATACTTAGGTGGTGTATGATGGTGTTTCATGAGCTTCTTGCCTTGGTGTTTTGGGATCCATGGAGCATATGAGAGGAATAGATGGTCTGTGCATATTCATACAAGGAGCAAGCCATCAAGAAGATATAACTTGCCAGGCATGGAGGTTACTAATGTGACGCCACCATGTCCTACTCACACTTCCCAGCTCTCACCCCTACAAGGTTTGTTTCAATACCACATTTGATATATTCTCGGTCTTGACCATGGTTCTCATATATTAATCAGAATAATTGAGGCCCATACAAATATTTTGATATTCTACTCTTGTGTAACCTCCTGGGCCAGTCGTCCACACAGTTGAAATCAAAACAGCACACTGCCCTTCTTGTTTTTACTAGAATGGCCCATTAAGGTTTACTTGATTTTTCATCTGCTTTCCTAATGCACAGTTTTAAGTTTTATTTCTTCAAAAAAATTTATGGTTTGGCCTCTTACAGCAGTATCCCGTCCACAGTAGTCTTGAATACATTGGCACAGAAAAATTTACTGAACACAGCACTGGTAAGACAAAAACCTTCATCAATATTTAATAAATTGGACTTCATGAAACTGAGAAGCCTCTGGACAGCAATGGACACTGTCATTCAGAGGAATTGGAAACATATAGATTGGGACAAGATTTTCACTAAGTATGTATCAAACTATGATTTTTCACAATATACAAAAATTCAACAACTAGATATAAATAAATACAGCAACCCACCTTGAAAGTGTGGAACAATATAAACTGAGAATTTTCAAAAGAGGAAACATGAATGAATGTTTACCAATTCATGTAATATTGTGGAACTGACCCACTCAGGTGGAATCAGGGTCCAGATGCAGTGCTTTGAGTCAATCTGCCCCACAAATTCTCCATCTACAAGCTGCTGGAGCACATGGAGAACCTGGCCCTGGAGTTCCAAACATCCTCCCTAATTAGTGCACACCCTAGGCCCACCTGCCAGCCTCTGACTTCAGACTCAGAGCTCTGCTTGCCAGTGAGAGACTCATTCAGCACGGTAGTGTGTGTGTGGGGGGGCGGTGGAGTGGGCCTGTAGTGCTTCCTGTAGGTTAGAGGCACACAGGTAGGACCTGGCAAGTTTGGGTTGGGCTTTCAATGGAAGAGATTTGTGAGGTAGCCAGAAGCTCACATGGATTATTCCCCAACCGCTGCAAGATCTGCCTAGTCACAAGATCAGTTTGACACTGGGCAATGGCATGATGTATCCAAAAAAAAAAAAAAAAAAAAAAGAAGTACCAGTAATGTTCTAGTAGTTATGCTCCCCTAAACCCAAAAACTGTATGGTAGGAATTGCTAACATCCTTAATCCCAGCATTCTAGAGCATGAGGCAGCTAGATCTAGAAACGTCAAGTGTAATCTGATTTTCAAATGGAGTCCAGTATAACCAGAGCGGATATACACAAACTTCTTTCAAAAAACTAAAATCAAAATCAAGAAACAAACAAAGAAAACACTGGGCAGAAACAAAGCATGAGCCTATTGCCAGTGGTGCCAACTTTAATCCAGCCAGCAGGAGGCAGAGTCAGGAGGATTTGTGTGGGTTCCAGGCCAGTGTGGACTAAAAGCCAGTTCCAGGACAGGCTCGAAAACAATAGAAACACTGTCTCGAAAACCCAGAAAAAAAGAAAGAGAAAAGAAAGAGAGAGAAAGAAGGAAAGAGAGAGTGAGAGAGAGAGAGAAAGAGAGAGAGAGAGGGAGAGAGAGAGAGAGAACAGAAACAAAGGAAGTAAGAAAAAGGAAAAGAAATCTAGAACTAATTCAACAACCATATTCATGTAAAGCTCATTGGCCAGATTAATATATTGTGTGACACACTGCAGTCTTTCAGTGTCATTAAGGCCAGAGTGGATGATGAAACTCTCAGAACGTCAAATTAAATCAGGAAACAGATAGGGGAATGAAGTAGACCAGACTCCTTAATCTCAAGGACAAGCCCAGATATGGAAATCTGCCTTTGGGATGACAATTGTTGGGTGTCAACTTGACAACATTTCTAGTGAAACTCAACCCAGACATGGAGATCACCCCAGGGAGATCCTTTTTTTGTTGAATTCACTCTGGAATAAGAGGAATGCAATACCTCTCTAGGAGTTTCTAGAACTGGGAGATGTAAAGACCCACACCTTTAATCCAGTACTTGAGGACAGAAGACACAGGTTTATTAAGCCACACCTCCTTCTGGATGATTATATAAGGACCTGCATGAAGGAAGGAGTTGCTCTTTCTCCCCTTGCCCTTGCCTGGTTAGCAAGTCCATTCCAGCTTTGAAATCAGACTGTTTTATTGCTGTTCCATCATATCCTGAAGATCAGTGGAGAAATACAGCCCTGTAGATTCAAACATTCCTGGATTTTTACTGCAGCCTGTATGTCATTGCAATTAATTCCAGAAGGGGGTTGGTGATTGAATTATTGGATAAAATACTCTGCGGCTTAGAGAACCTGGACTACTACCATTACCGAGGCTCCACAATATCAAATTCCCCACACAGAACAAAACTCATACTCAACTGCTCAAGATGACAAAGACATTTCTCATTCAAATGAGCACAATGTTTTAGTTCACATTATCTCAGGCATTGTGACAACTTGGTATCCAGGAGCTACTGCTGCTGGGAAATGCAGTAGAAAGCTTATAGGTTAAGCTCTGTAGAAAAGAAGTCTTTGATGTGCAGAGAAATTTGATGCACTGGCATTCAGCCACCTAACAACCGAGCTCTATGTGGACCACAATATTCCAGCCCCATGCCTTCTAAGTCTGATGGATATCTGAGTGCAAATATATCCTTCCTCCCAGAATTTATTTTACACTAGGGCCTGATCACAGCCCTGATGTAAATGATTAGGGAACTGGCAAGGTAAAGGTGCTGAGAAAAAATAAAAAAGGAAAGAAAAAACCCACCGACTCAAGTCAATTCCAACTACTCACAAATTCATGATTGGTTTCTTGTTAAACTGCACAGAGGGCTTATGAGCAACACGAGATATTAGTCCATATGTATAGTCTTCAACTGGGCTTTTCCTTGGACATTGGAATCACTGTCAGGTTCCTACACTGCAGTTGGAATGTTACAATGCTCCTGATAGCCTTGGAGTTCACTAATGGACTGGACCTCAACATAGTGAAGATATTTCCCAGTGGCTTTTTTTTTCCTACCTAGAGTTATGTTTGGTGTTTCTTATTTATATTTACAATGTTAGTATTGGTTGTATGGTTAATGTATGCCCATATTTTCCTTTCTTCATTAATTATTAGATAATATTCAGTTTTGAAAATTATCTTTTATTTTCCTCTGTATTTTTGTCCTGTATTAAAACATTTTTACGAATATGTCATACATGCCATTATCTTTATACCATTTAAAAAGTCCTGTGTTGTTCTGTGACCATATTCCCTTGGAATATTTCTTTCTTTTTTTTTTAAAATGTTTATTTAAATTTGAGACAAACTTGCTTTACATGCTATTCTCAGTTCTGGAACCCTCCTGTCCTCCCCTGTTCCCCCCACCAATCCCCATCCTATTCCCTTTCTGTTCCTCAGGGAGAGTGAGGCTTTCCACAGAAATCTTCAAAGTCTGTCATATCATTTGGAGTAGGTCCCAGGACCCCCTTCCCCCGTGTTTCTAAGCTGAGAGAGTATTCAGCAGTTTCTGTGTTTCTCTAGCTTGGCCTTTACCCCTTTGCTCATTACTCCTTCCTGTCTGCAGCTGGATTCCAGGAATTCAGCTCAGGGATTATTTGTGGGTATATGCTTCTGCTTCCATCTGCTACTAGGTGAAGGCTTAGAGAGAAGACTCAGAGTTCTACACTCTCCCTCCTCTATATAGAATCTTCTCTGTTCCAGAAACCTCCTTGTCTCCTAGTCCCGCCTATCTTGCCAACAGTGCTTATTCATTAACCAATAAGAGAAACATTTACATAACGACATCTCTCATCTTCTCTTTTCCATCTAAAATGGATAGAAGGGTCTTACCCTTAACAGAGCAACATATATAACAAAACAGTTGTCAAGTAAGAACCACTGTTAAGAATATTTAATCCATTAACATTTAGCAAGATTTAAAGCAAGTATTTTATCATCTATCCCATCTTTGTGAGTCTAACGTCCTGTATGTAAATTATCTTTAATCTAAACTAAGGAAAACTATAACCATCAATTCCATCAAAGACCACAGAACGATAATATATAACTCTACAAATGACAGAGACTTCTCACTCTCTGGTCAGTTTCATAAAGTCCTTCTGTAATATTCAGTCTTCAGCCTATTGGACATAGTGGGTCTGGAAGACTCCTCAGCCCAGTAGGGAACTTTAATTGGCACTTTATTAGTTACTTTTCTCTGTGTCCTGCAGAGTGTCTGGCACATTCTTCCATGAAGCCGGATCCCTGCAGCAATGTCCATCATGTATCAGCAGTCACTTTCCTGGGGTCCTACATGTCCAGTTTATACAGCATGAAGTCATACGGTCATGACAAGAGCAGTATCTTTTTCAAATGGTTAGTTTTGAATACTGGAAGCAAACTCCATGAGTTTCTTTGATGTCCAACTTCCTTTCTGACACAGGTGGTGTAGCCAGGAGCAGTTATGTCTCACTGTCAAGAAAATCCCTAAACCACTTTAAATGCCATATTCTGTAGGTCTTTGAAATGTTTAATGAATACCTATTCGTCTCAAATACATCGCTGTATAACTAAAAATCCTAACTAACTTAACTATAAGTTATTTCTGTTATAGATAGCTATCTAAAATCTGTACTAAATAATGTATTACACTTCTAAATTACCTGTAAAAACAGAATACTTAAACAAAAGGAGAAATATACATTTCACAAAATCGACATTAATTTTGTATCAATAAATGAAAATCCATTTCAAAACAAGATATACATTTTTATACCATACTCCCTCCCTTTTTAACCTTTAAAAAGATATTGGTTGTGGTCATTAACCATTTATAACCAACCCCATTTGGATGAAAAATAAACATTTATAAACAACATTTGGGAATTTGGGCATCTTTCTTTCTAAAGTGCTTCCTGTAGGTAGAGGGTGCTGTCATGGAGATATTAAGAAGATGCAGAAATCCTGGCTGCAGTGGTCTGTAAGGCTGCTTCGTCCCAACTATTTTCAATGGTGGATAACCTGGGACACTGTTTCAGAGGGTCTTGCTTGATCAAACCATGTTAGTCTGGAGGGAGTCCACACCTTTTTATAGTCTGCGGAAACAAAAATAGAAATCCTTTTCCCCAGTAATCTGTCCTTGGACTTAAATTTCAAAGCAAAGCATTTTTAAAAATGTAAATTGGATGAATCAAGTAGCATTTCTTTTAACAGTTGTTGCTATTTCCTCAGCATTCAAATAATATAAAGACAACAGAATAGCATACAGCATACAAAGTTTCTCTTGCTTTCTATCTTTTTTTTCCTGTCTGCCAAGCTTTTTTTTCAATTTTTATTTTTATTTATATTTTTATTTTGCATGTAAATCCCAGTTCCCTCTCCCTCCCTCCCTCTTTCCCTTTATCCTAACTTCCCATGCCCCCATCACACTCCTATCCCATCCCCACACCCACTCCTCATGTAGGGTGATGCTTTCCAGGAGGGGTCACCTTAATCTGTCAAGTCATTTGGAGTAGGGACTAGGCCTTCTCTCCTGTCTCTAGGTTAAGGGAGTATCCCTCCACGGGGAATGTGTTCCCAAAGTCCTGTGAGTTCAGAACTAGCCTGATCTACATAGATTTTCCAGGACAGCCAAGTCTACTTGTCAGGCCTGGGGACATGGTATTATGGTTAATACACTGGCTGTGCAATAAGACACAGTGGTTCTGTTCCCAGCACCCTATCATTGGCTTATAACAACTGCCTGTGACTTCTGTAGCAGGGATACCTACAGAATCTTTTGGACTCCATGGGTAACAGGCAAGTGTGTTGTGAACAGACATACATGCAGGCAAATGCGTATTCTCAAGGAAACATATTTTTATTTCCTTAATTTTTACACAAATAACAATCAAATTCCATGAGAGATAAAATTTAATAAACAGACATCTACCCAATGTCCCATACAATCCTTTTGGCAGAGCACTGACATAGCACATCTCCTGAACAGATCATGGAACATTCTCTAAAGTACACTAAATTTTGGGTTAGACTGCAACAGTTAACAAATACAAATATAGAACCTCTTGTAGCTGATGGTTGCCTCAATTGATATTTAACACCTTATGCAGCATGGTAACCCAGGATGCCCATGCCAAGCCTCTGAGGGCTGGCTTGTCCCACACCAAGTATCTGACCTCCAGGAGCTGTCGGGCAGTGAAGATCAGAGTTCTTTCTTGGAGGGAAGAGACAACATCACAGCCATGGACCATCCATCGGACATGTCCTGAGCCAAAGACAGAGATCCTCCTAAGAACATGTGATACTCTGCCATAACAAAGGACTACTCATCGCCCTGTCTACCACAGCCCGAGGTTTTCCAATATATACTGGTCACAGGACAATATCCATGTGTAGAAACCACATTTCATGGTATGTACAGGCTCATCACATGTACAAATTATCCCATTCCATACCACATGTCAAAGCCCTGACACCAAATTATTGCCAGATTAATAGTAGTACCCATCCATCCAGGATAACTGCATGTCTGCTCCTGGAAAGACAATGGCTGGGCCACATTTGTAAGGAGCCCCAGAGCAAAGTTTTTATCTTTAACAGCCATCTTCACAACTACTCTCTTAGATACTACCATACTGGTAATTTTCCATTCTTCTAGGATGGTGCCCTTGTTAAACATAGGATGCAGGCTAACCCTGAAAAATCCCCAGCAACAGGCTTATCATATAACAAGTTATCTTATAGCAGAACACCTGCATCCTCCTTGTAATGACATTCAGCCTCCCTCACATCCTCCCTTTGGTCCATTCCCTCATGTCTCCTCTACTTAAACCCTGTGGTTTTATTCATGAAAATAGACATAATCAGAACACTGTCTTTGAGGGTAGTTGGCTGCCTCTAGAAGACCTTTATAAGTGAGCTCCACAAATGGGACAACAAATAAGTGAACCCAGAGATGCAGACATCGACTCCCAAACTTCAGATTTACTGTTTGGTAGCCATTATGCTTTAAGCATTACCAACCCCAGCCTTGCAAAAGAGTTCAGGTTGTGTTTGACCATGGGAACATCCTGGCCCCTAGCAGTCCTGTGCTTAATAATTCCTTGTTGCCTACATATGAATTCATGCAGCAGGAAAACTACACACTTAGTGTCCCTTTCTAAGATTTATCCCACAGGATTTAATAATTCCTCATGCTTTTATAACCAGTTTAAGAATGACAGTTTTGATATAGATGTAGGACAAGCCTCCTTAACCTCTTGTTTTTCAATAATTCATGTATCAACAGCTCTATATGGTAGGTCTGGACAAGTCCTAGTTTGTGTCAATGTCTTGGCTTATTGCTTGCTGCCTGCTAATTGGATGGTGTTGTGTGTCTTGGCTACCCTCATTCCAGATATAGAAATAATACCTGGGGATGAGCCCAGCACAAACCATTCAAATCTGAGGCACAAGAGTGTAGTCCAATTCATTCAAATATTGGTTGGAACTGGTATTTCAGGAGCCCTAGCCCCTGGTTCCACAGGCATGGGAATAAGAATAAAATCATACTCCAAGCTGTCTCAAAAGCTTGGTCATGTTGTACAGACCATCTACTAGTCAGTGCAGGACCTTCGGGACCAAGTTGAGTCTCTAGTAGAGGGGGTTCTACAAAATAGAAATAAATCTACAAAATAGATTTACTCACTGCTGAGACGGGAGGTATTTGTTTGACTTTACAGGAAAAATGCTGCTTGTATACTAACAGATCTGGAATTGTTTGAGGCAGAATCAAAAAACATCAAGAAGAGCTTGAGAAACAGAACAGAGTGCTGTTTGATCAACCCATTTGGAGAGCCTGGTATGGACTCCTGCCTTGCCTCCTTCCCCTGCTAGGTAAAGTGCTAGGTCCCATGTTTGGCCTACTAATTCTTTTATATCTAGGGTATTTTCTGTTAACAAAGTGATGCCCTTCATTAAAAGTCAAATTGATGCTATAAAAATGCAACCCACACAGGTACATTATCATTACCTTGATATGGCCAAAATGGGAGACAGCTATGATGAACTCTAAGCAATACACAGCTAACCCTGTGGATGGATAAATTCATCAGTCATCCTCTCTTAGTGAGCAGGGCCAGTTAGCCAATGACAATAAACAGAGGAAACATAGCGTGTCCTATCTCACTAGCCCCCTAAGACAGGAATGGTCATCAGGAGATGCCATCTACAATGATGTGTAAGGCTATGCCACACTCCTGATCCAAGAATTCCTCTGACCTAAGACAGGCACAGCTCCCTCAAGCATATCCAGCTCCATGACTTTTTTGTATTATATTTAAAAGCGGGGCATGTGGGGCAACCCAGAGCAAAGTTAGCATCTTAACAGCCATCTATCCTACTACTCTCTTAGATGGAAACATACTGGTAATTGTCCATTACTCTATGACTGTTCTCTTGTTAAACACGTGATTATGCAAGACCCTGAAAGAGTCCCAGCTGCAGACTTATGGTATGGCAAGTTATCTTATAGCAGAACACCTGCATCCTGCTTGTTAAGACATTCTGCCTCCCTTCATCCTCCCTTTGGCACATTCCCTCCTTTAGCAACGACCTAAACCCTGTGGCTATATTCATTAAATGAGACTTGATCAGAGTAAGTCTTGTGTCCATCTCTTGCATCTCTTGTGCCCCCCCCCCATTCGCACTCACTCCCCGTGGTAACCCCCAACTGTCCCTGAGGGCCGGTGCACACATTGAAGAGAATGTAATCCCTGCAAGATTAGAAATTCTTCCCATGGTCATACACACTATGTGTACCATTGGCTACACATGTGAAGAGATTGTCATCCCTAACACACAGACAACCTAATAAATTAACAGCAACTTTCAATATTCTCAAACACAAATTGTGTTGTGGGAATAGTCGTCAGCAAAATAGGTAGCCATGGTTAAAATGGGGCCCTGTAGGAGGTCTTCCTCCACATCCCCCTAGAAGTAGACAGCCAGTGAACCGGCATTTCCAACAATTAAAGTAGCTGGGAAGTGTGACTTTGAGTAGGATGATGTGGAAGGAAGACACAAGACATGGTAAAGTTATAGCATGCTCAAGAAATACTCCAGTTTCGAACGGATGCCCTGTTCAGATGAAATAGTCAGTGATGGAAGTGTCCTGATGTCATCTACAGTGCCCTGGGGACTTTGCAATCCACATGGAAGTCTGTGGACAGCCTGCCTGGTGATCTCCACAAACGTGATTCAGCCCTAGATGCAATACCTAAAAGGATTATGAACATGGGCTTCTGGACAGAGCAACCTTCCTTAAGCCCAACAAGGCCAATGAAAAGCTCCAGTATGGAAATGTGATATCTAAATCCAGGCCATTCAGGGTCTGGAGTCTCATGGGTAAGCAAATTTCCCATGCACTCAGAGCACTGTGCTTTTTTCCTGAACCACTCCATGGTGAGTCCTGGACTCTCATGTAAGCTATAAAGAGAATAGAGGACAGTGCATTTAACCTTGGAGTCTCCCCCAGTGACCAATCCCATTATATCGGCCAAGTATAAGAGCCCCTGAAATGAAATCTGAGACAAAGTATTTGAAGGAATGATTGTAAATCTGTTCAGATAATTCAAAATAGCTTGATAAACTCATGAACCTTGTAGGACAGTGGTGGGATGTGCCTTGGATCTCACCTTCTGGAGACAAATGCAGATGGTTCTTTGTGAGTTCCAGGCCAGCCTGGTCTATAAAGTTTCAGGATAGTCTTCAAAGGTACTAAGAATCCCTGTCACAAAAACCGAATATACGCAACTATCAAAAGTTAAAAATTAAAAAGCCTCAGGAAATTACTTTTACTTTTTAAAAGGCTGGTGCTATTTGTTACATTTTACATACTTAGGAAGGCTTATTTAGGGAAATTTCCTAGACAGGTTGACCTAGGTGGAATATGGGAAATTACCAACTATATGAATTTTTAGATTATCACCAGTACCTAGGGTTATGTAATTATCTTTACTTAGTGGTGCTGAAGATAAAAAATGACGAATTAATTTGTAGGAGACTTGGCTCTTTCTCCTAAGATATTTTTCAGAGAATGGTGGTGAATGAACAAGTGGCAGAACTGTCTGCTGTCTGTCTTTCCAGGGAGCATCCCTTTGCTTATGGCTTTGCTATCCATCTTGAGTCATCATGTCATGACACCACAAATGCCTCATCATTCTCTGAGATGCTAGTCCAATAAAAATACATTGCTTCCCTAGGCAAGGCCGCGAAGTGACCGCAATGAGGGAGCTGTGTAGTCATTGAGAGTACTCTGAACATAAAGGGGAATTATGAAAGGCCCCGGAAGAAGGCTAAGATTCTCTGCCATTTTGGTTGTCAACTTGACTGCATCTGCAATTCATCGTAAGCCAAAACTCTGGGACACGTGTGAGGGATCATTTCCTAATTGAATCAGGAAAGTAGGGAGGTCTACTCCTAACCTGGAACTTTTTGGTGGGAACACACACCTTTAATCCAGATCATTGGTGGTGAAAGATCTGTCTCTAATCAGGGCCACACCCTCTGCTAGACTTGAAAGCTGGAAGTGCCTCCATTGCCTGCTTAAGTCCCTTCCTTCACTGACATGAGAGCCTGCTTGTTTGTGATTTCAGCACCAGCATATACTGACCCCCACCTCATACATCCATCGCCCCCTTTGGACCCCAGCGGTGGAGCGACCCCCTCCTACCAATCTATGCCAGAGTTGTCCCAAAGGCAAACACTGGGCTTCTGAATACAGATCTCAAGCTAAGAGCCTGGGTCAAACTCTTCTCATAGGGCAGGCCCTGGGGCTGTCAGGTTTCTCCCACATTGAAAAACTCCCAACCCTTTAGTCGTGCACAATATCCCCCACAGCTGAGAAGTTTCATCTCAGACTTCAAGGTGGGCCACAGTAGGACAGGACGCACATGCTGAGGCTCCTCAGGCTTTAGGCATGGGACTCCTTGGTCATATGTTTGGTTGTATCCAGTTCTCCTCTCCAAGGAATTCAGATTTTACCAAGAATTGTTGATAATGACTTTGCAGGAGAAATAAAGATAATTGTTTCTGCCCAGGCTGGTTCACATGCTGTCCTCTCTGGTGAGCACCTGGCACAGTTCATTCTACTCCCTCTTCACCAGCTTAATAACACAAACGGGACCACACTGATCATCCTTCTGAGTCCTCCCATACATACTGGGTTCAAGAGGATTCGCCCCAGTGCCCCTTCTTAAAGTTTTCCTTAATGGCAGGCCACAAATTAAAAAAGGGGACATTTTATGACATTTGCGGTATCCTGTGAAACATCCTCCACTATGCCCTCTATGGATTAACTTTCTGGTTGTGGATAGCGATGGAAAATCGGCTGCAGATCACCACAAACCATGGTAAAATAGTGGGACCCCTTAAGTGCAAGATGGAAAGGACCTGATGCAGTCCTAATTTAGGGATGACGCTTGGCCTGGGTCTATGATCAAGAAACAGGAGGTCCAAGATGGCTCCTAGACAGGCTTGCCAGCCAATTTAATGTCACCCTATCCAGGTGCCAGAATCCCCCCTGCCCTGAGATAAATCCTCCTTCCATTCCAGATACTGTTAGGCCTATATTCACCGCCGTTGACCTCTGGTTCGAGGCTGCTCCTCTGGATCTCCGTTCACATTTTAGATAGCTCTCATCAGCCCCTTAATTACACCTGGGTGGTCATCCCGTGGCCAGTAGAAGGCATCCCATGTCTCCCATGACCCCAGGTCGCCTAACTTATACCCTGACCTTTGCAAACTTGCCCTTGTTGTATGTGTCAGTTGGGACTTAGAATCTTATATTGACCCTCCGAAGGTCCCTACTTACCTCTTGCCAATGGGGAGCATGGGCCTTGATCCCTGGGGTGGTTGTAGCACTAAAGATAGAAGCAGCATGCTCCCATCCTCTCCTTCTACATTTGCCCATAATTCAATTGATAAAGAGCACTATATTACAAATATTGTGACATTGGGAATTTTTTTAAATTTTGTTAACTTAACTGGGGCTGTGAGACATGTAGACACACATTCTGGAAACCATCCTTCTCCTGTGGTTACATAATAGTCACAGCCCATTATACTATCAAGGATGTCCTTTATACAGGATGGACCAATGTTCTACAATGCTCCACATTAGGCCACCCTGTTAGCATTACCTTTGCTACTGAGTGCAAGAAACGGAGTGGACCTCAGGATTTACTTGACAATTTCAAGTAGATAAGGAGAGGTACAATGATGGCCTTAAAACCGTTCCCAGTAGTGGCAACCCAGTCCAAATAGTTCCTAACAGATCACTGGGGACTAATGTCCTACCCCCTTGACACGAACCCATTGTTCAAACCTGGTGACAATTAGTCCTCTCCTCACCCTAAAGAGCCCTCCTTTGATTCAAATTCTAGGGAGCTCATTTTAAAACTTGTTAATCAAACCATTTGGCCTTGAACAAATCAATCCCCAACTCACTGAATCATGTTGGCTCTGCTATCATTGTTCCTCATCCTTCCACAGGGGAATTTCATTTCTTGGATACTTTTCTTGCTCAAACATCTCTACTGACTGAAGATGGAACCACAACCCATCATCCAAGCTCACCCTTAAAGAAATCATGGGCTCTGGACTCTACCTTCCCCCAGTTTCCAAGTCCCCATGACCCATTCCCATCTCTGCAATCTTATCCTGTCACCTGGTGACCCTTCTCTCTACCTAATTCATAACAAAGATTCCTGGCAGGCATGTCAGGAAGGCCTTACCACCTGCATTTTTCACCCCTCCTAAACACTACACCTAGGGTTTGATTTTGGCAGAGTGAGTTCCCTGACTCAACCATTATTCTGATTAAGAATTTAGCCAGATTTGGGTGGAACCGGAGGGGGCTCTCACCCCTACTTTGACTGCACTGACCCTTGCATTGCTTTTGGGCCTGGAACCTGGAGCAGTAGAAGGCATTGAGAATTCATCCCTTGTTCTATCAAACTGCCATTACCCAGACCTTCTGACCTCTATAGATAATGAAATCCATAACTTGGAAGAGGGCATTAACTGCCTTGAAAAATCTTTAGTTTTCCTTTCAGAGGTCATCCTCCAAAACAGGCTAGGCTTAGACCTATTGTTTTGACAACAAGGAGGAATTTGTAGAGCACTCAAGGAAGAATGTTGCTTTTATACAGATCACACAGGAGTGACAAGAGACAGTATGGCCAAGGTCAGAAGGGCTTGAAAAAAAGAAGGATGCAGTGAGGATAGGAACAAGGCTGATTCTAAACTCGGCTCTCATCCTCACACTAGCTTACCATCATGCTCTCATCCATTGCTGGCTTATTGATTCTGCTTGCCTACGGTCCTTGGGCTAATATAAAGTTAACTGGCTTCATCTGGCAACAGAACCAATTGGAAAGACTATTCAGGTACGTTATCAAGGGCATGACCTCGATGATCATGGTCAAAGTGAACCTTTAGAAGGTGATAAATAACCCATGATCAAGGGAGCCACTTCCCAGGGAAGCCTCCTTCTGCTATTGAGAAAACTAGAACACCATTGGGAGTGCAATGAAGAGAGGCCAGAAAGGGCACCTACCCTGGCCTTCATGGGAGTATACCTGGTTGCATGAAGGTCAATGTGAGCAAAACCCTTCCCACCACAAAAAAAAAAAAAAAAATATTGCTGCAGGCATGAGCAATCTCACCAGCCAGGCTGGGTGGCTTGCTTTAAGATGTATATCAAATAACCATCTAGGGAGACCAGGGTCCCTGCTCCCACTCATGGTGAGATAGTGTCAATAGCTCACATTCTTACTTGGAAAAAAAGGGAGGAATTGCCAGGAGTAATCGTGGCATAAGCCTTACAGATTGCAAGGTTTTCCTTAGAATAGCAGATTGAGTTAGAAGTCCCAATCTACCTCCCCCCCTTTTCAATTTCCTGAGAAGTAGAACTTGGGGCTCAGGGGAATGCAGTTAATGCAGTTATTTAGCAACTCCCCTGCTAACAACTTGCTTATCTGCATATCCTGCTCATCTTTAGTGACCTATAATGAAGAACAGCAGACAGGCAGTGCAGTTACGAGGAAACGAACAGCCCCCACTTACGATTCCCCCCACCTTACCTAGATTTCTGCCCTAACCACTAGATAACATGCTAGAGAAAAATAAAATTTTGTAGCTTGATAAGAAGGCCTCTCTTGATGCCTGTTTCTAAGGTCTCTCATCCCTTCATTCTAGATACTTTGGGCTTCATGCCTTCCTTGCTACCCCACTGGTCATGTAAAATAGTGCTAGATAATAGTCCATATTTACACAGCCAATAACTGGGCTGTAGTTGGAATGCTGAATGCTGTTTTTTGAGTGGAAGATGCAGGCATATATACTGACTCACAACACAGTGCAAGCAATCAAGGCTCAAGCATGCAAGTGCTCCCGGTCTTAGTTCCTGTCTAGCAGATGTGTGTTAACAAATCAAGAAGAGTACAAAAAACTACTGTGGCACAAAATGTTCTAGCCAGCAGATTCAGGCTTGCTCAAGGTGCCTCAGGGGTCCAGGCAGGGAGCAACACTCTTTGATTCCTACATATCAGTTCCAATGTTACATAGGTCCTGATAGTCTCAAATAGACTAGACCTCAAGATAGTAAATATAGTTCCCAGTGTGTTGGGCTTCTTTCCTGGATATGTTTGTTGCCCATGTTTACACATACATAGTTAGATTTCCTTCTAGGGTTATTTTGTTTTTGTATTGTACCTTTTATAATTATCTAATTTTCATTTTTGTAAATTAAGTCTCTTATTTCCATTTGGACTCCTTTTTTTTCCTGTACTAAAAGTATTTAAGTATTTATCAAAGATATCCATTTTGATTATGCCTTTGGTAACATATCTGTGCTAGACTTGGATGATATTCACCTGCAGTATTTCTCTCCTTCCAGCATATCTTTGGGAATTTTACTAGAACTTTGACAAAAGCTCAGCCTTCTCATTCTTCATGACCCAAATAACATAAAATCTGTCTGATTTCTGTCTGCGTGTCTCCTTTGTTTCACATAAAATAGTATGTTGCTCGAGCTACTTTTATAATAACACAAGGTTTCACTAGTCACTGTGCATAGTATGTTGTCTTGCCCAGACACTTCTTCTATGGTATTATATTGTTCAATTTGTTTACTTTGAAGTAAACTCCTGTCCTGGTGTGAGTCCATTTGGATGTGTAAATGCAGGGATCTGTAGTATTTCTGAAAGAATGTGAAGTATCAAGACACAAATTAATGATTTTCTCATTTATGTTTATTGAGAAAAGCAGGTTATATTTATTTATGTTGGTATTGAATGACCAGCGGAGGGCATGGAGCCTATGCTGCCACTCAGGACAGACGCCGCCCCCCCCAATCCCTCATGAGAAGCTGTCTTGATGCAAAAGCATGAGGTCTTTTATATTCCAGTGCACTGGGGTCCATAGCCATACTCCACATGGCATAGAGGACTGGGAACCCTGGGCACAGGGTTCAGACAGCTTTTATAGGGTCACAAACCAATCATCTCATAGCATGCAGTGCGGACCAATCAATTTGAACCATCTAAGCCTGCACTTAGCCCAGGAAGCCTGCTTTCGCTAGGGCTTCTGGGTAGCGTGGCATGGCTCATTTCCTATTTTCATTCACTCACAGGTGTTGTCATAAAACCACCCTGTTGTAAACAGTCAAGAATGACCTTTTGCCTACTCACTGCCAGGGGGCAGAGTCTAGGGAAAAGTAGGCTAAATTTTTCCATCCTCCCAGCTCATGGAAATAATGAACTCTTTGACCATCACCTATGGTAACTCATGGGCTGTGAGTTAGGCCCTTTGTATGTGGGAAACACTTGTGAACCATGAACTATTGGAGGACTCCTGACAGTAGGACAAGGATCAAACCTTGGTACTTGAGCTATATTGTTGAAGCCCAATCCTCATGATGGGATGCCATGCTCAGACAAAATGCAAGGGAGAGGCTTGGTACTTCCCCTACTTAAAGTGCCAAACTTTGTTGAATCCTCATGGGAGCCCTGGACCGTGAAGAGGACTAGTTGACTGGGGGATTTCTCTTCATCACAGGAGAAATCCATGAAGATGAAGTCTTAATTCTGAACATCTATTGCCCAAATACATAGGCTCAATACTAAAACTCTAATCTCACACAAAACCTTACACACTTAGAGAGGGAGACTTCCAGAACCCACTCTCACCACTAGACAGTCCCACCAGACAGAAACTTAACACAGAATCAAAAGAACTAACAGAAGTTATGTCCCAATTGGCTTTAACAGACATTTATAGAACATTCCATCAAACACGAAGAATATACCTTCTTCTCAGTTTCACACGGAACCTTCTCTAAAATTGAACACATACTTGGCAACATAACAAAGGTCAACATATCCAAACAATTTGAAATAGCCTCCTGTATCTTATCAGACCACCATGCTTTAAAGTTGGAATTCAACAACAACAGATTGCAGAAACCCTATAAACTCGTGGAAATTGAAAAAATGCCCAGTTGCAAAATTCCTGGGTCAAGGAAGAAATAAAGAAATTGATTAAAGACTTCCTAGACTTCAATAAAAATGAAGACACGACATAGGCAAGCTTATGGTACACTTTGAAATCAGTAGAATGAGTAAACCATTGTACTAAAGGCCTATATGAAGAAAATGGAGGATAGTCACATTAAAGAATAAACAGCACAGTTCAAAGACCCAGAAAAAGACGAAAACTCACCATGGAGGACTAGATGGCAAGAAAAATCATTTTGGGTGCTGAGATGAATAAAGTAGAAACTCGTGGTGGGGCTTATCAGGGAAGAGAGGTGGGTGGCAGCCAGAAGTTGACATCGATCATTCCTCAAACCCTGTAAGACCTTCCTAGCCACTTGATCACCTTGAAGCTGGGCAATGGCATGATGTATCGAAAAAGTGTCAGTGACGTTCTAGTACTTATATCCCCCAAACCTAAAAACTGTCAGCTAGGCGTTGCTAACATCTTTAATCCCAGAATCTAGAGACAGAGGCACCCAGATCACAAAAAGTCAAGCTTAATCTCATTTTCAAATAGAATTCCAGGAAAACCAAAGCTGATATACATAAAAATAAAAAACTAAAAGTAACAAAACAAAACAAAACAAAAAAAACCAAGACGACAACAAAACTTGTGCCAATTGTCAGTGGTGCCACCTTTAATCCCAGCAAGCAGGAGTCAGAGGCAGGAGGATGTGTGTGAGTTCCAGATCTTCGTGGACTACAGAGCTTGTTCCAGGACAGGCTCCAAAACAAGAGGGAGAAACCCTGTCTCAAAAATACCAAAAAGAAAGACAGAAAGAAAGGAAGAAAGAAAGAAAGAAAGAAAGAAAGGAAGATTGAAAGAAAGAACAAAAGAGAGAGAGAGAGAGAGAGAGAGAGAGAGAGAGAGAGAGAGAGAGAGAAAGAGAGAGAGAGGGGAAGGAAAGAAGGGAGAAAGGAAGGAAAGAGAAAAGATAAGAAATCTGGAACCAATCCAAGAATTAATTACAGTGAAGATTTGCATGTAAAGCTCATTGGGCAGATTAATGTACTGTGTGACACACTGCAGTCTTCTGAAGTCATTAAGGCCTTAGTGTAAGAAGAAACTCTCAGAACTTCAAATTAAATCAGGAAGCAGAGAGAGGGAATGAAGTAGGCTAGACTCCTTAATCTCAAGGACAAGCCCAGTGATGGAAATCTGCCTTTGGGATAACATTGTTGGGTGTGAACTTCACTACATCTCTAATGAACCTCAACCTAGACATGGAGTGCACCCCTGGGAGACATCCTTTTTTGATGGATTTACCCTTAGTCAAGAGGTATGAAATACCCCTCTAGGAGGATCTAGAGCTGGGAGGTGTGAAGTCACACGCCTTTAATCCGGATCTAGAGGCCAGAAGACACACCTTTATTATGGCCACACCTTCTACTGGTTGACTATATAAGGCCATTTGAGAAGGAGGGTTTGCTCTTTCCTGCCTTGCCCAGGCCTGGTTAGCAGTCCATTCCATGTCTGGAATTAGAGACTATTTCTTTGGTGTTCCAGCATATACTGAAGATTTGTTGAGAGATACGGCCTTGTGGATTGAAAACCTCTTGGAGTTTTGACTACAGTCTGTAAGTCATTCCAATGAATTCTGGAAGGTGGTGGAGGTGGTGACTGAATTATTGTATGAGATACTCTGTTGCTTAGAGAATCCTGAGTAATACATTTAAAAAGGCTCCATCACATGAAATTCCACGCATATGGCAAAAGCTCATACTCAAATGCCTAAGACCACAGGGACCTTTCTCATTTAAAGGGGCACCGTGCTTTAGTTCACATTATCTCAGGCATTGTGAGCACTTGGTTTTCAGTAGCAAGTGTTCCTTGCTTGGAACACTGCAGAAAGCATAGAGCTGAAACTTTCTAGGAAGCAAGACTTTGATGAGCAGAGAAATTTGATTCACTGTCACCAGCCAACCTAAACACCCAGCTCGGTAAAAAACCACAGTTTCCTAGTTCCAGGGCTTGTAAGTCTGTTCCCTATCAGAGTGCTAATAAATTCTTCCTCCCAGAATTGACTTTTCCATGGGACTTTATCACAGAAAAGATGAAAATGACTAGGGCACTGGTATGGTCAAGATTCTGAGAAAGAAATACAAGAAAGAAAAAAAAATCCCACAATCACTGCCAGTTCTCACCACTCACAAATTCACCATTGGTTTGTTCTTGTGAAATTGCACAGAGGGCTCATGAGCAACACTCGATATTAGGTAGTGTCTACACAGTCTTGAACTGGGCCTTTTCCTTGGACATTGTAGTCACTGTCTGATTCCTACACTGCAGTTAGAATGTTAGAATGGTCCAGATTTGGAGATCTCTAATGGACTGGACCTCAATGTAGTGAATATGTTTCCCAGTGGTTTTATTTCCCTTCCCTAGAGTTATGTGTGGTCTTTCCTATTTATTTTACAATGTTAGTATGTATTCTATGGTTAATGTATGCCTATAGTTTACTTTCGCCATTAATCATCAGCTAATATTCAGTTTTGAAAATTAAGTCTCTTATTTCCCTTTGTATTTTTGTCCTGTATTAAAACATTTTTAAGAATATACCACACATGCCGTTTTGATTATACCATCTGTCTTTTAATTTTATTCATTTATTTTTTATTTTACATGTCTATCCCAGTTCCCTCTCCATCCATCCCTCCCTCTCTCCCTCTCTCCCCCCTCCCATGTTCCTTCACAACCCTCCCCTCCCATCACCCCACCCCATTCCTTGTATAGGGCTATGCTATCCAGGTGGGGTCATGTAAATCTGTCAAGTCATTTGAAGTCAGAACTAGGACTTCTCTCTTGGTTCTAGGTTAATGAATTTTCCCTGTATGGGGGATGTGTCTGCAAGGTCCTTTTGTGCACCAGGAATACATCCTGGTTCCACTGTCTGAGGTACCTTAGACTGCTCAGTCCTTCTAGCTGATACCCAATTTCAGGGGGTCTGAGTTAGTTCCATGCTGGATTCCCAGCTATCAGTCTGAGGCCTTGTTCAGGTCAGCAGTCTCTATGTGTTTCTGCAACCTGGTCTTGTCCTCTCTCTCTCTACATCTTGATTCTAGTTTGACTAAGTGTTTAGTTGTGGGTGTTTGCTTCTGTTTCAAACAGGTTCAAGATGAGAGCTGCATGATGGGGGATGAATTAGTTGTTGATCTCACTATCCGAGAAGGGCATTTATGGTAGCCTTTCCACAGTTGCTCCAATTGTTATTTGGCAGCAGTCTTGAAGGCCTCTAGACCTTTCTTTAGGTTCATTTTTCTCTTCAAACCCAATAATGGCTCCCCCTTGTATGTCTGGTCTCTCTTCCTCTCCATCTCTCTCTCTCCGTCTCTCCCTCTTCTGTCTTTTATTCCTACCCCTGACTCGCACGTGCTTTCCTCTCCTCACCTTCTTTCTCCTACTTCTCTCTCTACTCACTGCCCAACACCCCCCTTCCCATGTGCACTGGAGGACTAGTTCCCCCCTTCTGTGAGGGATATTGTATGACTCTCTTAGAATACAACTTGTTTCCTCATTCTTTGGAGGTGTGAATTATAGGCTGGTGATCCTTTGCTCTAGATCTAAAATCCATATATGAGCGAGTACATACCATTTTCATCTTTTTCAGACTGTGTTACCTCATTCAGGATGGTTCCTTCAACTTCCGTCCAATGCCTGCGATTTTCAAGATTCCATTATTTTTTTCTGCAGAGTAGTATTCCATTGTGTAGATGTGCCACATTTCTTTATCCATTTTTCAGTTGAGGGATATCTAGGTTGCTTCCAGGTCATTGCTATTACAAATAATGCTGAGATAGTTACCCAGAAATTTGTCCATTTCCTTTGAATTTTCAAGTATTGTGGAATACAGGTTTTCAAAGTATAACCTGAAAATTGTCTGGATTTCCTCTTTGTCTATTGTTATGTTCCCCTTTTTGTTTCTGATTTTGTCAATTTAGTTGTTCTTTCTCTGCAATTTGGTCAGTTTGGAGAAAGTTTTGTAGCTTGTTGATTTTATAAAAAAACCAACTCTTTGTTGCTTTGATCTTTTTGTATTGATTTCCTGGTGTCTATTTTGTTGATTTCAGCTCTCAAATTGATTATTTCCTGGTGTCTACTCTTCCGGGCTGAGTTTGCTTCTTTTTGTTCTAAGGATTTCAGTTGTGCTGATAATTCTCTTATGTGACTATTCTCTGTTTTCTTCATATGGGCACTTAGTGCAATGATCTTCCCTCGTAACACTGCTTTCAAGGTGTCCCATATGTTCGAGTATGTTCTGGTCGAGTTTTAGGAAGTCCTTAATTTCTTTCTTTATATGTTCTTTGACCCAGGTGTGGTGCCACTGCACATGTTCAGTTTCCATGGGTTTGTAGGTTTTCTGCCATTTGTGTTGTTGTTGATTTCCAATTTTAATGCATGGTGGTCTGTTAAGATATAGCTGACACTCCAATTCTCTTGTACCTATTGAGGTTTGTTATATTGCCTAGTATGTGGTCCATTTTAGAGAAGGTTCCATGTAGAGCATAGAAGAAGTTATATTCTTTGTGTTTGGAGGGAAAGTTCTATAGATGTCTGTTAAACCCAGTTGAGACTTCTGTTAGTTCTTTTGTTTCTTTATTAACTTTCTGATTGGTGGTCCCCTCTGTTGGTGAGGCTGGTGTGTTTAAGTCTCCTACTATAAGTGTGTGAGGTTTTATGTGAGGTTTGAGTTTTAGTGGTGTTTCTTTTATGAATGTGGGTGTCTTTGCATTTGGGCCATAGATGTTCAGAATTGAGACTTTGTGTTGATGGACTCCTTGTGATGGATATGAAATGACCATCTTCATCTCTTTTGATTAATTTTTGTTTGAAGTCTAACTTATTAGATACTAGGATAGCCACACCTGCTTTCTTCTTGGGTCCATTTGATAGGAAGATTTTATTCCCAACCATTTACCCTCAGGTAATGTCTATATTTGAATCTTAGATGAGTTTCTTGTAGACAACAGAAGGATGAATTCTGTCTTTACATCCATTCTGTTAGCCCGTGTCGGGCTGGATTTGTAGATACATATTGTGAAAATGTGGCTTTGTCAATAAATATCTTCTTTACTACATCTATAGTGATTGAGAGTTTTGCTGGGTATAGTAGCCTGGGCTGGCATCCCTAAACTCTTAGAATTGTAAAACATCCATCCAAGACCTTCTTGCCATGAGGGTTTCCATGGAGAAGTCAGGTATAGTTTTGATAGGTCTGCCTTTAGATGTTACCTGTACTTTTTCCTTCACTGCTCTTAGTATTCTTTCATTATTCTGTATGTTATGCGTTTTGATTATTATATAGGTCTGCCTTTAGATGTTACCTGTACTTTTTCCTTCACTGCTCTTAGTATTCTTTCATTATTCTGTATGTTATGCGTTTGTTGGCGCCGGCCGCCCCCGCGCTCCGTTGCGTTTTGATTATTATATAGGTCTGCCTTTAGATGTTACCTGTACTTTGTCCTTCACTGCTCTTAGTATTCTTTCATTATTCTGTATGTTATGCGTTTTGATTATTATATGTCGAGGGTTTTTTTCCTTTGGTCCAGTCTATTTGGTGTCCATTATGCTTCTTGTACTTTCAAGGGCATGTCCTTCTTCTGATTGGGAAAGTTTTCCTCAAAGATTTTGTTGAATATGGTTTCAGCACCTTTGAGCTGGGCTTCCTCACCTTCCTCTATGCCTATTATTCTTATGTTTAGTGTTTTCATGGTGTCCCACACTTCTTGGATGTTTTTTGTTAAGGATTGGTTGGATTTACAATTTTCTTTAGTCGATGAATCTATTTCCTCTAGTTTATCTTCCGCGACTGTGATTTTCTCTTCCATCTCTTAAATTCTGTTGGTTATGCTTGCATCTGTAGTTCCCTATCATTTGACCAGTTTTTCTATTTCCAGCATTCCTTACGTTTGTCTTTATTTTCTCTATTTCAGATTTCAAGTCTTGAACCATTTCCTTCACCTGCTTAATTGTTTTATTCTTGGCTTTCTGTACTTTCTTTATTTTCCTTACAAATTTGTTCATTTCTTCCAATTTTTTGTTTGTTTATTCTTCCATTTCTTTGAGGAATTTTCTCATATGTTCTTTGAGGCCCTCTATCATTTTTATGATTATAATATTGAAGTCGTTCTCTTCTGCTTCATCTGCCTTGTGTTATGGTCTGGTTTGTGTAGATTCCCTAGATTCTGCTGGTGTCATGCTTGTCTTTCTGTTAGGTGTTTTGTTGCATTGCCATCTTCCCACAGCTTATTCCGGTAGGTGTCTCTGTCTCTATGGTACTTCCCCAATGGGCTTTGTTGGGTCAGATGTTGGATGTCTGTAGGTCTGGGTGGTCCAAGCTCTCTAGGAGTTTTTACTGCAGGCAGGGGCCTGACAATGGTTATCAATGATCAGGCTCCAGCAAAAGACTGGAGCTGGGAGTCAAAGATCTCAAATGTTGCAACTCCGGGTGTTCCTTAAGCTGATAGGCAGATCTAGCCTGAGCCTTGCACTCTAAAGCTGAGGCCTCCTTAGCAGAGGCCCTGCGATGGGTGTCCTGATTATACCATCTCAAACATGCCTGTGCTGTACTTTGATCATATTCTCCTGGAGCCTTTCGATCCTTCCTGCATATCTTTGTGACAGATACCAAGACTTTGGAAAAAGCTCAGTTTCCCTGCTTGCTCCTGACCCAGACAACTCAAAATAGATCTGATTTCAGTTTGTGTATCTGCTTTGTTTTATGTGAAACTATATCTGGTTCTAGCTACCTTATTTATAACACGGGGGTTCACAACTCAATGTGCTTAGAGTGTGGGCTCCTCCCCAGAGTCTCCTTATATGCTATGCCATTGTTAATTTGTTTTGTGTGAAGTCCAATCCTTTTCCTGTGTGAGTCCATTACGTCGTGAATGAAGGGATCTGTCATGTTTTGCTGAGATGAATGTAAAGTACACAGGAATCTCCGAAATGATTTTCTCATCTATGTTCATTGAGGAAAGGAGTTTAGTGTTTATTTGTGTGCTCATTTGCTTGGTGGCTCAAGGCAATACTGACACTGGGATCATTTGTCAGACATTCCTTTCCTTTTTCTTTCAAGAAGTGTTTTCTTCTTGAACTGGTGTTTGTCTTTGCGGTTCTATTCCTGCCACAAACACAATGACCAACAAGAAAGTTCATCATGAAAGGGGTTAAGCTGCTTACACATACAAGGTGGCTGTATATCTCTAAGAAAGTCAGGACAGAAACTCAAACACAGCAGGTTCCTTGAGGCAGGCACTGATGCAGAATCCATGGAAGGGTGCTACTTCCGTTCTTCATCAGTCTGCTTTAGAATAGAAGCCAGGACCACAAGTCCAAGGGTACCACTCACTCTGGGATTGGCCCTCCCGCATTGATTACTGATTGAGAAAATGCCTAAAAGCTGTGTATCCTGGAGGTCTCTTCAACTGAGTTCCACTCCTTTCAGATGGCACTATTTGTGTCAGGTTTGCACACTATTAAGTCCAGGACAGTGTACATTCACATCCAAAGTTTTTATAGAATCAATGAATCCAAGAGGCCAGGGCTTTGGGCTTTGCTTGGTTTGGAGCCAGTTTGTTACCATCCACACTTGTTTCTCAAGGAATTCTTTACATTCTTTCTAATTTTCTGTGATTTAAGAGTTGAAACATCCTTAAAAATCCTTCTGGATTGTAAGATTCTTAGGATAACAAAATTTCCCTATATTTTGTACCTACTGTCTCTTAATCAGATTGGCCAAGGGTTCTCATTCTAATGCATTCTTGACCATGACACACATCATGATTCCTTTCACCCAAGTATTGTCTTTTCCATATACATAGCAGTGATTCCACTCTATTTTATGTTTATGATGATTTCTCTTCAAGTGTTTTGTGTTGGGATCTTATAGTATTTGAAGTGTGCCATCATTAGGACTTTGGGTGCATCATATATTTTTTGATATGTCATATTTCACAGAAGATAATTCATAGCATTGGACCACCATGTAAAATTGCTTTCATTTCTGTTTCTAGCATTGATTGCACCACAAATTATCAAGATAAAATGGGTGAAATTCCAGTAAGCATCATGGCCAGCCACTTGGAAGAGGACATCCTCCAACAGGACTTCAGAATCTTAAAATCTCTAGATTTTGGTTCATTTGGGGAGGTGAAGCTTGCATGCCATCTTCCTACAAATACACAGGTTGCTGTCAAGGTGCTGGAGAAAAATCCAACTGCTGTGACTGACAACACCTCTGAAATAGAGATCCTTCAGTCTTTGGAACATAGAAATATAGTTCGATTTTTTCATGCCATTGACACAGTGAACATGACTTATGTTGTTATGGAGTATGTTCCTGGAAAGAATTTGGAGATGTTCCTCAGGAACGTAGCCTATCTGACAGAGGATGAAGCTAGACCAATATTCCAACAGGTGGTGACTGCGGTGCACTTTCTCCACCAAAGACTCATTGCACATCGTGATATTAAATTGGAGAATATCCTTATCGACAGAGCTGGAAACGTCAAGCTTTGTGACTTTGGATTGGCCATTCAGCTCAAAGAGGGGCAGATGTTGAAAGAGAGCTGTGGCTCCTTGCACTATATGGCTCCAGAGATCTTGGCAGGGAAACCCTATGATGGGCTGGCAGTTGACATGTGGAGCTTGGGAGTTGTCCTGTATGTGCTGGTCACAGGACAATTTCCATATGAAGAAAGGACTTATCATGGTATGCATAAGGTCATCAGCAAAACAAAATATCCACTTCCCTACCACCTATCAAAGCCCTGTTGCCAAACCATTGGACGATTACTCGCAGTCCCGACCAGGCACAGGATAACAATAAGTCAGCTCCAGGAAAGAAGATGGCTGGGCCACATTAAAGATCATGTAGAACCAGCAAAGAAGGAAATCCTTCTGAGGGTCATAGACATATTGTGCACCAGTGGCTATAGCTGTGAAGAAATCGTGTCAACCCTAACTCACAGACAACCAAATACTAAATTAGCAGCGACTGTCAATATACTTAAACATAAGTTGATCTCTGGGGAGTGTCATCAGGAAAATGGGAATTCCTGTTTAAACAACAGCTGTGTAGGAGCTCTTCAGCCCCTTTTCCCGTTGAAGAGGACCGCCAGTGTACCTTCCATTCATAAAATTATACAAGCTGGGAATTATAACTTCGAGGAGGAAGGTGAAGAAGGAAAAGCCAAGAGATTCCAAAGTGAAAACATGCTCGACAAACTCTCCTGCTTAGAGATGTTGCCCAGTTCAGAGGAAAGACTCAAGAAAGGAAATGATTGGATGGCTAATGTCATCCACAGTGCTACCAGGTACTTTGCAATGCACATGAAGTGTGTTGACAGCCAGCCTTGTGATGGCACCACATGTGAATCAGGTCTGCATGCAACACCGACAACGATTTTGAGCACGATCTCCTCTTCACAGCAACCACCCTTGAGGACCAACATGTCCAATGACCAGGCTCAGGTACCACCCACAATCTCAGGATCGAGGGCATTCAGGGCCTGGAAACTGATAAAGAAACGATTATCCCATGCGCTCAGAGAACTGTGCTGTCTTCCTGAACCATTTCCTGGAGAATCCTGGACCCTCTTGTAACCTACAAACAAACAAACAAACAAAAAAAAAAAGACAGAAAAAAAAAAAGAAAAAGAAAAAAATTGAGTGTATAAAAGACCTGTGTGCTCTGGCCATCAAAATGTTTTCCTCTTTATTAGTTTGTCTATGTTAATTTAATAAAGAACCTACTGTTAATGACAAGAATCTGCCAGAAGTAACCAAACTAAGACATTTAGCAATAATGGAGAGGATGACCTAACTGGTCTAAGCTTTCAATTAGATTGAGGTTTTGGTCAAGAATCATCATCCAGTCATCATTCCATAACTGACTGAAGCAGATGATGAGATCGGCAACCAAGCAACAGGCCAACCTCTAGGAAGACAGTTCACGACAGGAAGGAGGGAATCTATGAGCCAGGAAGATCAAGACCATGATGGAGAATGCTCCAGAGACAGCTCAATCAAGCTCATGGAAATCATGAGCTCTAGTCCAACAGCTCTGGACACTTCAGGGGTCTGAACCTGGCACTCTGTACTCATAAAAAATTATGGAGCTTGGACTATTGAGGATGTCTGACAGTGGGACAAGGGTCAAATCTTGGTACTTGAGCTAGCTAGGTGCCTCCCATTCCCTATCCTGGGTTGCCATGCTCAGACAAAGTGCTTAGCAGAGGTACCTGTGCTGCCCCTTCTTAATGTGCCAGACTTTGTTGAATCCTCGTGGGAGCCCTTCCCCATGAGATGTGGACTGGGGGAGCCAAGTGGTTGGGTAATGGTGGGTACAGTAGCAATGACTGAGTCTAGAATGTAAAATCAAAATTAAAATAATAAACAACTTACTAAAAATAGAAAGCATCCTAGCACAGTGTCTTCATACAGTTCACAACCCTGGGTTGGTATCTTGACCTCTCACATGAAATCATCTCCGAATCCCACTGACAAACCAGGACTATGTGTCTCCACAGCTGAGCCTCGTGCAGCACACATCTAAGAAAGGATAGCCAAGCCATGAACTTCATGCCCAGGCAAAGCAATACAAGTCGGTTGGAAGAAATTAACCAACAAAATAAACCCAAAAGACTAATCCCCTTTACAAACACAGAGCTAACATGAGAAATCCTAGACACCCTTGAGTCTCCCCAAATGACCAATAGGCCAAGGGAAAGGGTCCCTGAAACAAAATCTTTGAAGGAATCGTTGTAAATATATTCAGATAACTCAAAATAGCATGATAAACCCATGAAGCAAGCAGGACAGTGGTGGTGTTCGCCTTAAATCTCAGCACTCCTTAGGCAAAGGCTGATGTACCTCTGTAATTTCTAGGCCAGCCTGGTCTACAGAGTTAGTTCCAGGACAGCCTTCAAAGGTACAGAGAAACCCTGCATCCAAAATCCAAACTGTCAAAATAACCAAAAATAAATTAAAAAGCTAAAAACCTCATGATGCATAAGAGAGATTAATTTGCCTTTTTAAAATCATAGTGCTGCTGTTTGTTGATTTTTAAATGTTGAGAGAAGGTTTTGTTAGACAAATTTCCTAGATTGGTTCTCTTGAGTGGAATTTGGGACAGTAGAACTTGTATGGATTATTAGACTGCCAGCAGCACCTAGAGAAATGTAATTATGTTTACAAAATTAGCTGGACATCTAAAATTTCAAAGTTCTTATTTCCAACATGGAATTCCATGGTTCCATTTAATGAAAATATGCCTTTACAAGTGTTGGAATATGTGTGATTGTCACCTATGTCTATGCTACCCCAGTGCTAAACAGCACTTTTAAAAGAATCCTATTCATTGATTTACTTTGTGTAGTGGTGCTCTGACTATGAGTAATTATGGACTGTTCACAGGGGTGTGCACCTCCCATGTGCACTGTCACCATACCATAGAAGAGAATGGCAGATTCACAGAGGAGATTTAGAGATCATCGTGATCCTCTGTGAGTGTAGATGTGTGTAGGTAGAAGTGTAGACATAGAGAATATCTGCTCTGTACAGTCTTTCTTCATCAGCATTACTCAAATAAGAGTCACCAGGTAATAGGGAACCACAATTGAGGAATGTTCTCAATCAGATTGTCTTACCAGCATGTTAGTGGAGCATTTTGTAGATGGATAAGTTTCAAAGCCACTGTCTCCAGATCAGGCTAACCTGCAACCCCGTATTTTCCTTAACTGAAATTGCAAGAGAAGAGGTCTCTTGGTAGGTATAGAGGTCTTTCCCTGTTGAAACCTCTAGCATCCTAATAATGACATGGAGATTTATAATTAAGTGTGAAAGCTTGGCCAATTGCTTAGGCTGATTCCTAACTAGTCTTTATAACAGTAATTAATCAATGTCTTTTATCCTGTGTTCCTATACATGGATCAGTTACCTTTACTTTGCAGTGGCCATGCTATTTGTTCTGAGTCTGGTGTCTCTGCCCTTTTCCTCAGAACCCTCTGTGCCTGGAAATCCCAGCTTTTAAGTAAACAGATCAGAGTGTCACAACTTCACAGAGTACTAAAGGGTTCTTCCACATCAGAGGTCCCAAATGACTGTCTTTATTCCTCATGAGTAGAATTAAGGAAAGTTCATGTAGGAAGGTAGGCAGAGGATCCCAATTGTAAGATTCACCTTCGTAGGCTGCAGAGCTATGTCTGCTGGAACCTCCTCCAGAGCTCCATGGACTGAGCTTGTAACAGGCCTACAGACAGGATCGTCTATTCATTCTCAAAACTCCCTGATGCTTCAAAGAGGACCAGAAAAATGTACATACAATTAAAGAAAGGCACACTGGGCCAATTATCATTATTCCCCACTTGAGCTGTACCATCCCAGGTTACCAGCAATCCTCGGTACTGGGAAGTAAAGCATCCCCTTGATTGTCATGTGGAGATATTCAGCAGCATTTTATATACACACATATTTGTTAATTGAACTCTTCAAAACACCAAAGTATCCTTGGCACTGTTTCCAACTCAGTTTCTTCCCACCTATGCCAGGCTTAACCACACTAGCAAATAATCCATGTGCCTTTGACCTCTCAATCCAGAAGACAGACAGACAGACAAATTGAGGTCTCCGTATCCTATGTTCCTCAAAGTCAAGGCTATCTAAAGAAGGAGGGACATGGACTAATATTTCAACAGGTTGTGTCAGCAGTGCACATTCTCCAACAAAGACTCATTCCATATCATGATATTAAGTTTGGAGAATATCCTTATTAACTGAGATGGAAAAATCAAAGATTGTGAATTGGGAATGACAACTCATCTCACAGAGGGGCAGACATTGGAGGAGGTCTTGCATCATAGCCCAATATATCTCCAGAGTCCCTGGCTGAAAAAAACTCTATGATTGTATGGTTGCCTCATGTGGAGCTTGGGAGTTGTGCTTTATGTACTTCTCACAGGACAATATCCATATGAAGAAAACATAGCCCGTGCATTGTAGAGCCTCATCACCGCCATAAACTTTGAGTTCACTACCATCCATCTAGACCCTGTCATATCATCTTTGAAGAATTAGACAAACAAGCAGAGGATAACAGTATGTCAGCTTGAGCAAAGGAGATCGCTCAGCCACACTGAAGATCATGTAGAACCTGCTCAGAAACAAATCCTTCCCAGGGCCAAACAGAGCATGAATACTATTGGCCATCCCTGTGAAGGGATTTTGTAATGCCTAAAACACAGGCAACCAAATAATAAAGGAAAAGGAGCCTTCCCTATTCCTTGTTCAGGTCAGCTGTCACTATGTGTTTTTGTAGCCTGCTCTTGTCCTTGCTCTCTGCATCTGGATTTTTGTTCGGGTCAGTGTTTAGCTGTGGGTGTTTGCTTCTGTTTCCATCAGCTACTAGGTGAGGGCTCTAAGATAGTGGATAAGTTAATCCTCTCTCTAATTATCAGGGAAGGGAATTAATGATAGCTCAAATTGTTAGTTGGGTTCAGTCTTTAGGTCTGTGGATATTTCCCTACATTCAGATTTGTCTTCAAACCTATAATGGCTCCCTCTTTATGGTCTCTATCTCTCTCTTTCTCTATCTCTCACTCTCTCTCTCTCTTCTCTCATATCTTTCTCTCCTCACTCAATCTTCCTAGTGTCCTGTGATTTCCTCTCCACCCCTTCTCTTTCTCCTAGTTCCCTCTCCACTCACTGCCCCCACAACTTCCCATATGCTAAGGAGATCTTGTGACTTTCCTTATCTGGGAGGGACCATATATGAAACTCTGAGATTACTCCTTGTGTCCTACTTTCTCTGGTGGTATGAATTATAGGCTAAATTATATGTCTAAAATAGGTGAATTATTTGTCTAAAATCCATATATGAGTGAGTACATACCATGTTCTCCTTATTGTGAGTGTTTTACCTCACTCAGAATGGTTTATTCAATTTTCATCCATTTGCCTGTGAATTTCAAGATTCCAATGCTTTTTCCACTGAGTAGTATTCCATTGTGTAGATGTGCCACATCTTCCTTATCCATTCTTCAGTTGAGGGGCATCTTGGTTGCCTCCAGGTTCTTGCTATCGCAAATAATACTGCTATGATCATAGTTGAGCACATGTCTATGTTGCATGGATATGGATGATTTGGGTATATGTTTAAAAGGGGGATTGCATGGTCTTGGGGTAGACTGATTCCGATCTTCCTGAGGAACTGCCATACTGATCTCCAAAATGGCTGTACCAGGTTTCACTCCCACCAGCAGTGGAGGAGTGGTTCTCTTTCTCCTCATCCTTTCCAGCATAAATTGTCAGTGATGTTTCTAATTTTAGCCATTCTGAGAGGAGTACATTGGTATCTCAAAGTTGTCCTCTATTCAGCTCTGTTCCCCATTTTTAATAGTATCATTTGGTGTTTTGGTGACTAGTATCTTGATTCTTTGTATATTTTTGAGATCAGTCCTGTGTCAGATGTAGGATTGGTATAGATCTTTTCCCAGTTGGCAGGCTGCTCTTTGGTCTTGGCCACTGTGTCCATTGCCTTTCAGAAGCTTCTCAGTTTGAGGAGGTCCCATTTATTAATTATCTGTCTCAATGTCTGTGATATCAGATTTATGTTCAGGAAGCAGTCTCCTGAACCAATTTTTTTTTTCATGGGTTCCTTCCATTTTGTCTTCTAAGAGGTTCAGTGTGGTTGGATTTTTGTTGAGGACTTTGATCCATTTGGACTAGAGTTTTGTGCATGGTGACAGACATGGTTCTATCTGCAGTCTTTTACACCATCATCCAGCTGTGCCAACACCATTTGTTGATGATGCTTTCTTCCTCCCATTGTATAGTTTTAGCTGTTTTGTCAAAAATCAGGTATTCGTAGGTGTGTGGGTTAATATCAGGATTTTCAATTTGATTCCATTGGTCTACCTGTCTATTTTTTTTTTTTTTTGCCAATACAAGGCTGTTTTCAGGACTAAGGCTCTGTACTAGAGGTTGAAGTTGGGGATAGTGCTTCCTCCTGAAGTTGCTATATTGTACAGGGTTATTTTGGCTATACTGGGTCTTTTGTTTTTCCATATCAAGTTTATTATTATCCTTTGAAGGCCCGTTAAGAATTGTGTAGGGATTTTAATGGGCATTGCATTGAATCTGTACATTGCTTTTGGAAAGTTTGTCATTTTTACTATGTTTATCTTACCTATCCAAGAGCATGGAGATCTTTCCATTTCCTGGTATCTTGTTTATTTTCTTTCTTTAAAGACACAAAGTTCTTGCTAAATAGGTCTTTTACTTCTTTGGTAAGTGTTACACCTAAATACTTTATGTATTTTATGGCTATGTTAAAGTGTGATGTTTCTCTGATTTCTTTCTCAGCCCCTTTGTCATCTGAATAAAATAGGGCTACTGATTTTTTTGAGTTAACACTGAATCCTGGTTGATTTTGGATTTTCCGCTGTAGGAATTCCCCTTAAGAGGTTTTTTGGGCAGCATATGTAAACTATCATATCATCTGAAAATTGTGAAATTTTGACTTGTAAGCTTCTTTCCATTCAGTTTGGTGTTGGCTGTTGATTTATTGTAAATTGTTTTTATTATGTTTAGGTATATTTCTGTTGTTCCTGATCTCTCCAAGACCTTTATCACGAAAGTGTTTTGAATTTTGTAGAAAGTTTTTAGCATCTAGGGTGATGATCATGTGGTTTATTTTCAGGTTTTTATATGGTGGATCATGTAGATATATTTTTGTATGTTAAACCATGCCTGCCTGCCAAGTGTGTAGGGTTTCTGTGATTTGGGTTGTTGTTGAATTCCAACTTTAAAGCATGGTCGTCTGATAAGAAACAGGGGACTATTCCAATATTTTGTATCTGTTGAGGTTTGTTATATTGCTTAGTATGTGTTCGATTTTAGAGAAAGTTCCATGTGGAGCAGAGAAGAAGGTATATTCTTTTGTGCTTGGATGGAATGTTGTATAGGTGTCTGTTAAACCCAATTGAGACATAACTTCTGTTAGCTCTTGTGTTTCTTTGTAAGTTTCTGACTGGTGTCCTGTCTAGTGGTGAGCATGGAATGTTGAACTCTCCCACTATAAATGTATGATATTTATGTGAGCTTTGAGTTTTAGTAGCATTTTTATTATTATTTTTTGATGTGTGCGCCTTTGTATTTGTGTCATAGGTGTTCAGAATTGAGACTTTGTGCTGATGTATTGCTTCTGTGATGAATACAAAATGACCGTCTCCATTTCTTTAAGTGTTTGTCTCATATGAACTTTGAAGGCCTCACTCATTTTTATGAAGATATTTTTTAAGTCATTCTCTTCTGCTTCATCTGCTTTCTTTGGGGTGGTCAGCTCTAGTTAGTGTAGAATCCCTAGATTCTGGTGGTGTCATGCTTCCTCTTTCTATTGTTAGGTGTTTGCTTGTATTGCCATCATCCCATCGCTTCTTCCAGTGTGTGCACGTGTGGTCTCTCTCTCTCTGTCTCTTTCTCACTCTCTCTGATACTGCCCTGGTGGGCTTAGGTGGGTCAGAATTTCAATGTCTGTAGTTCTGGGTGTCCCAAGCTATCTATGAAGTCTCTCCTGAGGCATGGGCCTGGCGATGGTTGTCAAATATCAGGTTCCAGGAGAGGCCCAAAGAATGGGGTCAAACATCTAGTAGGCAGGGACTCTGGGTGGTCTCTTGGGGATAAGCGGATCTCTGGCCAGGACACAGAACTCGGGAAGAGGACCACTGGTGGAGTCAGAGATGAAGCAGGCAGGGATACAGGTGGTCCCGTGTGTATTGGCACTTCTAGTGTGCTCAGAGTAGCTCTAGGAATTTCCCGGAAGTTGGTGGAATTGTTGGATCCACATTCTTTTCCAGTGCTAAACCATAGCACAGGGACAGTGTGCATGCTATGGCACAGGGTGTTTGGAGGGCAGGCACTTAGTGGCAAGGGTGGGGTGAATCACAGCACCAGGAGCCTCTTGCTGGGGACACTGCCTGCTCGTTTCTAATTTGAAAAGTTAAGGCAATGTCTTGAATAATACTTAGGTGGTGTATGATGGTGTTTCATGAGCTTCTTGCCTTGGTGTTTTGGGATCCATGGAGCATATGAGAGGAATAGATGGTCTGTGCATATTCATACAAGGAGCAAGCCATCAAGAAGATATAACTTGCCAGGCATGGAGGTTACTAATGTGACGCCACCATGTCCTACTCACACTTCCCAGCTCTCACCCCTACAAGGTTTGTTTCAATACCACATTTGATATATTCTCGGTCTTGACCATGGTTCTCATATATTAATCAGAATAATTGAGGCCCATACAAATATTTTGATATTATACTCTTGTATAACCTCCTGGGCCAGTCGTCCACACAGTTGAAATCAAAACAGCACACTGCCTTTCTTGTTTTTACTAAAATGGCCCATTAAGGTGTACTTAATTTTTCATCTGCTTTCCTAATGCACAGTTTTATGTTCTATATTTCTTCAAAAAAATATGGTATGGACTCTTACAGCAATATCCCGTCCACCGTAGTGTTGAACACATTGGCACAGAAAAATTTACTGAACACAGCACTGGTAAGACAAAAACCTTCATCAATATTTAATAAATTGGACTTCATGAAACTGAGAAGCCTCTGGACAGCAATGGACACTGTCATTCAGCGAAATTGGAAACATATAGATTGCGACAAGATTTTTACTAAGTATGTATCAAACTATGCTTTTCACACTATATAAAAAATTCAACAACTAGATATAAATAAATACAGCAACCCACCTTGAAAGTGTGGAACTATATAAACTGAGAGTTTTCAAAAGAGGAAACATGAATGAATGTTTACCAATTCATGTAATATTGTGGAACTGACCCACTCAGGTGTAATCAGTGTCCAGATGCAGTTCTCTGAGTCAATATGCCCCCACAAATCCTCCATCTACAAGCTGCTGGAGCACATGGAGAAACTGGCCCTGGAGTTCCAAACATCCTCCCTAATTAGTGCACACCCTAGGCCCACCTGCCAGCCTCTGACTTCAGACTCAGAGCTCTGCTTGTCTGTGAGAGACTCATTCAGTGCGGTAGTGTGTGTGTGTGTGGGGTGAGTGGGCCTGTAGTGCTTCCTGTAGGTTACAGGCACACAGGTAGTTTGGGGCGGGCTTTCAATGGAAGAGATTTGTGAGGTAGCCAGAAGCTCACATGGATTATTCCCCAACCTCTGCAAGATCTGCCTAGTCACAAGATTACTTTGACACTGGGCAATGGCATGATGTATCCAAAAAAAAAAATGTCCCAGTAATGTTCTAGTACTTATGCTCCCCAAAACACAAAAACAGTATGTTAGGAATTGCTAACATCTTTAATCCCAGCATTCTAGAGCATGAGGCAACTAGATCTATAAACGTCAAGTGAAATCTGATTTTCAAATGGAGTTCCAGTATAATCAGAGTGGATATACACAAAACTTCTTTCAAAAAACTAAAATCAAAATCAAGAAACAAACAAACAAAACACTGGGCAGAAACAAAGTCTGAGCCTATTGACAGTGGTGCCAACTTTAATCCAGCCAGCAGGAGGCAGAGTCAGGAGGATTTGTGTGAGTTCCAGGCCAGTGTGGACTAAAAGCCAGTGCCAGGACAGGCTCCAAAACAATAGAAACACTGTCTCAAAAACCCAGAAAAAAAGAAAGAGAAAAGAAAGATAGAGAGAAAGAGAGACAGAGAGAGAGAGAGATAGAAAGAGAGAGAGGAAGAGAGACAGAGAGAGATAGAAAGAGAGAGAGAACAGAAACAAAGGAAGTAAGAAAAAGGAAAAGAAATCTGGAACTAATTCAACAACCATATTCATGTAAAGCTCATTGGCCAGATTAATATATTGTGTGATCCACTGCAGTCTTTGAGTCATTAAGGCCAGAGTGGATGAAGAATCTCTCAGAACGTCAAATTAAATCAGGAAACAGATAGGGGAATGAAGTAGACCAGATTCCTTAATCTCAAGGACAAGCCCAGATATGGAAATCTGCCTTTGGGATGACAATTGTTGGGTGTCAACTCCACTACATTTCCAGTGAAACTCAACCCAGACATGGAGATCACCCCTGGGACAGATCCCTTTTTGTTGAATTCACTCTGGAATAAAAGGAATGAAATACCTCTCTAGGAGTTTCTAGAACTGGGACGTGTAAAGACCCACACCTTTAATCCAGTACTTGAGGAGAGAAGACACAGGTTTATTACAGCCACACCTCCTTCTGGATGATTATATAACAACATGCAAGAAGGAAGGAGTTGCGCTTTCTCCCCTTGCCCTTGCCTGGTTAGCAAGTCCATTCCAGCTTTGAAATCAGACTGTTTTATTGCCGTTCCAGCATATCCTGAAGATCAGTGGAGAAATACAGCCTTGTAGTTTGAAAAACTTCAGGATTTTTACTGCAGCCTGTATGTCATTGCAATTAATTCTAGAAGGGGGTTGGTGATTGAATTATTGGATAAAATACTCTGCGGCTTAGAGAACCCGGACTCCTACCATTACCGAGGCTCCACAATATCAAATTCCCCACACAGAACAAAACTCATACTCAACTGCTCAAGATGACAAAGACATTTCTCATTCAAATGAGCACAATGTTTTAGTTCACATTATCTCAGGCATTGTGACAACTTGGTTTCCAGTACCTACTGCTGCTGGCAATGTGGTAGAAAGCTTAGGGATGAAGCTCTCTAGAAAGGAAATATTTGATGTGCAAAGAAATTTGATGCACTGACACCAGCCACCAAGCAACCAAGCTCTATATGGAACACAATTTTCCAGCCCCATGCCTTCTAAGTCTCTTGTATATCTCAGTGCAAATCCACCCTTCCTCCCAGAATTTATTTTACACTAGGGCTTGATCACAGCCCTGATGAAAATGATTAAGGCACAAAAGACGCTGAGAAAAAAATAAACAAAAAAGGAAAGAAAAAACCCACCAACTCAGTCAATTCCAACTACCCACGAATTCATGATTGGTTTGTTGGTTGTGAAACTGCACAGAGGGCTTATGAGCAACACGAGATATTAGTCCATATCTACACAGCCTTTGACCGGGCTTTTCCTTGGACATTGGAATCACTGTCAGATTCCTACACTGAAGTTGGAATGTTACAATGCTCCTGATAGACTTGGAGTTCACTAATGCACTGGATCTCAACATAGTGAAGATATTTCCCAGTGGCTTTATTTTCCTTACCTAGAGTTATGTTTGGTGTTTCTTATTTATATTTACAATGTTAGTATTGGTTGTATGGTTAATGTATGCCCATATTTTCCTTTCTTCATTAATTATTAGATAATATTCAGTTTTGAAAATTATCTTTTATTTTCCTCTGTATTTTTTTCCTGTATTAAAACATTTTTAAGAATATGTCATACATGCCATTATCTTTATACCATTTAAAAAGTCCTGTGTTGTTCTGTGACCATATTCCCTTGGAATATTTCTTTTTTTTAATGTTTATTTAAATTTGAGACAAACTTGTTTTACATGCTAATTTCAGTTCTGGAACCCTGCTGTCCTCCCCTGTTCCCCCTCCAATCCCCATCCTATTCCCTTTCTGTTCCTCAGGGAGAGTGAGGCTTTCCACAGAAATCTTCAAAGTCTGTCATATCATTTGGAGTAGGTCCCAGGACCCCCCTCCCCCGTGTGTCTAAGCTGAGAGAGTATTCAGCAGTTTCTGTGTTTCTCTAGCTTGGCTTTGACCCCTTTGCTCATTACTCCTTCCTGTCTGCAGCTGGATTTCAGGAATTCAGCTCAGGGTTTACTTGTGTGTATATGCTTCTGCTTCCATCTGCTACTAGGTGAAGGCTTAGAGAGAAGACTCAGAGTTCTACATTTTCGCTCCTCTATATAGAATCTTCTCTGTTCCAGAAACCTCCTTGTCTCCTAGTCCCGCCTATCTTGCCAATAGTGCTTATTCATTAACCAATAAGAGAAACATTTACAGAACGACATCTCTCATCTTCTCTTTTTCATCTAAAATAGATAGAAGGGTCTTACCCTTAACAGAGCAACATATATAACAAAACAGTTATCAAGTAATAACCACTGTTAAGAATATTTAATCCATTAACATTTAGCAAGATTTAAAGCAAGTATTTTATCATCTATCCCATCTTTGTGAGTCTAATGTCCTGTATGTAAATTATCTTTAATCTAAACTAAGGAAAACTATAACCATTAATTCCATCAAAGACCACAGAAGGATAATATATAACTCTAGAAATGACAGAGACTTCTCACTCTCTGGTCAGTTTCATGAAGTCCTTCTGTAATATTCAGTCTTCAGCCTATTGGACATAGTGGGTCTGGAAGACTCCTCAGCACAGTAGGAAACTTTAATTGGCATTTTGTTAGTTACTTTTCTCTGTGTCCTGCAGAGTGTCTGGCACATTCTTCCATGAAGCCGGATCCCTGCAGCAATGTCCATCATGTATCAGCAGTCACTTTCCTGGGGTCCTACATGTCCAGTTTATACAGCATGAAGTCATACGGTCATGACAAGAGCAGTATCTTTTTCAAATGGTTAGTTTTGAATACTGGAAGCAAACTCCATGAGTTTCTTTGATGTCCAACTTCCTTTCTGACACAGGTGGTGTAGCCAGGAGCAGTTATGTCTCACTGTCAAGAAAATCCCTAAACCACTTTAAATGCCATATTCTGTAGGTCTTTGAAATGTTTAATGAATACCTATTCGTCTCAAATACATCGCTGTATAACTAAAAATCCTAACTAATTTAACTATAAGTTATTTCTGTTATAGATAGCTATCTAAAATCTGTACTAAATAATACATTACACTTCCAAATTACCTGTAAAAACAGAATACTTAAACAAAAGGAGAAATATACATTTCACAAAATCGACATTAATTTTGTATCAATAAATGAAAATCCATTTCAAAACAAGATATACATTTTTATACCATACTCCCCCCCCCTTTTTAACCTTTAAAAAGATATTGGTTGTGGTCATTAACCATTTATAACCAACTTCATTTAGATGAAAAATGAACATTTATAAACAACATTTGGGAATTTGGCCATCTTTCTTTCTAAACTGCTTCCTGCAGGTAGAGGTGCTGTCATGGAGATATTAAGAAGATGCATAAATCCTGGCTGCAGTGGTCTGTAAGGCTGCTTCGTCCCAACTATTTTCAATGGTGGATAACCTGGGACACTGTTTCAGAGGGTCTTGCTTGAACAAACCATGTTAGTCTGGAGGGAGTCCACACCTTTTTATAGTCTGCGGAAACAAAAATAGAAATCCTTTTCCCCAGTAACCTGTCCTTGGACTTAAATTTCAAAGCCAAAGCATTTTTAAAAATGTAAATTGGATGAATCTAGTAGCATTCCTTTTAACAGTTGTTGCTATTTCCTCAGCATTCAAATAATATAAAGACAACAGAATAGCATACAGCATACAAAGTTTCTCTTGCTTTCTATCTTTTTTTTCCTGTCTGCCAAGCTTTTTTTCAATTTTTATTTTTATTTATATTTTTATTTTGCATATCAATCCCAGTTCCCTCTCCCTCCCTCTTACCCTTTCTCCTACCTTCCCATGCCCCCATCACACTCCTATCCCATCCCCACACCCACTCCTCATGTAGGGTGATGCTTTCCAGGAGGGGTCACCTTAATCTGTCAAGTCATTTGGAGTAGGGACTAGGCCTTCTCTCTTGTCTCTAGATTAAGGGAGTATCCCTCCACGGGGAATGTGTTCCCAAACTCCTTTACTGCACCAAGCATATATGCTGGTTCCTTTGTCACAGATGGTCCAGGAGTTTGGCTCAGTGTTTTGCTGTGGGTATCTGCTTCTGTTTCCATCAGCTACTAGAGGAGGGCTCTAGGATGGCTTATAAATTAGTTATCAATCTCATTACCAGGGAAGGGCTTTTAAGGGAGCCTTTCCACTATTGCTCAGATTCTGAGTTGGGGTCATCCTTATAGGTGTCTGGACATTTCTCTGTACTCAGTTTTCTCTACAAAGCTATAATGGCTCCCCATATTGTGTTATTGGTATCTCTCTTTTTTTTATCCTCAACGATTTGACCTCCAACTCAATCTTCCTTGTCCCTCATGTTCTCCTCTGCTCTTGACTTTCTCCTAACTCTCTCTCCACTCACTGCCCACTCCACTCCCAACATCAGGCTCGTGAAGCCTCAAGGTGTTTCTGACTGATTATGTGGGACCAGTGTGTCAGAGTAGACCCAGGAAGTTCTCAGGTGGAGGGGATGTAGCACAGGCACTCTGGGCCAACGGTCATTGTGAGCAGCAAGCCCTACAGGTCAAAGCACTCAAACATATCTTTTAAATAAACAGACACACACACACACACACACACACACAGAGAGAGAGAGAGAGAGAGAGAGAGAGAGAGAGAGAGAGAGAGAGAGAGCTATAGCCTAGAAAAAATATTTAAACTAACAAAAATCAAAGACTAATGGATAAGAAAGATTGATACCTTGTTTTAAACAACCAGTAAAAAAGCCTGAAATACTGGCCTAGGTTTTCAATCTAATCTTTAATCTAACCACTTGATCCAGGCTGATGCCTGTGAGTTCAGAACTAGCCTGATCTACATAGTTTTTCCAGGACAGCCAAGTCTACTTGTCAGGCCTAGGGACATGGTATTATGGTTAATACACTGGCTGTGCAATAAGACACAGTGGTTCTGTTCCCAGCACCCTATCATTGGCTTATAACAACTGCCTGTGACTTCATTAGCAGGGCAACCTACAGAACGTTTTGGACTCCATGGGTAACAGGCAAGTGTGTTGTGAACAGACATACATGCAAGCAAATGCGTATTCTCAAGGAAACATATTTTTATTTCCTTAATTTTTACACAAATAACAATCAAATTCTATGAGAGATAAAATTTAATTAACAGACATCTACCCAATGTCCCATACAATCCTTTTGGCATACACTGACATAGCACATCTCCTGAACAGATCATGGAACATTCTCTAAAGTACACTAAATTTTGGTTAGACTGCAACAGTTAACAAATACAAATATAGAACCTCTTGTAGCTGATGGTTGCCTCAATTGATATTTAACACCTTATGCAGCATGGTAACCCAGGATGCCCATGCCAAGCCTCTGAGGGCTGGCTTGTCCCACACCAAGTATCTGACCTCCAGGAGCTGTCGGGCAGTGAAGATCAGAGTTCTTTCTTGGAGGGAAGAGACAACATCACAGCCATGGACCATCCATCGGACATGTCCTGAGCCAAAGACAGAGATCCTCCTAAGAACATGTGATACTCTGCCATAACAAAGGACTACTCATCGCCCTGTCTACCACAGCCCGGGGTTGTCCAATATATACTGGTCACAGGACAATATCCATGTGTAGAAACCACATTTCATGGTTTGTACAGGCTCATCACATGTACAAATTATCCCTTTCCATACCACACGTCAAAGCCCTGACTCCAAATTTTTGCCAAATTAATAGTAGTACCCATCCATCCAGGATAACTGCATGTCTGCTCCTGGAAAGACAATGGCTGGGCCACATTTGTGAGGAGCCCCAGAGCAAAGTTTTTATCTTTAACAGCCATCTTCACAACTACTCTCTTAGATACTACCATACTGGTAATTTTCCATTCTTCTAGGATGGTGCCCTTGTTAAACATAGGATGCAGGCTAACCCTGAAAAATCCCCAGCAACAGGCTTATCATATAACAAGTTATCTTATAGCAGAACACCTGCATCCTCCTTGTAATGACATTCAGCCTCCCTCACATCCTCCCTTTGGTCCATTCCCTAATGTCTCCACTGCTTAAACCCTGTGGTTTTATTCATGAAAATAGACGTAATCAGAACACTGTCTTTGAGGGGAGTTGGTTGCCTCTACAGGACCTTTATAAGTGAGCTCCACAAATGGGACAACAAATAAGTGAACCCAGAGATGCAGACATTGACTCCCAAACTTCAGATTTACTGTTTGGTAGCCATTATTCTTTAAGCATTACCAACCCCAGCCTAGCAAAAGACTGCAGGTTGTGTTAGACCATGGGAACCTCCTGGCCCCTAGCAGTCCTGTGCTTAATAATTCCTTGTTGCCTACATATGAATTCATGCAGCAGGAAAACTACACACTTAGTGTCCCTTTTTAAGATTTATCCCACAGGATTTAATAATTCCTCATGCTTTTATAACCAGTTTAAGAATGACAGTTTTGATATAGATGTAGGACAAGCCTCCTTAACCTCTTGTTTTTCAATAATTCATGTATCAACAGCTCTATATGGTAGGTCTGGACAAGTCCTAGTTTGCGTCAATGGCTTGGCTTATTTCTTGCTGCCTGCTAATTGGATGGGGTTGTGTGTCTTGGCTACCCTCATTCCAGATATAGAAATAATACCTGGGGATGAGCCCAGCACAGAGCATTCAAATCTGAGGCACAAGAGTGTAGTCCAATTAATTCCAATATTGGTTGGAATTGGTATTTCAGGAGCCCTAGCCCCTGGTTCCACAGGCATGGGAATAAGAATAAAATCATACTCCAAGCTGTCTCAAAAGCTTGGTCATGTTGTACAGACCATCTACTGGTTAGTGCAGGACCTTCAGGACCAAGTTGAGTCTCTAGTAGAGGGGGTTCTACAAAATAGAAGTAAATCTACAAAATAGAATTACTCACTGCTGAGACGGGAGGTATTTGTTTGACTTTACAGGAAAAATGCTGCTTGTATACGAACAGATCCGGAATTGTTTGAGGCAGAATCAAAAAACATCAAGAAGAGCTTGAGAAACAGAACAGAGTGCTGTTTGATCAACCCATTTGGAGAGCCTGGTATGGACTCCTGCCTTGCCTCCTTCCCCTGCTAGGTAAAGTGCTAGGTCCCATGTTTGGTCTACTAATTCTTTTATATCTAGGGTATTTTCTGTTAACAAAGTGATGCCCTTCATTAAAAGTCAAATTGATGCTATAAAAATGCAACCCACACAGGTACATTATCATTACCTTGATATGGCCAAAATGGGAGACAGCTATGATGAACTCTAAGCAATACACAGCTAACCCTGTGGATGGATAAATTCATCAGTCATCCTCTCTTAGTGAGCAGGGCCAGTTAGCCAATGACAATAAACAGAGGAAACATAGCGTGTGCTATCTCACTAGCCCCCTGAGACAGGAATGGTCATCAGGAGATGCCATCTACAATGATGTGTAAGGCTACGCCACACTCCTGATCCAAGAATTCCTCTGACCTAAGACAGGCACAGCCCCCTCAAGCATATCCAGCTCCATGGCTTTTTTGTATTATATTTAAAAGCGGGGCATGTGGGGCAACCCAGAGCAAAGTTAGCATCTTAACAGCCATCTATCCTACTACTCTCTTAGATAGAAACATACTGGTAATTGTCCATTACTCTATGACTGTTCTCTTGTTAAACACGTGATTCTGCAAGACCCTGAAAGAGTCCCAGCTGCAGACTTATGGTATGGCAAGTTATCTTATAGCAGAACACCTGCATCCTGCTTGTTCAGACATTCTGCCTCCCTTCATCCTCCCTTTGGCACATTCCCTCCTTTAGCAACGACCTAAACCCTGTGGCTATATTCATTAAATGAGACTTGATCAGAGTAAGTCTTGTGTCCATCTCTTGTATCTCTTGTGCCCCCCCATTTGCACTCCCTCCCCGTGGTAACCCCCAACTGTCCCTGAGGGCCGGTGCACACATTGAAGAGAATGTAATCCCTGTAAGATTAGAAATTCTTCCCATGGTCATACACACTATGTGCACCATTGGCTACACATGTGAAGAGATTGTCATCCCTAACACACAGACAACCTAATAAATTAACAGCAACTTTCAATATTCTCAAACACAAATTGAGTTGTGGGAATAGTCATCAGCAAAATAGGGAGCCATGGTTAAAATGGGACCCTGTAGGAGGTCTTCCCCCACATCGCCCTAGAAGTAGACAGCCAGTGAACCAGCATTTCCAACAATTAAAGTAGCTGGGAAGTGTGACTTTGAGTAGGATGATGTGGAAGGAAGACGCAAGACATGGTAAAGTTATAGCATGCTCAAGAAATACTCCAGCTTCGAACGGATGCCCTGTTCAGATGAAATAGTCAGTGATGGAAGTGTCCTGATGTCATCTACAGTGCCCTGGGGACTTTGCAATCCACATGGAAGTCTGTGGACAGCCTGCCTGGTGATCTCCACTCATGTGATTCAGCCCTAGATGCAATACCTAAAAGGATTATGAACATGGGCTTCTGGACAGAGCAACCTTCCTTAAGCCCAACAAGGCCAGTGAAAAGCTCCAGTATAGAAATGTGATATCTAAATCCAGGCCATTCAGGGTCTGGAGTTTCATGGGTAAGCAAATTTCCCATGCACTCAGAGCACTGTGCTTTTTTCCTGAACCACTCCATGGTGAGTCCTGGACTCTCATGTAAGCTATAAAGAGAATAGAGGACAGTGCATCTCAAGAAAACCATTTGCTCTGGCCACCAAAATTTTCTCCTCTTTTGTATTTTGAGTGTGTTACTTTAATAAAGAACCTTTTGTAAATGGCAAGAATCCACAAAAAGGAAACAAATTAAGACTCCTTTCAATAATGGACAGGATGCCCAAACTGGTCTAAGCCTGTAGTTAGATTGTGGTAGATCCCAAATGTCATCATACAAACTTCATCCAGTAGTTGATGGAACCAGATACCAAGATCCACACCGAAGCACCAGGGCAAGCTCAAGGATGATAGTCCAAGAGAGGGAGGAGGGAAAATATGAGCCATGGAGATCAAGATCATGATGGAGAAATCTACAGAGACAGCAGAACCATGTTCATGGATATCATCAACTTTACACGAACAACTTGGGAGAAAACTCCAGGGATCTGAATTAGTTCCTCTCTATTTGGAAACTTGTTTTGAATCTTGGGTTATCTGAGGATCTGTGACAGTAGGCTGAGGATTTAACCTTGGAGTCTCCCCCAGTAACCAATCCCATTATATCGGCCAAGTATAAGAGCCCCTGAAACGAAATCTGAGACAAAGTATTTGAAGGAATGATTGTAAATCTGTTCAGATAACTCAAAATAGCTTGATAAACTCATGAACCTTGTGCCTGGTATTGGCATAAAAATAGACAGGTAGACCAATGGAAGCGAATTGAAAATCCTGATATTAACCCACACACCTATGAACACCTGATTTTTGACAAAACAGCTAGAATTATACAATGGGGCAAGGACAGCATCTTCACCAAATGGTGCTGGCACAATTGGATGAGGGTGTGTAGAAGACTGCAGATAGACCCATGTCTGTCGCCATGCACAAAACTCAAGTCCAAATGAATCAAAGACCTCAACATCAATCCAGCCACATTGAACCTCTTAGAAGAGAAAGTAGGAGGTACCCTTGAACAAATTGGTATAGGAGACCGCTTCTTGAACATAACTCCAGGGACACAGACACTGAAAGAAATAATTAATAAATGGGACCTCTTCAAACTTAGAAGCTTCTGTAAGGCAAAGGACACAGTTGACAAGACCAAACCGCAGCCCACTGACTGGGAAAAGATTTTCACTAATCATATATCCGACAAAGGGCTCATCTACAAAATATACAAAGAACTCAAGAAACTAGTCAACAAAACATCAAATAACCTTATTAAAAAATGGGGTACAGAACTGAAAAACGAATTCTCAATGGAGGAAATCAAAAAGGCTGAAAGACACTTAAGAAAATGCTCCACATCCTTAGCTATCAGGGAAATGCAAATCAAAACAACTTTGAGATACCAGCTTCCCCCTGCCAGAATGGCTAAAATTAGAAACACCAGTCAGTGATGACTTATGTTGGAGAGAATGTGGAGAAAGTAGAACACTCCTCCACTGCCGGTGGGAGTGCAAACTCATACAGCCATTTTGGAGATCAGTATGGCGGTTCCTCGGAAAAATGGGAATTAGTTTACCACAGGACCTGGTAATCCCCCTCTTAGGCATATACCCAAAGGATTCACATCAATGCAACAAAGACATCTGTTCAACTATGTTCATAGCAGCACTATTTGTAATAGCAAGAACCTGGAAGCAACCTAGATGCCCCTCAATTGAAGAATGGTTAATGAAGATGTGGCACATCTACACAATGGAATACTACTCTGCAGAAAACAATAATGGTATCTTGAAATTCGCAGGCAAGTGGATGGCACTTGAAGAAACCATCCTCAATGAGGTAACCCACTCACAAAAAGAGGAACACAGTATGTACTCACTCATATATGGATTTTAGAACTAGATCTAATGATCACCAGCCTATAATTCACATCACCAGAGGAAATAGGATACAAGTTGTATTCTAAGAGATTCATATAAAGTCCCTCACAGAACTGGGAAGGCACAAGTCCCCCAGACCTCAGGTAAAGTGGGAGAGGACAGCTAATGGAGAGAGAAGTAGGAGAAAATGAGGGGGAGGAGAAGAAGGCATGTGCGACCAGGAGGATTGAGCCTGGTTAGGAATGGAAAATAGGAAAGAGAGAGAGAGAGAGAGAAAGAGAGAGAGAGACAGAGACAGAGACAGAGAGAGAGAACATAAAAGAGGGAGACAATATTGGTTTGAAGATAAAGTTGAACACAAAGTAAGGTCGAGGGAACTACAAGACTGCTCCCAACTAACAATCTCAGCTCCCGTGGAAAGGCTATCATAAATGCCCTTCCCGGAGAGTGAGATCAACAAATAACTTCTCCATGGAGTCCTCAACTAATGCCTGTTGAAAATAGGAGCAAACACCCATACATAAACACCGAGTCGAACTAGAACCCAGAAGCAGATGGAGAGGACAAGACCATGGGGTAGAAGTACATAGAGACAGCTTACCTGAACAAGGAGGAGCTAAGGGCCACTAGACTGATAGCTGGGAAGCCAACAGGGGACTGACTCGGACCCCCCTGAATATGGGTCTCAGCCAGAAGGTCTGAGCAGTCTAAGAGACCTCAGACAGTGGAGCCAGGATGTATCCCTGGTGCACAAAAGGACTTTGCAAACATATGCCCCATGGAGGGATAACTGCCTTATTCTAGAGATAGGAGAGAAGCCCTAGTCCCTACTTCACAGGACCTGTCAGATCTACATGACCCCAACTGGATGGCATTCCCCTACATATGGTATTGTGGTGGGGGTTTGGGAGGGGAGGGTGTTTAGAGTGCATGTGAGAGGGCAGAGAGGGCAAAAGTGAGGGAAGGAGGGAGGGAGGGCTGGAGGGGAGGGAGGGAGGGAGGGAGAGGGAACTGGGATCAACATGTAAAATAATAAATTAAAAAAAAAAAAAAACGCTTTGACTCCAAAATTTAAGATGAAGAACAAGTTACTGGGGAAAAGGATTTCTATTTTTGTTTCCACAGAAAATGAAAAGATGTGGATTCCTTCCAGACTAATGTGGTTTGATTACGCCAGACCGCCTGAAATAGAGTACATGCTGATCCTACATTCCAAACAGCTGGACAAAACAGCCCTACAGAATACAGCTAGGATATCTGAATCTTCTTCGAATCCCCCAAGACAGCGCCCCTTACCAGCAGGAAGTAGTTTGGAAAGAATGACGCCCAAATTGCCAAATATTGTGTATAAATGTTTGTTTTCATTTAATTAGACTTTGTTATATAAAATTAAATAAAAAATAATATATATATATATATATATATATATATATATATATATATATGTATATGAAAGGCCCCGGAAGAAGGCTAAGATTATCTGCCATTTTGGTTGTCAACTTGACTGCATCTGCAATACATCGTAAGCCAAAACTCTGGGACACGTGTGAGGGATCATTTCCTAATTGAATCAGGAAAGTAGGGAGGTCTACTCCTAACCTGGAACTTTTTGGTGGAAACACACACCTTTAATCCAGATCATTGGTGGTGAAAGATCTGTCTCTAATCAGGGCCACACCCTCTGCTAGACTTGAAAGCTGGAAGTGCCTCCATTGCCTGCTTAAGTCCCTTCCTTCACTGACATGAGAGCCTGCTTGTTTGTGATTTCAGCACCAGCATATAATGCCCCCCCACCTCATACATCCATCCCCCCCTTTGGACCCCAGCGGTGGAGCAACCCCCTCCTACCAATCTATGCCAGAGTAACCCCCTCCTACCAATCTATGCCAGAGTTGTCCCAAAGGCAAACACTGGGCTTCTGAATACAGATCTCAAGCTAAGAGCCTGGGTCAAACTCTTCTCATAGGGCAGGCCCTGGGGCTGTCAGGTTTCTCCCACATTGAAAAACTCCCAACCCTTTAGTCGTGCACAATATCCCCCACAGCTGAGAAGTTTCATCTCAGACTTCAAGGTGGGCCACAGCAAGACAGGACACACATGCTGAGGCTCCTCAGGCTTTAGGCATGGGACTCCTTGGTCGTATGTTTGGTTGTATCCAGTTCTCCTCTCCAAGGAATTCAGATTTTACCAAGAATTGTTGATAATGACTTTGCAGGAGAAATAAAGATAATTGTTTCTGCCCAGGCTGGTTCACATGCTGTCCTCTCTGGTGAGCACCTGGCACAGTTCATTCTACTCCCTCTTCACCAGCTTAATAACACAAACAGGACCACACTGATCATCCTTCTGAGTCCTCCCATACATACTGGGTTCAAGAGGATTCGCCCCAGTGCCCCTTCTTAAAGTTTTCCTTAATGGAAGGCCACAAATTAAAAAGGGGGACTTTTATGACATTTGGGGTATCCTGTGAAACATCCTCCACTATGCCCTCTTTGGATTAACTTTCTGGTTGTGGATAGCGATGGAAAATCGGCTGCAGATCACCACAAACCATGGTAAAATAGTGGGACCCCTTAAGTGCAAGATGGAAAGGCCCTGATGCAGTCCTAATTTGGGGATGACGTTTGGCCTGGGTCTATGATCAAGAAACAGGAGGTCCAAGATGGCTCCAAGACAGGCTTGCCAGCCAATTTAATGTCACCCTATCCAGGTGCCAGGATCCCCCCTGCCCTGAGATAAATTCTCCTTCCATTCCAGATACTGTTAGGCCTATATTCACCACCGTTGACCTCTGGTTCGAGGCTGCTCCTCTGGATCTCTGTTCACATTTTATTTAGCTCTCATCAGCCCCTTTATTACACCTGGGTGGTCATCTGTTGGTCAGGAGAAGGCATCCCATGTCTCCCATGACCCCAGGTGGCCTAACTTATACCCTGACCTTTGCAAACTTGCCCTTGTTGTATGTGTCAGTTGGGACTTAGAATCTTATATTGACCCTCCGAAGGTCCTTACTTCCCCCTTGCCTCTGGGGAGCATGGGCCTTGATCCCTGGGGTGGTTGTAGCACTAAAGATAGAAGCAGCATGCTCCCATCCTCCCCTTCTACATTTGCCCAAAATTCAATTGATAAAGAGCACTATATTACAAATATTGTGACATTGGGAATTTTTTTAAATTTTGTTAACTTAACTGGGGCTGTGAGACATGTAGACACACATTCTGGAAACCATCCTTCTCCTGTGGTTACATAATAGTCACAGCCCATTATACTATCAAGGATGCCCTTTATACAGGATGGACCAATGTTCTACAATGCTCCACATTATGCCACCCTGTTAACATTCCCTTTGCTACTGAGGGCAAGAAACAGAGTGGACCTCAGGATTTACTTGACAATTTCAAGTCGATAAGGAGAGGTACAATGATGGCCTTAAAACCGTTCCCAATAGTGGCAACCCAGTCCATATAGTTCCTAACAGATCACTGGGGACTAATGTCCTCACCCCTCGACAAGAACCCATTGTTCAAACCTGGTGACAATCAGTCCTCTCCTCACCCTAAAGAGCCCTCCTTTGATTCAAATTCTAGAGAGCTCATTTTAAAACTTGTTAATCAAACCATTTTGCCCTTGAACAAATCAAGCCCCAACTCACTGAATCATGTTGGCTCTGCTATCATTCTTCCTCATCCTTCAACAGGGGAATTTAATTTCCTGGATACTTTTCTTGCTCAAACATCTCTACTGACTGAAGATGGAACCACAACCCATCATCCAAGCTCACCCTTAAAGAAATCATGGGCTCTGGACTCTAACTTCCCCCAGTTTCCAAGTCCCCACGACCCATTCCCATCTCTGCAATCTTATCCTGTCACCTGGTGACCCTTCTCTATACCTAATTCATAACAAAGATTCCTGGCAGGCATGTCAGGAAGGCCTTACCACCTGCATTTTTCACCCCTCCTAAACACTACACCTAGGGCTCGATTTTGGCAGAGTGAGTTCCCTGACTCAACCATTATTCTGATTAAGAATTTAGCCAGATTTGGGTGGAACCGGAGGGGCTCTCACCCCTACTGTGACTGCACTGACCCTTGCATTGCTTTTGGGCCTGGAACCTGGAGCAGTAGAAGGCATTGAGATTTCATCCCTTGTTCTCTCAAACTGCCATTACCCAGACCTTCTGACCTCTATAGATAATGAAATCCATAACTTGGAAGAGGGCATTAACTGCCTTGAAAAATCTTTAGTCTTCCTTTCAGAGGTCTTCCTCCAAAACAGGCTAGGCTTAGACCTATTGTTTTGACAACAAGGAGGAATTTGTACAGCACTCAAGGAAGAATGTTGCTTTTATACAGATCACACAGGAGTGACAAGAGACAATATGGCCAAGGTCGGAAGGGTTTGAAAAAAGAAGGAAGCAGTGAGGATAGGAACAAGGCTGATTCTAAACTTGGCTCTCATCCTCACACTAGCTTACCATCATACTCCCATCCATTGCTGGCTTATTGATTCTGCTTAACTAAGGTTCTTGGGCCATTATGAAGTTAACTGGCTTCATCTGGCAACAGATCCAATTGGAAAGACTATTCAGGGACGTTATCAAGGGCATGACCTCGATGATCATGGTCAAAATGAACCATTAGAAGAAGATAAATAACCCATGATCAAGGGAGCCACTTCCCAGGGAAGCCTCCTTCTGCTATTGAGAAAACTAGAACATCATTGTGAGTGCAATGAAGAGAGGCCAGCAAGGACACCTACCCTGGACTTCATGGGAGTATACCTGGTTGCATGAAGGTCAATGTCAAAAAACCCTTCCCACCACAAAAAAAAATTGCTGCAGGCATGAGCAATCTCACCACCTAGGTGGGGTGGCTTGCTTCAAGATATATATCAGATAACCATCTAGGGGGACCAGGGTCCCTGCTCCCACTCATGGTGAGATAGTGTCAATAGCTCACATTCGTACTTGGAAAAAAAGGGAGGAATTGCCAGGAGTAATCGTGACATAAGCCTTCCTGATTGCAAGTTTTTCCTTAGAATAGCAGATTGTGTTAGAAGACTGCTACCTTCAGTCCCAATCTACCTCCCCCCTTCTCAACTTCCTGAGAAGTAGAACTTGGGGCTTAGGGGAATGCAGTTAATGCAGTTATTTAGCAACTCCCCTGCTAACAACTTGCTTATCTGCATATCCTGCTCATCTTTAGTGACCTATAATGAAGAACAGCAGACAGGCAGTGCAGTTACGAGGAAACGAACAGCCCCCACTTACCATTCCCCCCACCTTACCTAGCTTTCTGCCCTAACCACTAGATAACATGCTAGAGAAAAATAAAATTTTGTAGCTTGATAAGAAGGCCTCTCTTGATGCCTGTTTCTAAGGTCTCTCGTCCCTTCATTCTAGATACTTTGGGCTTCAGGCCTTCCTTGCTACCCCACTGGTCATGTAAAATAGTGCTAGATAATAGTCCATATCTACACAGCCAATAACTGGGCTGTAGTTGGAATGCTGAATGCTGTTTTTTGAGTGGAAGATGCAGGCATATATACTGACTCACAACACAGTGCAAGCAATCAAGGCTCAAGCGTGCAAGTGCTCCCGGTCTTAGTTCCTCTCTAGCAGATGTGTGTTAACAAATCAAGAAGAGTACAAAAAACTACAGTGGCACAAAATGTTCTAGCCAGCAGATTCAGGCTTGCTCAAGGTGCCTCAGGGGTCCATGCAGGGACCAACACTCTTTGATTCCTACATAGCATTTCCAATGTTACATAGGTCCTGATAGTCTCAAATAGACTAGACCTCAAGATAGTAAATATAGTTCCCAGTGTGTTGGGCTTCTTTCCTGGATATGTTTGTTGCCCATGTTTACACATACATAGTTAGATTTCCTTCTAGGGTTATTTTGTTTTTGTATTGTACCTTTTATAATTAATTATTATCTAATTTTCATTTTTTGAAAATTAAGTCTGTTATTTCCATTTGGCCTCCTTTTTTTCCCTGTACTAAAAGTATTTAAGTATTTATCAAAGATATCCATTTTAATTATGCCTTTGGTAACATATCTGTGCTAGACTTGGATGATATTCACCTGCAGTATTTCTCTCCTTCCAGCATATCTTTGGGAATTTTACTAGAACTTTGACAAAAGCTCAGCCTTCTCATTCTTCATGACCCAAATAACACCAAATCTGTCTGATTTCTGTTTGTGTGTCTCCTTTGTTTCACATAAAATAGTATGTTGCTCGAGCTACTTTTATAATAACACAAGGTTTCACTAGTCACTGTGCATAGTATGTTGTCTTGCCCAGACACTTCTATGGTATTATATTGTTCAATTTGTTTACTTTGAAGTAAACTCCTGTCCTGGTGTGAGTCCATTTGGATGTGTAAATGCAGGGATCTGTAGTATTTCTGAAAGAATGTGAAGTATCAAGACACAAATTAATGATTTTCTCATTTATGTTTATTGAGAAAAGCAGGTTATATTTATTTATGTTGGTATTGAATGACCAGCGCAGGGCATGGAGCCTCACGCTGCTGCGACTCAGGACAGATGCCCCCCCCAATCACTCACGAGAAGCTGTCTTGATGCAAAAGCATGAGGTCTTTTATATTCCAGTGCACTGGGGTCCATAGCCATACTCCACATGGCATAGAGGACTGGGAACCCTGGGTACAGGGTTCAGACAGCTTTTATAGGGTTACAACAATAATCGAGAACTACAGACACAAGCATAACTAATAGAATGCAAGAGATAGAAGAGAAAATATCAGGTGATGAAGATAAACTAGAGGAAATTGATTCATTGGCCACAGAAAATCTTAAATCCAACAAATTCTTAACAAAAAACATCCAGGAAATGTGGGACACGGTGAAAAGGTCATACCTAAGAATAATAGGCATAGAGGAAACCAAGCTCAAAGATGCAGAAAACATATTCAACAAAATCATTGAAGAAAACTCTCCCAATCTGAATAAGGCCATGCCCATGAAAATACAAGAAGCATACTGAACACCTAATACACTGGTTCAAAGAAAAAACACTCATCGACACATAATACTGAAAACACCTAACATAAATAATACAGAAAGTTTATTAAATGAAGTCAAGGAAAAAGGCCAGGTAACATATAAAGGCATGTCTGTGAAAATTACACCTCACTTCTCCAATAAACTCTCAATGTCAGAATGTCCAGGATACATGTTCTACAAGTACTAAGAGTCCCTGGATGCAAGCCCAGGCTACTATACCCAGAAAAACTATCAATCAATATAGATGGAGAAAAAAAGATATTTAATGACAAAGCTAGATTTTCACAATATGCATGTATGTATGTACAAACTTAGCCCTATAGAAAGTTCTGGATGGAAAACTCCAACACAAGTGAGTTAACTATGCTCACAAAGACATCGGCAATAGATAATCCCACTTCCACAGAACCCAAGGTAAAGCTGGGCAAATATGTTCCCAATTCCACCGCCAACAATAAAACTAAAAGAAACAAGCATTAACAATCAATTGCCCTTACATTATCTCAACATTAATAGTTTTAACTTGCCTATAAAAAGACACAGGCTAACAGAATGGATGAGAAGACATAATCCTTCCTTCTGTTGCTTATAAGAAACACATCTAAGATTCAAAGACAGACATTACCTCAGGATACAGGGTTGTAAAAAGATCTGCCATCAAATGGACCCAAGAAGAAGGCATGTGTGGCCATCCTAATATCTAATATGTTAGACTTCCAACCAAAGTTAATCAAAAGAAATGAAGATGGTCATTTTGTATTCATCAACAACAACCCAAATCACAGCAACCCTACACACTCATGGAAACTTAACAATGCACAATTGCACCATAGGTGTGTCAAAGCAAAAATGAAGAAAGAAATTAAGGTCTTCCTAAAAGTCCACTAGAATGAGGACACAACATACCCAAACTTATAGGACACCTTGAAAGCAGTGCTACCATGGAAGTTCATTGCACTAAGTGGCCATGTGAGGAAAACAGATGATAGTCACAATAGAGAGTTAACAGCATAACTGACAGTGTAGAACAAAAAGAAGCAGACACCAGGAAACAATCAATTTGAGGGCTGCAATCAATAAAGTAGAAACCAGAAAAAGAATATAAAAGATCAATGCAAAAAAGAGTTGGTTTTTGGAAGTATACAAAAAAAATCAATGCAACAAAAAGTTGGTTTTTTGAGAAAAACTTTATCCAAAGTAAAGAGAAAGCAGACAGAGAACAAGCAAATTAACAAAATCAGAAACAAAAAGAGGGACATAACAACGGACAATGAGGAAATCCAGACAATTTCCAGGTCAAACTTTCAAACCCTCTACTCCACAAAAGTTGAAAATGCAAAGGAAATGAACAAATTTCTGGACATATATCACTTACCAAAATTAAATCTAGAACAGACAAACAACTTGAATAGACCTATAATGCCTACTGAAATAGAACTAGACATCAAAAGCCTCCAACCAAAAAAATTCCACCCACATGGTTTCAGTGCAGAAATGTACCAGAAATCCAAGGAACAGCTTACACCAATTCTCCTCAAATTGTTCCACATAATAGAAACAGAAGGTTCATTACCAGCCTCTTTTTACGAGGCCACAATCACGTTGGTACACAAGCCACACAAAGACACAACTAAGAAAGAGAACTACAGACCAATATCCCTCATGAACATTGCAGCAAAAATACTCAATAAAATACTGGCAAACCAATCCAAGAATACATCGGAATAATCATCTACCATGGCCAAGTAGGCTTTATCCTTGGCAGGCAGGCATGGTTTAACATACAAAAATATATCTACATGATCCACCATATAAAAACCTGAAAATAAACCACATGATCATCACCCTAGATGCTAAAAAGCTTTCTACAAAATTCAAAACACTTTCGTGATAAAGGTCTTGGAGAGATCAGGAACAACAGAAATATACCTAAACATAATAAAAACAATTTACAGTAAATCAACAGCCAACACCAAAATGAATGGAAAGAAGCTTACAAGTCAAACTTTCACAATTTTCAGATGATATGATAGCTTACATGTGCTGCCCAAAAACCTCTTCCAGGGAATTCCTACAGCTGAAAATCCAAAATCAACCAGGATTCAATGTTAACTCACAAAAATCAGTAGCCCTACTTTATTCAGATGACAAAGGGGCTGAGAAAGAAATCAGAGAAACATCTCACTTTAACATAGTCATAAAATACATAAAGTATTTAGGTGTAACACTTACCAAAGAAGTGAAAGACCTATTTAGCAAGAACTTTGTGTCTTTAAAGAAAGAAAATAAACAAGATACCAGGAAATGGAAAGATCTCCATGCTCTTGGATAGGTAAGATAAATATAGTAAAAATGACAAACTTTCCAAAAGCAATGTACAGATTCAATGTAATGCCCATTAAAATCCCTACACAATTCTTAACGGGCCTTTAAAAGATAATAATGAACTTGATATGGAAAAACAAGACCCTGTATAGCCATAACAACCCTGTACAATATAGCAACTTCAGGAGGAAGCACTATCCCCGACTTTAACCTCTAGTACAGAGCCTTAGTCCTGAAAACAGCCTTGTATTGGCAAAAAAAAAAAAACAAATAGACAGGTAGACCAATGGAATCAAATTGAAAATCCTGATATTAACCCACACACCTACGAATACCTGATTTTTGACAAAACAGCTAAAACTATACAATGGGAGGAAGAAAGCATCATCAACAAATGGTGTTTGCACAGCTGGATGATGGTGTAAAAGACTGCAGATAGAACCATGTCTGTCACCATGCACAAAACTCTAGTCCAAATGGATCAAAGTCCTCAACAAAAATCCAACCACACTGAACCTCTTAGAAGACAAAAGGAAGGTACCCATGAAAAAAAATTGGTTCAGGAGACTGCTTCCTGAACATAAATCCGGTATCACAGACATTGATACAGATAATTAATAAATGGGACCTCCTCAAACTGAGAAGCTTCTGTAAGGCAACGGACACAGTTGCCAAGACCAAAGAGCAGCCTGCCAACTGGGAAAAGATCTATACCAATCCTACATCTGACACAGGACTGATCTCAAAAATATACAAAGAATCAAGATACTAGTCACCAAAACACCAAATGATACTATTAAAAATGGGGAACAGAGCTGAATAGAGAACAACTTTGAGATACCAATGTATTCTTCTCAGAATGGCTAAAATTAGAAACATCACTGACAATTTATGCTGGAAAGGATGAGAAGAAAGAGAAATACTCTTCCACTGCTGGTGGGAGTGAAACCTGGTACAGCCATTTTGGAGATCAGTATGGCAGTTCCTCAGGAAGATCAGAATCAGTCTACCACAAGACCATGCAATCCCCCTTTTAAGCATATACCCAAATCATCCACATCCATGCAACATAGACATGTGCTCAACTATGATCATAGCAGTATTATTTGCGATAGCAATAACCTGGAGGCAACCTAGATGCCCCTCAACTGAAGAATGGATAAGGAAGATGTGGCACATCTACACAATGGAATACTACTCAGTGGAAAAAACAATGGAAATTTGAAATTCACAGGTAAATGGATGAAAACAGAATAAACCATTCTGAGTGAGGTAAAACACTCACAATAAGGAGAACATGGTATGTACTCACGCATATATGGATTTTAGACATATAATTCACCTATTTTAGACATATAATTTAGCCTATAATTCATACCGCCAGAGAAAGTAGGACACAAGTAATAATCTCAGAGTTTCAATATAAGGTCCCTCACAGATAGGGAAAGTCACAAGATCTCCTTAGCATATGGGAAGTTGTGGGGGCAGTGAGTGGAGAGGGAACTAGGAGAAAGAGAAGGGGTGGAGAGGAAATCACAGGACACTAGGAAGATTGAATGAGGGGAGAAAGATATGAGAGAAAGTGGAGAGAGAGAGAGAGAGAGAGAGAGAGAGAGAGAGATTGAGAGAGAGAGAGAGACCATAAAGAGGGAGCCATTATAGGTTTGAAGACAAATCTGAATGTAGGGAAATATCCAGAGACCTAAAGATTGAACCCAACTAACAATTTGAGCTATCTTTAACTCCCTTCCCTGATAATTAGAGAGAGGATTAACTTATCCACTATCTTAGAGCCCTCACCTAGTAGCTGATGGAAACAGAAGCAAACACCCACAGCTAAACACTGAGCCGAACAAAAATCCAGATGCAGAGAGCAAGGACAAGAGCAGGCTACAAAAACATAGCGACAGCTGACCTGAACAAGGAGGAGCTAATGGACCCCCAGACTGATAGCTGGGAATCCAGCATAGGACTGACTCAGGCCCCCTGAACATGGGTCTAAGCTAGAAGGCAGTCTAAGGACCTCGGACAGTGGAACCAGGATGTATCCATTGTGCATATAAGGACTTTGTGGGCGCAACCCCCCTGGAGGGATACTCTGTAACCTAGAGGCAGTAGGGTGGGCCTAGTCCCTTCTACAAAAGACTTGACAGAATTAGATGACCCCTCCTGGAAGGCATCACTCTGTATGAGGAGTGTTGGGGGGATGGGAGGGGAGCGTGGTCAGGGGGTGGGAGATGTTGGGAGAGATGAAAAGAGAGAGGGTGGGAGCGAGAGGGAAGTGGGGTCAAATGTAAAATAAAAGTAAAGAAAGAAAAAAGATCATAAGTAAGTTAAGTAATGTGACACAAACAAATTACATAAGCACTTCATACAAAAAAAGGAAAAGAAAAAGGAAAAGGAAATGGGCAGGCAGAGGGGAGACAGGAGATGGGAGACCAAAGTTAGAAGATAGGCAGAGGTAAATATAGGCTACAGGGCATATAATCCTAGATTTCTAGGCATCTTTGGAATTAAAACAATTAAGCCAGTGACTATAAAACCATTTTCATAAGTTTCACAATTTTCTAGAACACAAACACACAAGTTCAGCAAATGTACAGAAAAAAACAGTATCCACTGACAATGCAGAGAGAGCAAACATCCAGATGAGGAGAGATCCTGTGGCAGGCTGTCCAGAGAAATCGTGTTGGTAGCAATGCCCCTGGTAGCATTTTTGATGGCATTTGTCATCAGGACACATACTTCTGGTATTATTTTCTGATCAATGCATCAGATCCAATCACTAATGTGTATTGAACATTATACAGCTTAGGCATCTATTCTTCCTTCCACACCCTCCTGCTGAAAGTCAGTCTTCCCAGATTCTGTAAATGTTGGAAAAGCTGGTTGGCTGGCTCTCCTCTTGAAGGGGAGATGAGGGGAATAGCAGGAACAGGGCTGCCAATTAACCAGGAATTCTTGTTTTGATCAGGACAGCCCAACAGCTCAATTTGTGTTTCAGAATAGGGAAGGCTCCTTTTCCTTTATTATTTGGTTGCCTGTGTTTTAAGCATTACAAAATCCCTTCACAGGGATGGCCAATAGTATTCATGCTCTGTTTGTCCCTTGGAAGGATTAGTTTCTGAGCAGGTTCTACATGATCTTCAGTGTGGCTGAGCCATCTCCTTTGCTCAAGCTGACATACTGTTATCCTCTGCTGGTTTGTCTAATTCTTCAAAGATGATATGACAGGGTCTAGATGGATGGTAGTGAACTCAAAGTTTATGGTGTATGGAGGCTCTACAATGCATGGGCTATGTTTTCTTCATATGGATATTGTCCTGTGAGAAGTACATAAAGCACAACTCCCAAGCTCCACATGAGGCAACCATACAATCATAGAGTTTTTTTTTCAGCCAAGGACTCTGGAGATATATTGGGCTATGATGCAAGACCTCCTCCAATGTCTGCCCCTCTGTGAGATGAGTTGTCATTCCCAATTCACAATCTTTGATTTTTCCATCTCAGTTAATAAGGATATTCTCCAAACTTAATATCATGATATGGAATGAGTCTTTGTTGGAGAATGTGTACTGCTGACACGACCTGTTGAAATATTAGTCCATGTCCCTCCTTCTTTAGATAGCCTTGACTTTGAGGAACATAGGATACGGAGACCTCAATTTGTCTGTCTGTCTGTCTTCTGGATTGAGAGGTCAAAGACACATGGATTATTTGCTAGTGTGGTTAAGCCTGGCATAGGTGGGAAGAAACTGAGTTGGAAACAGTGCCAAGGATACTTTGGTGTTTTGAAGAGTTCAATTAACAAATATGTGTGTATATAAAATGCTGCTGAATATCTCCACATGACAATCAAGGGGATGCTTTACTTCCCAGTACCGAGGATTGCTGGTAACCTGGGATGGTACAGCTCAAGTGTGGAATAATGATAATTGGCCCAGTGTGCCTTTCTTTAATTGTGTGTACATTTTTCTGGTCCTCTTTGAAGCATCAGGGAGTTTTGAGAATGAATAGACGATCCTGTCTGTAGGCCTGTTACAAGCTCAGTCCATGGAGCTCTGGAGGAGGTTCCAGCAGACATAGCTCTGCATCCCAAGTAAGTGAACCTTACAATTGGGATCCTCTGCCTACCTTCCTACATGAACTTTCCTTAATTCTACTCATGAGGAATAAAGACAGTCATTTGGGACCTCTGATGTGGAAGAACCCTTTAGTACTCTGTGAAATTGTGACACTCTGATCTGTTTACTTAAAAGCTGGGATTTCCAGGCACAGAGGGTTCTGAGGAAAAGGGCAGAGACACCAGACTCAGAACAAATAGCATGGCCACTGCAAAGTAAAGGTAACTGATCCATGTATAGGAACACAGGATAAAAGACATTGATTAATTACTGTTATAAAGACTAGTTAGGAATCAGCCTAAGCAATTGGCCAAGCTTTCACACTTAATTATAAATCTCCATGTCATTATTAGGATGCTAGAGGTTTCAACAGGGAAAGACCTCTATACCTACCAAGAGACCTCTTCTCTTGCAATTTCAGTTAAGGAAAATACGGGGTTGCAGGTTAGCCTGATCTGGAGACAGTGGCTTTGAAACTTATCCATCTACAAAATGCTCCACTAACATGCTGGTAAGACAATCTGATTGAGAACATTCCTCAATTGTGGTTCCCTATTACCTGGTGACTCTTATTTGAGTAATGCTGATGAAGAAAGACTGTACAGAGCAGATATTCTCTATGTCTACACTTCTACCTACACACATCTACACTCACAGAGGATCACGATGATCTCTAAATCTCCTCTGTGAATCTGCCATTCTCTTCTATGGTATGGTGACAGTGCACATGGGAGGTGCACACCCCTGTGAACAGTCCATAATTACTCATAGTCAGAGCACCACTACACAAAGTAAATCAATGAATAGGATTCTTTTAAAAGTGCTGTTTAGCACTGGGGTAGCATAGACATAGGTGACAATCACACATATTCCAACACTTGTAAAGGCATATTTTCATTAAATGGAACCATGGAATTCCATGTTGGAAATAAGAACTTTGAAATTTTAGATGTCCAGCTAATTTTGTAAACATAATTACATTTCTCTAGGTGCTGCTGGCAGTCTAATAATCCATACAAGTTCTACTGTCCCAAATTCCACTCAAGAGAACCAATCTAGGAAATTTGTCTAACAAAACCTTCTCTCAACATTTAAAAATCAACAAACAGCAGCACTATGATTTTAAAAAGGCAAATTAATCTCTCTTATGCATCATGAGGTTTTTAGCTTTTTAATTTATTTTTGGTTATTTTGACAGTTTGGATTTTGGATGCAGGGTTTCTCTGTACCTTTGAAGGCTGTCCTGGAACTAACTCTGTAGACCAGGCTGGCCTAGAAATTACAGAGGTACATCAGCCTTTGCCTAAGGAGTGCTGAGATTTAAGGCGAACACCACCACTGTCCTACTTGCTTCATGCGTTTATCATGCTATTTTGAGTTATCTGAATATATTTACAACGATTCCTTCAAAGATTTTGTTTCAGGGACCCTTTCCCTTGGCCTATTGGTCATTTGGGGAGACTCAAGGGTGTCTAGGATTTCTCATGTTAGCTCTGTGTTTGTAAAGGGGATTAGTCTTTTGGGTTTAGTTTGTTGGTTAATTGCTTCCAACCGACTTGTATTGCTTTGCCTGGGCATGAAGTTCATGGCTTGGCTATCCTTTCTTAGATGTGTGCTGCACGAGGCTCAGCTGTGGAGACACATAGTCCTGGTTTGTCAGTGGGATTCGGAGATGATTTCATGTGAGAGGTCAAGATACCAACCCAGGGTTGTGAACTGTATGAAGACACTGTGCTAGGATGCTTTCTATTTTTAGTAAGTTGTTTATTATTTTAATTTTGATTTTACATTCCAGACGCAGTCATTGCTACTGTACCCACCATTAACCTACTGGCTCCCCCAGTCCACATCTCATGGGGAAGGGCTCCCACGAGGATTCAACAAAGTCTGGCACATTAAGAAGGGGCAGCACAGGTACCTCTGCTAAGCACTTTGTCTGAGCATGGCACCCCAGGATAGGGAATGGGAGGCACCTAGCTAGCTCAAGTACCAAGATTTGACCCTTGTCCCACTGTCAGACATCCTCAATAGTCCAAGCTCCATAATTTTTTATGAGTACAGAGTGCCAGGTTCAGACCCCTGAAGTGTCCAGAGCTGTTGGACTAGAGCTCATGATTTCCATGAGCTTGATTGAGCTGTCTCTGGAGCATTCTCCATCATGGTCTTGATCTTCCTGGCTCATAGATTCCCTCCTTCCTGTCGTGAACTGTCTTCCTAGAGGTTGGCCTGTTGCTTGGTTGCCGATCTCATCATCTGCTTAAGTCAGTTATGGAATGATGACTGGATGATGATTCTTGACCAAAACCTCAATCTAATTGAAAGCTTAGACCAGTTAGGTCATCCTCTCCATTATTGCTAAATGTCTTAGTTTGGTTACTTCTGGCAGATTCTTGTCATTAACAGTAGGTTCTTTATTAAATTAACATAGACAAACTAATAAAGAGGAAAACATTTTGATGGCCAGAGCATACAGGTCTTTTATATACTCAATTTTTTTTTTTTTCCCTTTTTTTTTTTCTGTCTTTTTTTTTTTTTTGTTTGTTTGTTTGTAGGTTACAAGAGGGTCCAGGATTCACCAGGAAATGGTTCAGGAAGACAGCACAGTTCTCTGAGCGCATGGGATAATCGTTTCTTTATCAGTTTCCAGGCCCTGAATGCCCTCGATCCTGAGATTGTGGGTGGTACCTGAGCCTGGTCATTGGACATGTTGGTCCTCAAGGGTGGTTGCTGTGAAGAGGAGATCGTGCTCAAAATCGTTGTCGGTGTTGCATGCAGACCTGATTCACATGTGGTGCCATCACAAGGCTGGCTGTCAACACACTTCATGTGCATTGCAAAGTACCTGGTAGCACTGTGGATGACATTAGCCATCCAATCATTTCCTTTCTTGAGTCTTTCCTCTGAACTGGGCAACATCTCTAAGCAGGAGAGTTTGTCGAGCATGTTTTCACTTTGGAATCTCTTGGCTTTTCCTTCTTCACCTTCCTCCTCGAAGTTATAATTCCCAGCTTGTATAATTTTATGAATGGAAGGTACACTGGCAGTCCTCTTCAACGGGAAAAGGGGCTGAAGAGCTCCTACACAGCTGATGTTTAAACAGGAATTCCCATTTTCCTGATGACACTCCCCCAGAGATCAACTTATGTTTAAGTATATTGACAGTCGCTGCTAATTTAGTATTTGGTTGTCTGTGAGTTAGGGTTGACACGATTTCTTCACAGCTATAGCCACTGGTGCACAATATGTCTACGACCCTCAGAAGGATTTCCTTCTTTGCTGGTTCTACATGATCTTTAATGTGGCCCAGCCATCTTCTTTCCTGGAGCTGACTTATTGTTATCCTGTGCCTGGTCGGGACTGCGAGTAATCGTCCAATGGTTTGGCAACAGGGCTTTGATAGGTGGTAGGGAAGTGGATATTTTGTTTTGCTGATGACCTTATGCATACCATGATAAGTCCTTTCTTCATATGGAAATTGTCCTGTGACCAGCACATACAGGACAACTCCCAAGCTCCACATGTCAACTGCCAGCCCATCATAGGGTTTCCCTGCCAAGATCTCTGGAGCCATATAGTGCAAGGAGCCACAGCTCTCTTTCAACATCTGCCCCTCTTTGAGCTGAATGGCCAATCCAAAGTCACAAAGCTTGACGTTTCCAGCTCTGTCAATAAGGATATTCTCCAATTTAATATCACGATGTGCAATGAGTCTTTGGTGGAGAAAGTGCACTGCTGTCACCACCTGTTGGAATATTGGTCTAGCTTCATCCTCTGTCAGATAGGCTACGTTCCTGAGGAACATCTCCAAATTCTTTCCAGGAACATACTCCATAACAACATAAGTCTATTTCAGAGGTGTTGTCAGTCACAGCAGTTGGATTTTTCTCCAGCACCTTGACAGCAACCTGTGTATTTGTAGGAAGATGGCATGCAAGCTTCACCTCCCCAAATGAACCAAAATCTAGAGATTTTAAGATTCTGAAGTCCTGTTGGAGGATGTCCTCTTCCAAGTGGCTGGCCATGATGCTTACTGGAATTTCACCCATTTTATCTTGATAATTTGTGGTGCAATCAATGCTAGAAACAGAAATGAAAGCAATTTTACATGGTGGTCCAATGCTATGAATTATCTTCTGTGAAATATGACATATCAAAAAATATATGATGCACCCAAAGTCCTAATGATGGCACACTTCAAATACTATAAGATCCCAACACAAAACACTTGAAGAGAAATCATCATAAACATAAAATAGAGTGGAATCACTGCTATGTATATGGAAAAGACAATACTTGGGTGAAAGGAATCATGATGTGTGTCATGGTCAAGAATGCATTAGAATGAGAACCCTTGGCCAATCTGATTAAGAGACAGTAGGTACAAAATATAGGGAAATTTTGTTATCCTAAGAATCTTACAATCCAGAAGGATTTTTAAGGATGTTTCAACTCTTAAATCACAGAAAATTAGAAAGAATGTAAAGAATTCCTTGAGAAACAAGTGTGGATGGTAACAAACTGGCTCCAAACCAAGCAAAGCCCAAAGCCCTGGCCTCTTGGATTCATTGATTCTATAAAAACTTTGGATGTGAATGTACACTGTCCTGGACTTAATAGTGTGCAAACCTGACACAAATAGTGCCATCTGAAAGGAGTGGAACTCAGTTGAAGAGACCTCCAGGATACACAGCTTTTAGGCATTTTCTCAATCAGTAATCAATGCGGGAGGGCCAATCCCAGAGTGAGTGGTACCCTTGGACTTGTGGTCCTGGCTTCTATTCTAAAGCAGACTGATGAAGAACGGAAGTAGCACCCTTCCATGGATTCTGCATCAGTGCCTGCCTCAAGGAACCTGCTGTGTTTGAGTTTCTGTCCTGACTTTCTTAGAGATATACAGCCACCTTGTATGTGTAAGCAGCTTAACCCCTTTCATGATGAACTTTCTTGTTGGTCATTGTGTTTGTGGCAGGAATAGAACCGCAAAGACAAACACCAGTTCAAGAAGAAAACACTTCTTGAAAGAAAAAGGAAAGGAATGTCTGACAAATGATCCCAGTGTCAGTATTGCCTTGAGCCACCAAGCAAATGAGCACACAAATAAACACTAAACTCCTTTCCTCAATGAACATAGATGAGAAAATCATTTCGGAGATTCCTGTGTACTTTACATTCATCTCAGCAAAACATGACAGATCCCTTCATTCACGACGTAATGGACTCACACAGGAAAAGGATTGGACTTCACACAAAACAAATTAACAATGGCATAGCATATAAGGAGACTCTGGGGAGGAGCCCACACTCTAAGCACATTGAGTTGTGAACCCCCGTGTTATAAATAAGGTAGCTAGAACCAGATATAGTTTCACATAAAACAAAGCAGATACACAAACTGAAATCAGATCTATTTTGAGTTGTCTGGGTCAGGAGCAAGCAGGGAAACTGAGCTTTTTCCAAAGTCTTGGTATCTGTCACAAAGATATGCAGGAAGGATCGAAAGGCTCCAGGAGAATATGATCAAAGTACAGCACAGGCATGTTTGAGATGGTATAATCAGGACACCCATCGCAGGGCCTCTGCTAAGGAGGCCTCAGCTTTAGAGTGCAAGGCTCAGGCTAGATCTGCCTATCAGCTTAAGGAACACCCGGAGTTGCAACATTTGAGATCTTTGACTCCCAGCTCCAGTCTTTTGCTGGAGCCTGATCATTGATAACCATTGTCAGGCCCCTGCCTGCAGTAAAAACTCCTAGAGAGCTTGGACCACCCAGACCTACAGACATCCAACATCTGACCCAACAAAGCCCATTGGGGAAGTACCATAGAGACAGAGACACCTACCGGAATAAGCTGTGGGAAGATGGCAATGCAACAAAACACCTAACAGAAAGACAAGCATGACACCAGCAGAATCTAGGGAATCTACACAAACCAGACCATAACACAAGGCAGATGAAGCAGAAGAGAACGACTTCAATATTATAATCATAAAAATGATAGAGGGCCTCAAAGAACATATGAGAAAATTCCTCAAAGAAATGGAAGAATAAACAAACAAAAAATTGGAAGAAATGAACAAATTTGTAAGGAAAATAAAGAAAGTACAGAAAGCCAAGAATAAAACAATTAAGCAGGTGAAGGAAATGGTTCAAGACTTGAAATCTGAAATAGAGAAAATAAAGACAAACGTAAGGAATGCTGGAAATAGAAAAACTGGTCAAATGATAGGGAACTACAGATGCAAGCATAACCAACAGAATTTAAGAGATGGAAGAGAAAATCACAGTCGCGGAAGATAAACTAGAGGAAATAGATTCATCGACTAAAGAAAATTGTAAATCCAACCAATCCTTAACAAAAAACATCCAAGAAGTGTGGGACACCATGAAAACACTAAACATAAGAATAATAGGCATAGAGGAAGGTGAGGAAGCCCAGCTCAAAGGTGCTGAAACCATATTCAACAAAATCTTTGAGGAAAACTTTCCCAATCAGAAGAAGGACATGCCCTTGAAAGTACAAGAAGCATAATGGACACCAAATAGACTGGACCAAAGGAAAAAAACCCTCGACATATAATAATCAAAACGCATAACATACAGAATAATGAAAGAATACTAAGAGCAGTGAAGGGAAAAGTACAGGTAACATCTAAAGGCAGACCTATCAAAACTATACCTGACTTCTCCATGGAAACCCTCATGGCAAGAAGGTCTTGGATGGATGTTTTACAATTCTAAGAGTTTAGGAATGCCAGCCCAGGCTACTATACCCAGCAAAACTCTCAATCACTATAGATGTAGTAAAGAAGATATTTAATGACAAAGCCACATTTTCACAATATGTATCTACAAATCCAGCCCGACACGGGCTAACAGAATGGATGCAAAGACAGAATTCATCCTTCTGTTGTATACAAGAAACTCATCTAAGATTCAAATATAGACATTACCTGAGGGTAAATGGTTGGGAATAAAATCTTCCTATCAAATGGACCCAAGAAGAAAGCAGGTGTGGCTATCCTAGTATCTAATAAGTTAGACTTCAAACCAAAATTAATCAAAAGAGATGAAGATGGTCATTTCATATCCATCACAAGGAGTCCATCAACACAAAGTCTCAATTCTGAACATCTATGGCCCAAATGCAAAGACACCCACATTCGTAAAAGAAACACCACTAAAACTCAAACCTCACATAAAACCTCACACACTTATAGTGGGAGACTTAAACACACCAGCCTCACCAACAGAGGGGACCACCAATCAGAAAGTTAATAAAGAAACAAAAGAACTAACAGAAGTCTCAACTGGGTTTAACAGACATCTATAGAACTTTCCCTCCAAACACAAAGAATATAACTTCTTCTATGCTCTACATGGAACCTTCTCTAAAATGGACCACATACTAGGCAATATAACAAACCTCAATAGGTACAAGAGAATTGGAGTATCAGCTGTATCTTAACAGACCACCATGCATTAAAATTGGAAATCAACAACAACACAAATGGCAGAAAACCTACAAACCCATGGAAACTGAACATGTGCAGTGGCACCACACCTGGGTCAAAGAACATATAAAGAAAGAAATTAAGGACTTCCTAAAACTCGACCAGAACATACTCGAACTTATGGGACACCTTGAAAGCAGTGTTACGAGGGAAGATCATTGCACTAAGTGCCCATATGAAGAAAACAGAGAATAGTCACATAAGAGAATTATCAGCACAACTGAAATCCTTAGAACAAAAAGAAGCAAACTCAGCCCGGAAGAGTAGACACCAGGAAATAATCAATTTGAGAGCTGAAATCAACAAAATAGACACCAGGAAATCAATACAAAAAGATCAATGCAACAAAGAGTTGGTTTTTTGATAAAATCAACAAGCTACAAAACTTTCTCCAAACTGACCAAATTGCAGAGAAAGAACAACTAAATTAACAAAATCAGAAACAAAAAGGGGAACATAACAATAGACAAAGAGGAAATCCAGACAATTTTCAGGTTATACTTTGAAAACCTGTATTCCACAATACTTGAAAATTCAAAGGAAATGGACAAATTTCTGGGTAACTATCTCAGCATTATTTGTAATAGCAATGACCTGGAAGCAACCTAGATACCCCTCAACTGAAAAATGGATAAAGAAGATGTGGCACATCTACACAATGGAATACTACTCTGCAGAAAAAAATAATGGAATCTTGAAAATCGCAGGCATTGGACGGAAGTTGAAGGAACCATCCTGAATGAGGTAACCCAGTCTGAAAAAGATGAAAATGGTATGTACTCGCTCATATATGGATTTTAGATCTAGAGCAAAGGATCACCAGCCTATAATTCACACCTCCAAAGAATGAGGATACAAGTTGTATTCTAAGAGAGTCATACAAGATCCCTCACAGAAAGGGAAAGGAACTAGTCCTCCACTGCACATGGGAAGGGGGGTGTTGGGCAGTGAATAGAGAGAGAGGTAGGAGAATGAAGGTGAGGAGAGGAAAGCACGTGCGAGTCAGGGGTAGGAATAAAAGACAGAAGAGGGAGAGACGGAGAGAGAGAGATGGAGAGGAAGAGAGACCAGACATACAAGGGGGAGCCATTATTGGGTTTGAAGAGAAAAATGAACCTAAAGAAAGGTCTAGAGGCCTTCAAGACTGCTGCCAAATAACAATTGGAGCAACTGTGGGAAGGCTACCATAAATGCCCTTCTCGGATAGTGAGATCAACAACTAACTCATCCCCCATCATGCAGCTCTCATCTTGAACCTGTTTGAAACAGAAGCAAACACCCACAACTAAACACTTAGTCAAACTAGAATCAAGATGTAGAGAGAGAGAGGACAAGACCAGGTTGCAGAAACACATAGAGACTGCTGACCTGAACAAGGCCTCAGACTGATAGCTGGGAATCCAGCATGGAACTAACTCAGACCCCCTGAAATTGGGTATCAGCTAGAAGGACTGAGCAGTCTAAGGTACCTCAGACAGTGGAACCAGGATGTATTCCTGGTGCACAAAAGGACCTTGCAGACACATCCCCCATACAGGGAAAATTCATTAACCTAGAACCAAGAGAGAAGTCCTAGTTCTGACTTCAAATGACTTGACAGATTTACATGACCCCACCTGGATAGCATAGCCCTATACAAGGAATGGGGTGGGGTGATGGGAGGGGAGGGTTGTGAAGGAACATGGGAGGGGGAGAGAGGGAGAGAGGGAGGGAGGGATGGAGAGGGAACTGGGATAGACATGTAAAATAAAAAATAAATGAATAAAATTAAAAGACAGATGGTATAATCAAAACGGCATGTGTGGTATATTCTTAAAAATGTTTTAATACAGGACAAAAATACAAAGGGAAATAAGAGACTTAATTTTCAAAACTGAATATTAGCTGATGATTAATGGCGAAAGTAAACTATAGGCATACATTAACCATAGAATACATACTAACATTGTAAAATAAATAGGAAAGACCACACATAACTCTAGGGAAGGGAAATAAAACCACTGGGAAACATCTTCACTACATTGAGGTCCAGTCCATTAGAGATCTCCAAATCTGGACCATTCTAACATTCAAACGGCAGTGTAGGAATCAGACAGTGACTGCAATGTCCAAGGAAAAGGCCCAGTTCAAGACTGTGTAGACACTACCTAATATCGAGTGTTGCTCATGAGCCCTCTGTGCAATTTCACAAGAACAAACCAATGGTGAATTTGTGAGTGGTGAGAACTGGCAGTGATTGTGGGATTTTTTTCTTTGTTGTATTTCTTTCTCAGAATCTTGACCATACCAGTGCCCTAGTCATTTTCAACTTTTCTGTGAAAAAGTCCCATGGAAAAGTCAATTCTGGGAGGAAGAGTTTATTAGCACTCTGATAGGGAACAGACTTACAAGCCCTGGAACTAGGAAACTGTGGTTTTTTACCGAGCTGGGTGTTTAGGTTGGCTGGTGACAGTGAATCAAATTTCTCTGCTCATCAAAGTCTTGCTTCCTAGAAAGTTTCAGCTCTATGCTTTCTGCAGTGTTCCAAGCAAGGAACACTTGCTACTGAAAACCAAGTGCTCACAATGCCTGAGATAATGTGAACTAAAGCACGGTGCTCCTTTAAATGAGAAAGGTCCCTATGGTCTTAGGCATTTGAGTATGAGCTTTTGCCATATGCGGGGAATTTCATGTGATGGAGCCTTTTTAAATGTATCACTCAGGATTCTCTAAGCAACAGAGTATCTCATACAATAATTCAGTCACCACCCCCACCACCTTCCAGAATTCATTGGAATGACTTACAGACTGTAGTCAAAACTCCAAGAGGTTTTCAATCCACAAGGCCGTATCTCTCAACAAATCTTCAGTATATGCTGGAACACCAAAGAAATAGTCTCTAATTCCAGACGTGGAATGGACTGCTAACCAGGCCTGGGCAAGGCAGGAAAGAGCAAACCCTCCTTCTCAAATGGCCTTATATAGTCAACCAGTAGAAGGTGTGGCCATAATAAAGGTGTGTCTTCTGGCCTGAAGATCCGGATTAAAGGCGTGTGACTTCACACCTCCCAGATCTAGATCCTCCTAGAGGGGTATTTCATACCTCTTGACTAAGGGTAAATCCATCAAAAAAGGATGTCTCCCAGGGGTGCACTCCATGTCTAGGTTGAGGTTCATTAGAGATGTAGTGAAGTTCACACCCAACAATGTTATCCCAAAGGCAGATTTCCAACACTGGGCTTGCCCTTGAGATTAAGGAGTCTAGCCTACTTCATTCCCTCTCTCTGCTTCCTGATTTAATTTGAAGTTCTGAGAGTTTCTTCTTACACTAAGGCCTTAATGACTTCAGAAGACTGCAGTGTGTCACACAGTACATTAATCTGCCCAATGAGCTTTACATGCAAATCTTCACTGTAATTAATTCTTGGATTGGTTCCAGATTTCTTATCTTTTCTCTTTCCTTCCTTTCTCCCTTCTTTCCTTCATTCCTTCTTTCCTTCCTCTCTCTCTCTCTCTCTTTTGTTCTTTCTTTCAATCTTCCTTCCTTTCTTTCTTTCTTTCTTTCTTCCTTTCTTTCTGTCTTTCTTTTTGGTATTTTTGAGACAGGGTTTCTCCCTCTTGTTTTGGAGCCTGTCCTGGAACAAGCTCTGTAGTCCACGAAGATCTGGAACTCACACACATCCTCCTGCCTCTGACTCCCGCTTGCTGGGATTAAAGGTGGCACCACTGACAATTGGCACAAGCTTTGTTGTCGTCTTGGTTTTTTTTGTTTTGTTTTGTTTTGTTACTTTTAGTTTTTTATTTTTATGTATATCAGCTTTGGTTTTCCTGGAATTCTATTTGAAAATGAGATTAAGCTTGACTTTTTGTGATCTGGGTGCCTCTGTCTCTAGATTCTGGGATTAAAGATGTTAGCAACGCCTAGCTGACAGTTTTTAGGTTTGGGGGATATAAGTACTAGAACGTCACTGACACTTTTTCGATACATCATGCCATTGCCCAGCTTCAAGGTGATCAAGTGGCTAGGCAGGTCTTACAGGGTTTGAGGAATGATCGATGTCAACTTCTGGCTGCCACCCACCTGTCTTCCCTGATAAGCCCCACCACGAGTTTCTACTTTATTCATCTCAGCACCCAAAATGATTTTTCTTGCCATCTAGTCCTCCATGGTGAGTTTTCGTCTTTTTCTGGGTCTTTGAACTGTGCTGTTTATTCTTTAATGTGACTATCCTCCATTTTCTTCATGTAGGCCTTTAGTACAATGGTTTACTCATTCTACTGATTTCAAAGTGTACCATAAGCTTGCCTATGTCGTGTCTTCATTTTCATTGAAGTCTAGGAAGTCTTTAATCAATTTCTTTATTTCTTCCTTGACCCAGGAATTTTGCAACTGGGCATTTTTTCAATTTCCACGAGTTTATAGGGTTTCTGCAATCTGTTGTTGTTGAATTCCAACTTTAAAGATACAGGAGGCTATTTCAAATTGTTTGGATATGTTGACCTTTGTTATGTTGCCAAGTATGTGTTCAATTTTAGAGAAGGTTCCATGTGAAACTGAGAAGAAGGTATATTCTTTGTGTTTGATGGAATGTTCTATAAATGTCTGTTAAAGCCAATTGGGACATAACTTCTGTTAGTTCTTTTGATTCTGTGTTAAGTTTCTGTCTGGTGGGACTGTCTAGTGGTGAGAGTGGGTTCTGGAAGTCTCTCTCTCTAAGTGTGTAAGGTTTTGTGTGAGATTAGAGTTTTAGTATTGTGCCTATGTATTTGGGCAATAGATGTTCAGAATTGAGACTTCATCTTCATGGATTTCTCCTGTGATGAAGAGAAATCCCCCAGTCAACTAGTCCTCTTCACGGTCCAGGGCTCCCATGAGGATTCAACAAAGTTTGGCACTTTAAGTAGGGGAAGTACCAAGCCTCTCTCTTGCATTTTGTCTGAGCATGGCATCCCATCATGAGGATTGGGCTTCAACAATATAGCTCAAGTACCAAGGTTTGATCCTTGTCCTACTGTCAGGAGTCCTCCGATAGTTCATGGTTCACAAGTGTTTCCCACATACAAAGGGCCTAACTCACAGCGCATGAGTCACCATAGGTGTTGGTGAAAGAGTTCATTATTTCCATGAGCTGGGTAAAACTTTCTCTTTGAATTTCTCTATCATGATCTTGACCTCCCTGGGTCATATTTACTCTCCTCCCTCTCTTGGACTGTTTTCCCTGAGGTAGGCCTGGTGCTTGGTTGTAGATCTCTGCATCTGGTTCCATAAATTACTGAAAAATGACTGAATGATGATACTTGGTGTATACCCCAATTACAGGCTTAGATCAGTTTGGGCATCCTTTCCCTTGTTGCTAGGAGTCTGAGCTTGGTTCCTTCTTGTGGATACTTGTCACTTACAATGTGGTCATTAATAAAAAAACAGTCAAAATACAAAGGAGGGGAATATCTTGGTGGCAGAACCAATGGGTCTCTGATAGATGTACTGTCCTCTGATTTCTTTGAAGCTTACATTAGGGTCCAGGGCTCACAATGGAATGGTCCAGGAAGAAGGCACGGTGCTCTGAGTGCATGGGAAATTTGCTTCCTCACCAGTTTCCAGGACCTAAATGGCCTGGATACAGAGATTATCGGCCTATACTGGAGAGTGTCATTTTCAATGTTAGGCATCAAGGTTGGTTGCTCTATAGAGAAGTCAGTATTCAGGATTCTGGTATGTGTGGCTTCCAGAGCTCATTTACAGGCATGGAGATATCCATTCAGGGTCTCTTCAGACTTCATGTCGATTGCAAAGTGGTCAGGACCACTGTAGTGGACATCAGGACACTTCCTTCACTGACTGTTCCGTCTGAGCAGGGCATCAGCTATAAGCAGGAGTATTTTTTTTTTTTTTTTGAGCATGCTATAACTTTGGCATCTCTTGGCTTTTCCTTCCACACCATCCTCCCCAAAGACACAGGTCTCAGTTATATGAGTCATGGGCAACAAGTGTGTATGATAACAAAATGGCTCCAAACCAGGCAGAGCCAAGGTCTCTTGGATTTCCTGAATGTATTAAAACTATGGACAAGAATGAACCCTGTACTGGAGGCTGGAGGGAATCATGTGCCAACCTGACACAAGCTAGAGTCATCGGAGCTCAATTGAACTCAGTTGAGGAATCACCTTCATGATCACAGCTGTTAGGCATTTTCTCAATTAGTTACCAGTGGGGGAGGGCCAAGCACAAAGGGAGTGAATCTCATGGACTTTGGTTCTGGCTTCTATTCTAAAACAGACTGATAAAGCCAGTAAGGAGCACCCTTCCATAGATTCTGCATCGGCTCCTGCCTCAAGGAACCTGCTCTATTTAGTTCCTCTCCTGATTTTCTTTAACGATAAACAACAATCTTGCAAGTGTAACATGATTAAACCCTTTTTTCTGAACTTTCTTTTTGCTCATGGTGTTTTGTTGCAGTCTTAGAAACACTAGGCCAAACACCAAGGTTATGAAAAATACTTGATGAATCGGAAAGGAAAGGAATGTTTGCAAACTAATCCCTGTGCCAGTATTCTCCTGTACCTCAAGCAAATACTGGGAGGATGGAAAAATTTAGCCTAATTTTCCCTAGACTCTGCCCCCTGGCAGTGAGTAGGCAAAAGGTCATTCTTGACTGTTTACAACAGGGTGGTTTTATGACAACACCTGTGAGTGAATGAAAACAGGAAATGAGCCATGCCACGCTACCCAGAAGCCCTAGCGAAAGCAGGCTTCCTGGGCTAAGTGCAGGCTTGGATAGTTCAAATTGATTGGTCCGCACTGCATGCTATGAGATGATTGGTTTGTAACCCTATAAAAGCTGTCTGAACCCTGTGCCCAGGGTTCCCAGTCCTCTATGCCATGTGGAGTATGGCTATGGACCCCAGTGCACTGGAATATAAAAGACCTCATGCTTTTGCATCAAGACAGCTTCTCATGAGTGATTTGGGGGCAGGGGGGGGGCGTCTGTCCTGAGTCGCAGCATAGGCTCCATGCCCTCCGCTGGTCATTCAATACCAACATAAATAAATATAACCTGCTTTTCTCAATAAACATAAATGAGAATATCATTAATTTGTGTCCTTGATACTTCACATTCTTTCAGAAATACTACAGATCCCTGCATTTACACATACAAATGGACTCACACCAGGACAGGAGTACTTCAAAGTAAACAAATTTAACAATACAATACCATAGAAGAAATGTCTGGGCAAGACAACATACTATGCACAGTGACTAGTGAAACCTTGTGTTATTATAAAAGTAGCTCGAGCAACATACTATTTTATGTGAAACAAAGGAGACACACAAACAGAAATCAGACAGATTTGGTGTTATTTGGGTCATGAAGAAGGAGAAGGCTGAGCTTTTGTCAAAGTTCTAGTAAAATTCCCAAAGATATGCTGGAAGGAGAGAAATACTGCAGGTGAATATCATCCAAGTCTAGCACAGACATGTTATCAAAAGCATAATCAAAATGGATATCTTTGATAAATACTTAAATACTTTTCATACAGGAAAAAAGGAGTCCAAATGGAAATAAGAGACTTAATTTTCAAAAATGAAAATTAGATAATAATTAATTATAAAAGGTACAATACAAAAACAAAATAACCCTAGAAGGAAATCTAACTATGTATGTGTAAACATGGGCAACAAACATATCCAGGAAAGAAGCCCAACACACTGGGAACTATATTTACTATCTTGAGGTCTAGTCTATTTGAGACTATCAGGACCTATGTAACATTGGAACTGCTATGTAGGAATCAAAGAGTGTTGGTCCCTGCATGGACCCCTGAGGCACCTTGAGCAAGCCTGAATCTTCTGGCTGGAAAACTTTGTGCCACATTAGTTTTTTGTACTCTTCTTGATTTGTTAACACACATCTGCTAGAGAGGAACTAAGACCGGGAGCACTTGCATGCTTGAGCCTTGATTGCTTGCACTGTGTTGTGAGTCAGTATATATGCCTGCACCTTCCACTCAAAAAACAGCATTCAGCATTCCAACTACAGCCCAGTTATTGGCTGTGTAGATATGGACTATTATCTAGCACTATTTTACATGACCAGTGGGGTAGCAAGGAAGGCCTGAAGCCCAAAGTATCTGGAATGAAGGGACAGGAGACCTTAGAAACAGGCATCAAGAGAGGCCTTCTAATCAAGCTACAAAATTTTATTTTGCTCTAGCATGTTATCTAGTGGTTAGGACAGGAAGCTAGGTAAGGTGGGGGGAATGGTAAGTGGGGGCTGTTCCTTTCCTCGTAACTGCACTGCCTGTCTGCTGTTCTTCATTATAGGTCACTAAAGATGAGCAGGATATGCAGATAAGCAAGTTGTTAGCAGGGGAGTTGCTAAATAACTGCATTAACTGCATTCCCCTGAGCCCCAAGTTCTACTTCTCAGGAAGTTGAGGAGGGGAGGTAGATTGGAACTGAAGGTAGCAGTCTTCCAACTCAATCTGCTATTCTAAGCAAAAACTTGCGATCTGGAAGGCTGATGCCAAGATTACTCCTGGCAATTCCTCCCTTTTTTTTCCAAGTAAGAATGTGAGCTATTGACACTATCTCACCATGAGTGGGAGCAGGGACCTGGTCCCCCTAGATGGTTATTTGATATACATCTTAAAGCAAGCCACCCAGCCTGTCTGGTGAGATTGCTCATGCCTGCAGCAATTTTTTTTTTTTTGTGGTGGGAAGGGTTTTTGCTCACATTGACCTTCATGCAACCAGGTATACTCCCATGAAGGCCAGGGTAGGTGCCCTTTCTGGCCTCTCTTCATTGCACTCCCAATGGTGTTCTAGTTTTCTCAATAGCAGAAGGAGGCTTCCCTGGGAAGTGGCTCCTTTGATCATGGGTTATTTATCACCTTCTAAAGGTTCACTTTGACCATGATCATCGAGGTCATGCCCTTGATAACGTGCCTGAATAGTCTTTCCAATTGGTTCTATTGCCAGATGAAGCCAGTTAACTTTATATTAGCCCAAGGACCGTAGGCAAGCAGAACCAATAAGCCAGCAATGGATGAGAGTATGACGGTAAGCTAGTGTGAGGATGAGAGCCGAGTTTAGAATCAGCCTTGTTCCTATCCTCACTGCATCCTTCTTTTTTCAAGCCCTTCTGACCTTGGCCATACTGTCTCTTGTCACTCCTGTGTGATCTGTATAAAAGCAACATTCTTCCTTGAGTGCTCTACAAATTCCTCCTTGTTGTCAAAACAATAGGTCTAAGCCTAGCCTGTTTTGGAGGATGACCTCTGAAAGGAAGACTAAAGATTTTTCAAGGCAGTTAATGCCCTCTTCCAAGTTATCTATTTCATTATCTATAGAGGTCAGAAGGTCTGGGTAATGGCAGTTTGAGAGAACAAGGGATGAAATCTCAATGCCTTCTACTGCTCCAGGTTCCAGACCCAAAAGCAATGCAAGGGTCAGTGCAGTCAAAGTAGGGGTGAGAGCCCCTCCGGTTCCACCCAAATCTGACTAAATTCTTAATCAGAATAATGGTTGAGTCAGGGAACTCACTCTGCCAAAATCGAACCCTAGGTGTAGTGTTTAGGAGGGGTGAAAAATGCAGGTGGTAAGGCCTTCCTGACATGCCTGCCAGGAATCTTTGTTATGAATTAGGTATAGAGAAGGGTCACCAGGTGACAGGATAAGATTGCAGAGATGGGAATGGGTCGTGGGGACTTGGAAACTGGGGGAAGTTAGAGTCCAGAGCCCATGATTTCTTTAAGGGTGAGGTTGGATGATGGGTTGTGGTTCCATCTTCAGTCAGTAGAGATGTTTGAGCAAGAAAAGTATCCAGGAAATGAAATTCCCCTGTGGAAGGATGAGGAAGAATGATAGCAGAGCCAACATGATTCAGTGAGTTGGGGCTTGATTTGTTCAAGGGCAAAATGGTTTGATTAACAAGTTTTAAAATGAGCTCTCTAGAATTTGAATCAAAGGAGGGCTCTTTAGGGTGAGGAGAGGACTGATTGTCACCAGGTTTGAACAATGGGTTCATGTCAAGGGGGTAGAACATTAGTCCCCAGTGATCTGTTAGGAACTATATGGACTGGGTTGCCACTATTGGGAACTGTTTTAAGGACATCATTGTACCTCTCCTTATCAACTTGAAATTGTCAAGTAAATCCTGAGGTCCACTCCGTTTCTTGCCCTCAGTAGCAAAGGTAATGCTAACAGGGTGGCATAATGTGAAGCATTGTAGAACATTGGTCCATCCTGTATAAAGGACATCCTTGATAGTATAATTGGCTGTGACTATTATGTAACCACAGGAGAAGGATGGTTTCCAGAATGTGTGTCTACATGTCTCACAGCCCCAGTTAAGGTAACAAAACTAAAAAAAAAAAAAAAAAAAAAAACAAAAACAAAAACCCAATGTCACAATATTTGTAATATAGCGCTCTTTATCAATTGAATTATGGGCAAATGTAGAAGGAGAGGATGGGAGCATGCTGCTTCTATCTTTAGTGCTACAACCACCCCAGGGATCAAGGCCCATGCTCCCCAGAGGCAAAAGGGAAGTAGGGACCTTCGGAGGGTCAATATAAGATTCTAAGTGCCAACTGACACATACAACAAGGGCAAGTTTGCAAAGGTCAGGGTATAAGTTAGGCCACCTGGGGTCATGGGAGACATGGGATGCCTTCTACTGGCCACGGGATGACCACCCAGGTGTAATTAAGGGGCTGATGAGAGCTAAATAAAATGTGAACAGAGATCGAGAGGAGCAGCCTCGAACCAGAGGTCAACGGCGGTGAATATAGGCCTAACAGTATCTGGAATGGAAGGAGAATTTATCTCAGGGCAGGGGGGATCCTGGCACCTGGATAGGGTGACATTAAATTGGCTGGCAAGCCTGTCTAGGAGCCATCTTGGACCTCCTGTTTCTTGATCATAGACCCAGGCCAAGCGTCATCCCCAAATTAGGACTGCATCAGGTCCTTTCCATCTTGCACTTAAGGGGTCCCACTATTTTACCATGGTTTGTGGTGATCTGCAGCCGATTTTCCATCGCTATCCACAACCAGAAAGTTAATCCAAAGAGGGCATAGTGGAGGATGTTTCACAGGATACCGGAAATGTCATAAAAAGTCCCCTTTTTTACTTTGTGGCCTGCCATTAAGGAAAACTTTAAGAAGGGGCACTGGGGCGAATCCTCTTGAACCCAGTATGTATGGGAGGACTCAGAAGGATGATCAGTGTGGTCCTGTTTGTGTTATTAAGCTGGTGAAGGGGGAGTACAATGAACTGTGCCAGGTGCTCACCAGAGAGGACAGCATGTGAACCAGCCTGGGCAGAAACAATTATCTTTATTACTCCTGCAAAGTCATTATCAACACTTCTGGGGATATCTGAATTCCTTGGAGAGTAGAACTGGATACAACCAAACATACGACCAAGGAGTCCCATGCCTAAAGCCTAAGGAGCCTCAGCATGTGTGTCCTGTCCTGCTGTGGCCCACCTTGAAGTCTGAGATGAAACTTCTCAGCTGTGGGGGGTACTGTGCACGACTAAAGGGTTGGGAGTTTTTCAATGTGGGAGAAACCTGACAGCCCCAGGGCCTGCCCTCTGAGAAGAGATTGACCCAGGCTCTTAGCTTGAGATCTGTATTCAGAAGCCCAGTGTTTGCCTTTGGGACAACTCTGGCATAGATTGGTAGGAGGGGGTCGCTCCACCGCTGAGGTCCAAAGGGGGCGATGGATGTATGAGGTGGGGGTCAGTATATGCTGGTGCTGAAATCACAAACAAGCAGGCTCTCATGTCAGTGAAGGAAGGGACTTAAGCAGGCAATGGAGGCACTTCCAGCTTTCAAGTCTAGCAGAGGGTGTGGCCCTGATTAGAGACAGATCTTTCACCACCAATGATCTGGATTAAAGGTGTGTGTTCCCACCAAAAAGTTCCAGGTTAGGAGTAGACCTCCCTACTTTCCTGATTCAATTAGGAAATGATCCCTCACACGTGTCCCAGAGTTTTGGCTTACGATGTATTGCAGATGCAGTCAAGTTGACAACCAAAATGGCAGAGAATCTTAGCCTTCTTCCGGGGCCTTTCATAATTCCCCTTTATGTTCAGAGTACTCTCAATGACTACACAGCTCCCTCATTGCGGTCACTTCGCGGCCTTGCCTAGGGAAGCAATGTATTTTTATTGGACTAGCATCTCAGAGAATGATGAGGCATTTGTGGTGTCATGACATGATGACTCAAGATGGATAGCAAAGCCATAAGCAAAGGGATGCTCCCTGGAAAGACAGACAGCAGACAGTTCTGCCACTTGTTCATTCACCACCTTTCTCGGAAAAATATCTTAGGAGAAAGAGCCAAGTCTCCTACAAATTAATTCGTTATTTTTTATCTTCAGCACCACTAAGTAAAGATAATTACATAACCCTAGGTACTGGTGATAATCTAAAAATCCATATAGTTGGTAATTTCCCATATTCCACCTAGGTCAACCTGTCTATGAAATTTCCCTAAATAAGCCTTCCTAAGTATGTAAAATGTAACAAATAGCACCAGCCTTTTAAAAAGTAAAAGTAATTTCCTGAGGCTTTTTAATTTTTAACTTTTGATAGTTGCGTATATTCGGTTTTTGTGACAGGGATTCTTAGTACCTTTGAAGACTATCCTGAAACTTTATAGACCAGGCTGGCCTGGAACTCACAAAGAACCATCTGCCTTTGTCTCCAGAAGGTGAGATCCAAGGCACATCCCACCACTGTCCTACAAGGTTCATGAGTTTATCAAGCTATTTTGAGTTATCTGAACAGATTTACAATCATTCCTTCAAATACTTTGTCTCAGATTTCGTTTCAGGGGCTCTTATACTTGGCCGATATAATGGGATTGGTCACTGGGGGGAGACTCCAAGGTTAAATCCTCAGCCTACTGTCACAGATCCTCAGATAACCCAAGATTCAAAACAAGTTTCCAAATAGAGAGGAACTAATTCAGATCCCTGGAGTTTTCTCCCAAGTTGTTCGTCTAAAGTCGATGATATCCATGAACATGGTTCTGCTGTCTCTGTAGATTTCTCCATCATGATCTTGATCTCCATGTCTCATATTTTCCCTCTTCCCTCTCTTGGACTATCATCCTTGAGCTTGCCCTGGTGCTTGGGTGTGGATCTTGGTATCTGGTTCCATCAACTACTGGATGAAGTTTGTATGATGACATTTGGGATCTGCCACAATCTAACTACAGGCTTAGACCAGTTTGGGCATCCTGTCCATTATTGAAAGGAGTCTTAATTTGTTTCCTTTTTGTGGATTCTTGCCATTTACAAGAGGTTCTTTATTATAGTAATACAGTCAAAATACAAAAGAGGAGAAAATTTTGGTGGCCAGAGCAAATGGTTTTCTTGAGATGCACTGTCCTCTATTCTCTTTATAGCTTACATGAGAGTCCAGGACTCACCATGGAGTGGTTCAGGAAAAAAGCACAGTGCTCTGAGTGCATGGGAAATTTGCTTACCCATGAGACTCCAGACCCTGAATGGCCTGGATTTAGATATCACGTTTTTATACTGGAGCTTTTCATTGGCCTTGTTGGGCTTAAGGAAGGTTGCTCTGTCCAGAAGCCCATGTTCATAATCCTTTTAGGTATTGCATCTAGGGCTGAATCACGTTTGTGGAGATCACCAGGCAGGCTGTCCACAGACTTCCATGTGGGCTCATCCCCAGGTATTATTTCTATATCTGGAATGAGGGTAGCCAAGACACACAACACCATCCAATTAGCAGGCAGCAAGCAATAAGCCAAGACATTGACACAAACTAGGACTTGTCCAGACCTACCATATAGAGCTGTTGATACATGAATTATTGAAAAACAAGAGGTTAAGGAGGCTTGTCCTACATCTATATCAAAACTGTCATTCTTAAACTTAAAAGCATGAGGAATTATTAAATCCTGTGGGATAAATCTTAGAAAGGGACACTAAGTGTGTAGTTTTCCTGCTGCATGAATTCATACGTAGGCAACAAGGAATTATTAAGCACAGGACTGCTAGGGGCCAGGATGTTCCCATGGTCAAACACAACCTGAACTCTTTTGCAAGGCTGGGGTTGGTAATGCTTAAAGCATAATGGCTACCAAACAGTAAATCTGAGGTTTGGGAGTCGATGTCTGCATCACTGGGTTCACTTATTTGTTGTCCCATTTGTGGAGCTCACTTATAAAGGTCCTGTAGAGGCAACCAGCTCCCCTCAAAGACAGTGTTCTGATTACGTCTATTTTCATGAATAAAACCACAGGGTTTAAGTAGAGGAGACATGAGGGAATGGACCAAAGGGAGGATGTGAGGGAGGCTGAATGTCATTACAAGGAGGATGCAGGTGTTCTGCTATAAGATAACTTGTTATATGATAAGCCTGTTGCTGGGGATTTTTCAGGGTTAGCCTGCATCGTATGTTTAACAAGGGCACCATCCTAGAAGAATGGAAAATTACCAGTATGGTAGTATCTAAGAGAGTAGTTGTGAAGATGGCTGTTAAAGATAAAAACTTTGCTCTGTGGCTCCTCACAAATGTGGCCCAGCCATTGTCTTTCCAGGAGCAGACATGCAGTTATCCTGGATGGATGGGTACTACTATTAATCTGGCAATAATTTGGTGTCAGGGCTTTGACATGTGGTATGGAATGGGATAATTTGTACATGTGATGAGCCTGTACATACCATGAAATGTGGTTTCTACACATGGATATTGTCCTGTGACCAGTATATATTGGAAAACCTCGGGCTGTGGTAGACAGGGCGATGAGTGGTCCTTTGTTATGGCAGAGTGTCACATGTTCTTAGGAGGATCTCTGTCTTTGGCTCAGGACATGTCCGATGGATGGTCCATGGCTGTGATGTTGTCTCTTCCCTCCAAGAAAGAACTCTGATCTTCACTGCCCGACAGCTCCTGGCGGTCAGATACTTGGTGTGGGACAAGCCAGCCCTCAGAGGCTTGGCATGGGAACCCTGGGTTAACATGCTGCATAAGGTGTTAAATATCAATTGAGGCAACCATCAGGTACAATAGGTTCTATATTTGTATTTGTTAACTGTTGCAGTTAACCCAAAATTTAGTGTACTTTAGAGAATGTTCCATGATCTGTTCAGGAGATGTGCTATGTCAGTGCTCTGCCAAAAGGATTGTATGGGACATTGGGTAGATGTCTGTTTATTAAATTTTATCTCTCATGGAATTTGATTGTTATTTGTGTAAAAATTAAGGAAATAAAAATATGTTTCCTTGAGAATACGCATTTGCCTGCATGTATGTCTGTTCACAACACACTTGCCTGTTACCCATGGAGTCCAAAAGATTCTGTAGGTATCCCTGCTATAGAAGTCACAGGCAGTTGTTATAAGCCAATGATAGGGTGCTGGGAACAGAACCACTGTGTCTTATTGCACAGCCAGTGTATTAACCATAATACCATGTCCCTAGGCCTGAGAAGTAGACTTGACTGTCCTGGAAAATCTATGTAGATCAGGCTAGTTCTGAACTCACAGGACTTTGGGAACACATTCCCCGTGGAGGGATACTCCCTTAACCTAGAGACAGGAGAGAAGGCCTAGTCCCTACTCCAAATGACTTGACAGATTAAGGTGACCCCTCCTGGAAAGCATCACCCTACATGAGGAGTGGGTGTGGGGATGGGATAGGAGTGTGATGGGGGCATGGGAAGGTAGGATAAAGGGAAAGAGGGAGGGAGGGAGAGGGAACTGGGATTTATATGCAAAATAAAAATATAAATAAAAATAAAAATTGAAAAAAAAGCTTGGCAGACAGAAAAAAAAAGATAGAAAGCAAGAGAAACTTTGTATGCTGTATGCTATTCTGTTGTCTTTATATTATTTGAATGCTGAGGAAATAGCAACAACTGTTAAAAGGAATGCTACTAGATTCATCCAATTTATATATTTTAAAAATGTTTTGGCTTTGAAATTTAAGTCCAAGGACAGATTACTGGGGAAAAGGATTTCTATTTTTGTTTCCGCAGACTATAAAAAGGTGTGGACTCCCTCCAGACTAACATGGTTTGATCAAGCAAGACCCTCTGAAACAGTGTCCCAGGTTATCCACCATTGAAAATAGTTGGGACGAAGCAGCCTTACAGACCACTGCAGCCAGGATTTCTGCATCTTCTTAATATCTCCATGACAGTGTCCCCTACCTGCAGGAAGCAGTTTAGAAAGAAAGATGCCCAAATTCCCAAATGTTGTTTATAAATGTTCATTTTTCATCCAAATGGGGTTGGTTATAAATGGTTAATGACCACAACCAATATCTTTTTAAAGGTTAAAAAGGGAGGGAGTATGGTATAAAAATGTATATCTTGTTTTGAAATGGATTTTCATTTATTGATACAAAATTAATGTCGATTTTGTGAAATGTATATTTCTCCTTTTGTTTAAGTATTCTGTTTTTACAGGTAATTTAGAAGTGTAATACATTATTTAGTACAGATTTTAGATAGCTATCTATAACAGAAATAACTTATAGTTAAGTTAGTTAGGATTTTAGTTATACAGCGATGTATTTGAGACGAATAGGTATTCATTAAACATTTCAAAGACCTACAGAATATGGCATTTAAAGTGGTTTAGGGATTTTCTTGACAGTGAGACATAACTGCTCCTGGCTACACCACCTGTGTCAGAAAGGAAGTTGGACATCAAAGAAACTCATGGAGTTTGCTTCCAGTATTCAAAACTAACCATTTGAAAAAGATACTGCTCTTGTCATGACCGTATGACTTCATGCTGTATAAACTGGACATGTAGGACCCCAGGAAAGTGACTGCTGATACATGATGGACATTGCTGCAGGGATCCGGCTTCATGGAAGAATGTGCCAGACACTCTGCAGGACACAGAGAAAAGTAACTAATAAAGTGCCAATTAAAGTTCCCTACTGGGCTGAGGAGTCTTCCAGACCCACTATGTCCAATAGGCTGAAGACTGAATATTACAGAAGGACTTTATGAAACTGACCAGAGAGTGAGAAGTCTCTGTCATTTGTAGAGTTATATATTATCGTTCTGTGGTCTTTGATGGAATTGATGGTTATAGTTTTCCTTAGTTTAGATTAAAGATAATTTACATACAGGACGTTAGACTCACAAAGATGGGATAGATGATAAAATACTTGCTTTAAATCTTGCTAAATGTTAATGGATTAAATATTCTTAACAGTGGTTCTTACTTGACAACTGTTTTGTTATATATGTTGCTCTGTTAAGGGTAAGACCCTTCTATCCATTTTAGATGGAAAAGAGAAGATGAGAGATGTCGTTATGTAAATGTTTCTCTTATTGGTTAATGAATAAGCACTGTTGGCAAGATAGGCGGGACTAGGAGACAAGGAGGTTTCTGGAACAGAGAAGATTCTATATAGAGGAGGGAGAGTGTAGAACTCTGAGTCTTCTCTCTAAGCCTTCACCTAGTAGCAGATGGAAGCAGAAGCATATACCCACAAATAATCCCTGAGCTGAATTCCTGGAATCCAGCTGCAGACAGGAAGGAGTAATGAGCAAAGGGGTAAAGGCCAAGCTAGAGAAACACAGAAACTGCTGAATACTCTCTCAGCTTAGAAACACGGGGGAAGGGGGTCCTGGGACCTACTCCAAATGATATGACAGACTTTGACGATTTCTGTGGAAAGCCTCACTCTCCCTGAGGAACAGAAAGGGAATAGGATGGGGATTGGTGGGGGGAACAGGGGAGGACAGGAGGGTTCCAGAACTGAGAATAGCATGTAAAGCAAGTTTGTCTCAAATTTAAATAAACATTTTAAAAAAAAAAGAAAGAAATATTCCAAGGGAATATGGTCACAGAACAACACAGGACTTTTTAAATGGTATAAAGATAATGGCATGTATGACATATTCGTAAAAATGTTTTAATACAGGACAAAAATACAGAGGAAAATAAAAGATAATTTTCAAAACTGAATATTATCTAATAATTAATGAAGAAAGGAAAATATGGGCATACATTAACCATACAACCAATACTAACATTGTAAATATAAATAAGAAACACCAAACATAACTCTAGGTAGGAAAAAAAAAAGCCACTGGGAAATATCTTCACTATGTTGAGGTCCAGTCCATTAGTGAACTCCAAGGCTATCAGGAGCATTGTAACATTCCAACTGCAGTGTAGGAACCTGACAGTGATTCCAATGTCCAAGGAAAAGCCCAGTTGAAGACTATACATATGGACTAATATCTCGTGTTGCTCATAAGCCCTCTGTGCAGTTTAACAAGAAACCAATCATGAATTTGTGAGTAGTTGGAATTGACTTGAGTCGGTGGGTTTTTTCTTTCCTTTTTTATTTTTTCTCAGCACCTTTACCTTGCCAGTTCCCTAATCATTTACATCAGGGCTGTGATCAGGCCCTAGTGTAAAATAAATTCTGGGAGGAAGGATATATTTGCACTCAGATATCCATCAGACTTAGAAGGCATGGGGCTGGAATATTGTGGTCCACATAGAGCTCGGTTGTTAGGTGGCTGAATGCCAGTGCATCAAATTTCTCTGCACATCAAAGACTTCTTTTCTACAGAGCTTAACCTATAAGCTTTCTACTGCATTTCCCAGCAGCAGTAGCTCCTGGATACCAAGTTGTCACAATGCCTGAGATAATGTGAACTAAAACATTGTGCTCATTTGAATGAGAAATGTCTTTGTCATCTTGAGCAGTTGAGTATGAGTTTTGTTCTGTGTGGGGAATTTGATATTGTGGAGCCTCGGTAATGGTAGTAGTCCAGGTTCTCTAAGCCGCAGAGTATTTTATCCAATAATTCAATCACCAACCCCCTTCTGGAATTAATTGCAATGACATACAGGCTGCAGTAAAAATCCAGGAATGTTTGAATCTACAGGGCTGTATTTCTCCACTGATCTTCAGGATATGATGGAACAGCAATAAAACAGTCTGATTTCAAAGCTGGAATGGACTTGCTAACCAGGCAAGGGCAAGGGGAGAAAGAGCAACTCCTTCCTTCATGCAGGTCCTTATATAATCATCCAGAAGGAGGTGTGGCTTAATAAACCTGTGTCTTCTGTCCTCAAGTACTGGATTAAAGGTGTGGGTCTTTACATCTCCCAGTTCTAGAAACTCCTAGAGAGGTATTGCATTCCTCTTATTCCAGAGTGAATTCAACAAAAAAGGATCTCCCTGGGGTGATCTCCATGTCTGGGTTGAGTTTCACTAGAAATGTTGTCAAGTTGACACCCAACAATTGTCATCCCAAAGGCAGATTTCCATATCTGGGCTTGTCCTTGAGATTAAGGAGTCTGGTCTACTTCATTCCCCTATCTGTTTCCTGATTTAATTTGACGTTCTGAGAGTTTCATCATCCACTCTGGCCTTAATGACACTGAAAGACTGCAGTGTGTCACACAATATATTAATCTGGCCAATGAGCTTTACATGAATATGGTTGTTGAATTAGTTCTAGATTTCTTTTCCTTTTTCTTACTTCCTTTGTTTCTGTTCTCTCTCTCTCTCTCCCTCTCTCTCTCTCTTTCTCTCTCTCTCTCACTCTCTCTTTCCTTCTTTCTCTCTCTTTCTTTTCTCTTTCTTTTTTTCTGGGTTTTCGAGACAGTGTTTCTATTGTTTTCGAGCCTGTCCTGGAACTGGCTTTTAGTCCACACTGGCCTGGAACCCACACAAATCCTCCTGACTCTGCCTCCTGCTGGCTGGATTAAAGTTGGCACCACTGGCAATAGGCTCATGCTTTGTTTCTGCCCAGTGTTTTCTTTGTTTGTTTCTTGATTTTGATTTTAGTTTTTTGAAAGAAGTTTGTGTATATCCGCTCTGGTTATACTGGACTCCATTTGAAAATCAGATTACACTTGACGTTTATAGATCTAGCTGCCTCATGCTCTAGAATGCTGGGATTAAGGATGTTAGCAATTCCTACCATACAGTTTTTGGGTTTAGGGGAGCATAACTACTAGAACATTACTGGTACTTCTTTTTTTTTTTTTTTTTTTTTTTTTTTTTTTTTGGATACATCATGCCATTGCCCAGTGTCAAACTGATCTTGTGACTAGGCAGATCTTGCAGCGGTTGGGGAATAATCCATGTGAGCTTCTGGCTACCTCACAAATCTCTTCCATTGAAAGCCCAACCCAAACTTGCCAGGTCCTACCTGTGTGCCTCTAACCTACAGGAAGCACTACAGGCCCACTCCACCGCCCCCCACACACACACTACCGTGCTGAATGAGTCTCTCACTGGCAAGCAGAGCTCTGAGTCTGAAGTCAGAGGCTGGCAGGTGGGCCTAGGGTGTGCACTAATTAGGGAGGATGTTTGGAACTCCAGGGCCAGGTTCTCCATGTGCTCCAGCAGCTTGTAGATGGAGAATTTGTGGGGCAGATTGACTCAAAGCACTGCATCTGGACCCTGATTCCACCTGAGTGGGTCAGTTCCACAATATTACATGAATTGGTAAACATTCATTCATGTTTCCTCTTTTGAAAATTCTCAGTTTATATTGTTCCACACTTTCAAGGTGGGTTGCTGTATTTATTTATATCTAGTTGTTGAATTTTTGTATATTGTGAAAAATCATAGTTTGATACATACTTAGTGAAAATCTTGTCCCAATCTATATGTTTCCAATTCCTCTGAATGACAGTGTCCATTGCTGTCCAGAGGCTTCTCAGTTTCATGAAGTCCAATTTATTAAATATTGATGAAGGTTTTTGTCTTACCAGTGCTGTGTTCAGTAAATTTTTCTGTGCCAATGTATTCAAGACTACTGTGGACGGGATACTGCTGTAAGAGGCCAAACCATAAATTTTTTTGAAGAAATAAAACTTAAAACTGTGCATTAGGAAAGCAGATGAAAAATCAAGTAAACCTTAATGGGCCATTCTAGTAAAAACAAGAAGGGCAGTGTGCTGTTTTGATTTCAACTGTGTGGACGACTGGCCCAGGAGGTTACACAAGAGTAGAATATCAAAATATTTGTATGGGCCTCAATTATTCTGATTAATATATGAGAACCATGGTCAAGACCGAGAATATATCAAATGTGGTATTGAAACAAACCTTGTAGGGGTGAGAGCTGGGAAGTGTGAGTAGGACATGGTGGCGTCACATTAGTAACCTCCATGCCTGGCAAGTTATATCTTCTTGATGGCTTGCTCCTTGTATGAATATGCACAGACCATCTATTCCTCTCATATGCTCCATGGATCCCAAAACACCAAGGCAAGAAGCTCATGAAACACCATCATACACCACCTAAGTATTATTCAAGACATTGCCTTAACTTTTCAAATTAGAAACGAGCAGGCAGTGTCCCCAGCAAGAGGCTCCTGGTGCTGTGATTCACCCCACCCTTGCCACTAAGTGCCTGCCCTCCAAACACCCTGTGCCATAGCATGCACACTGTCCCTTTGCTATGGTTTAGCACTGGAAAAGAATGTGGATCCAACAATTCCACCAACTTCCGGGAAATTCCTGGAGCTACTCTGAGCACACTAGACGTGCCAATACACACGGGACCACCTGTATCCCTGCCTGCTTCATCTCTGACCCCTACCACTGGTCCTCTGCCAGAGTTCTGTGTCCCGGCCAGAGATCCGCTTATCCCCAAGAGACTACCCAGGGTTCCTGCCTACTGGATATTTGACCCCATTCGTTGGGCCTCTCCTTGAACCTGATATTTGACAAGCATCACCAGGCCCATGCCTCAGGAGACTTCATAGATAGCTTGAGACACCGAGAACTACAGACATTGAACTTCTGATGCACCTAAGCCCACGAGGGTGGGGCAGTATCAGAGAGAGAGAGAGAGAGAGAGAGAGAGAGAGAGAGACTACACGTGCACACACTGGAAGAAGCAATGGGATGATGGCAATACAAGCAAACACCTAACAATAGAAAGAGAAGCATGACACCACCAGAATCTAGGGAATCTACACTAACTAGACCTGACCACCCCAAAGAAAGCAGATGAAGCAGAAGAGAATGACTTAAAAAATATCTTCATAAAAATGAGTGAGGCCTTCAATGTTGATAGGAAACAATCCCTTAAAGAAATGGAAGAAAGAAAAAACAAACAAAAATTGGAAGAAATTAACAAATCTCTAAAAAAAGAAATCATGGAATACCAAGAAAAAACAATTAAACATGTAAAGGAAACAGCTCAAGACTTGAAAATTGAAATAGAGACAATCAGAAAACAGAAACTGAAGGTATGCTTGAAATAGAAACTCTGGGCGAACAATCAGGAACTACAGACACAAGCTTAACCAACAGAATACAAGAGATGGAAGAGAAAAATCTCAGGTGCTGAAGACAAACTAGAGGAAATTGATTCATTGGCCACAGAAAATCTTAAATGCAACAAATCCTTAACAAAAACATCCAGGAAATGTGGGACATGTGAAAAGGTCATACCTCAGAATAATAGGCATAGAGGAAGGTGAAGAAGCCAAGCTCAAAGATGCAGAAAACATATTCAACAAAATCACTGAAGAAAACTCTCCCAATCTGAATAAGGCCATGCCCATGAAAATACAAGAAGCATACCAAACACCTAATGCACTGGTCCAAAGAAAAAAACACTCATCGACACATAATACTGAAAACATCTAACATAAATAATTCAGAAAGTTTATTAAATGCAGTCAAGGAAAAAGGCCAGGTAACATATAAAGGCATGTCTATGAAAATTACACCTGACTTCTCCATTAAAATCTCAATGTCAGAATGTCCAGGATTCATGTTCTACAAGTACTAAGAGTCCCTGGATGCAAGCCCAGGCTACTATACCCAGCAAAACTTTCAATCACTATATATGGAGAAAAAAAGATATTTCATGACACAGCCAGATTTTCACAATATGCATCTATGTATGCACAAACCTAGCCCTACAGAAAGTTCTGGATGGAAAACTCCAACACAAGTTAGTTAACTATGCTCACAAATACATCGGCAATAGATAATCCCACTTCCACAGAACCCAAAGTAAAGCTGGGCAAATATGTTCACAATACCACCGCCAACAACAAAACTAAAAGAAATAAGCATTAACAATCAATTGCCTTTACTTTACCTCAACAGTAATGGTTTTAACTTGCCTATACAAAGACACAGGCTAACAGAATGGATAGGAAGACAGAATCCATCCTTCTGCTGCTTACAAGAAACACATCTAAGCTTCAAAGACAGACATTACCTCAGGATAAAGGGTTGTAAAAAGATCTTCCATCAAATGGACCCAAGAAGAAGGCATGTGTGGCTATCCTAATATCTAATATGTTAGACTTCAAACCAAAGTTAATCAAAAGAAATAAAGACGGTCATTTTGTATTCATCACAGAAGAAATACATCAGCACAAGTCTCAATTCTGAACATCTATGTCCCAAATACAAATGCACCCACATTCACAAAAAAAAAAAAAAAAAAGCTACTAAAACTCAAAGCTTACATAAACCTCACACATTTATTGTGGGAGAGTTCAACATGGGAGGAAGAAAACATCATCCACAAATGGTGTTGGCACAGCTGGATGATAGTGTAGAAGACTGCAAATAGACCCATGTCTGTCTCCATGCACAAAACTCAAGTCCAAATGGATCAAAGTCCTCAACATAAATCCAACCACACTGAGCCTCTTAGAAGACAAAATGGGAGGTACCCTTGAAAAAAATTGGTTCAGGAGACTGCTGAACATAACTCCAGTATCACACATTGAGACAGACAATTAATAAATGGGACCTCCTGAAACTCACAAACTTCTGTAAGACTATGGACACAGATGCCAAGACAAAACAGCAGCCTGCCAACTAGGAAAAGATCTTTACCAATCCTACATCTGACACAGGGCTGATCTCAAAATATACAAAGAATTCAAGATACTAGTCACCCAAACACCAAATGACACTATTAAAAATGGGGCACAGAGCTGAATAGAGAACAATTTTGAGATACCAATGTACTCTCAGAATGGCTAAAATTAGAAACATCACTGACAATTTATGCTGGAAAGGATAAGGAGAAAGAGAAACACTCCTCCACTGCTGGTGGGAATGAAAATTGGTACAGCCATTTTAGAGGTCAGTATGGCATTTCCTCAGGAAAATGGGAATCAGTCTACCCCAGGACCCTGCAATCACCAATTTTTTGCCCAGCTTTTCTATTTCCAGCATTCCTTCAGTTTGTGTTGCCTTTATTTTCTCTATTTCAGTTTCCAAGTCTTGAACCGTTTCCTTCACCTGGTTAATTGTTTTTTCTTGGCTTTCTGTACTTTCCTTAAGGAATTTGTTCATTTCTTCCACTTTTTTGTTTGTTTTTTCCTCCATTTCTTTAAGGGATTTTCTCACATCTTCTTTGAGGGCCTCTATCATTTTTATGATGTTAATTTTTAAGTCGTACCCTTCAGCTTCCTCTGCTTTGTTGTTGTGTTCCATTCTAGTTGGTGTAGATTCCCTAGATTCTGGTGGTGTCATGCTTGTCTTTCTGTTGTTGGGTGTTCTCTTGTATTGCCTTCTTCCCATAGCTTCTTCAAGTAGGTGTTGGTGGTGTATACCCCCTCTCCCTATGGTACTTCCCCGATGGGCTTACGTGAGTCTGAGATTCAATATCTGTAGCTGTGGTCCAAGCTCTCTAGGAGGTTTCTCCGCAGACAGGGACCCAGGGATGGGGTCAAGGATGAGAATCCAGAAGAAGATGCCAGCAGGTACACACAGTGATCTTGCAGAGATAGGCAGATCTCTGGGAGGGACCCGGGACTCCAGCAGAGGACTGGAGGCGGGGTCAGAGACAAAGCAGGTGGAAATTACGGGTGGTCCCGCGTGGATAGTCAGGTCTCCTTTGTTCAGAGTTGCTCCAAGAAGTCTCCCGAGTAGGGTGTACTGTTGGCTCCACCCTCTGTCCCAGTGCTCAACCAGAGCTGCAGGACCATGGGTAGGGTAGGGCACAGGGTAGGGGGGTAGGCTGACAGTGGGGATGGGTGGGCGTGTATCAGAGCTCCAAGGGTGCTCTCGATGGGGACATGAGACAGGAGCAGCAGGATCAGGGACCAACCCAGGGAGTTCAGGCCGGGGAAGGAGGAAAAGAGGTTGTATGGGATAGGCCTGATTGGACCCAGACTCACCTCTGGCCAATAGCCCGGGGAAGAGGGCAAGGGCTGAGCTGGAACTTGAGAAGGTTTTCCAGGATAGTTGGATCTCACTGGAAAATGGAACTCTCCAGATGAGGCCTCTTTCTTTGGCAGAGGCCTGGATTTGGGGGTCAAGGATCTTGCCCACAGGAACTCAGAGTCTATAATACCATTTTCATAAGTTTCACAAGTTTCTAGAACACAAACACACAAGTTCAGCAAATGTATAGAAAAAACAGTATCCACTGACAATGCAGAGAGAGCAAACATCCAGATGAGGAGAGATCCTGTGGCAGGCTGTCCAGAGAAATCATGTTGGTAGCAATGCCCCTGGTAGCATTTTTGATGGCATTCCCCATCAGGACAGCTACTTCTGGTATTATTTTCTGATCAATGCATCAGATCCAATCACTAGTGTGTATTGAACATGATACAGCTTAGGCATCTATTCTTCCTTCCACACCCTCCTGCTGAAAGTGAGTCTTCCCAGATTCTGTAAATGTTGGAAAAGCTGGTTGGCTGGCTCTCCTCTTGAAGGGGAGATGAGGGGAATAGCAGAAACAGGGCTGCCAATTAACCAGGGCTTCTTGTTTTGATCATGACACAACTCAATTTGTGTTTCAGAATAGGGAAGGTTCCTTTTCCTTTATTATTTGGTTGCCTGTGTTTTAGGCATTACAAAATCCCTTCACAGGGATGGCTATTAGTATTCATGATCTGCTTGGCCCTGGGAAGGATTTGTTTCTGAGCAGGTTCTACATGATCTTCAGAGTGGCCCAGCCATCTTCTTTGCTCAAGCTGATATACTGTTATCCTCTGCTGGGTTGTCTAATTGTTCAAAGATGATATGACAGGGTCTAGATGGGTGGTAGCGAATTCAAAGTTTATGGTGGTGATGAGGCTCTACAATGCATGGGCTATGTTTTCTTCATATGGATATTGTCCTGTGGAAAGTACATAAAGCACAACTCCCAAGCTCCAATTGAGGCAACCATACCATCATAGAGTTTTTTTCAGCCAAGGACTCTGGAGATATATTGGGCTAGGATGGAAGACCTCCTCCAATGTCTGCCCCTGTGAGATGAGTTGTCATTCCAAATTCACAAACTTTGATTTTTCCATCTAAGTTAATAAGGATATTCTCCAAACTTAATATCATGATATGCAATGAGTCTTTGTTGGAGAAAGTGCACTACTGATGCAACCTGTTGGAATATTTATTAGTCCATGTCCCTCTTTCTTTAGATAGTCTTGTCCTTGAGGAACATAGGATACAGAGAGACGTCATTTGATCTGTCAGTCTTCTGGATTGAGGGGGTCAAAGGCACATGGATTATTTGCTAGTTTGGTTAAGCCTGGCATAGGTGGGAAGAAACTGAGTTGGAAACAGTGCCAAGGATACTTTGGTGTTTTGAAGAGTTCAATTAACAAATAGGTGTGTATATAAAATGCTGCTGGATATCTACACTTGACAATCAAGGGGATGCTTTACTGCCCAGTACCGAGGATTGCTGGTAACCTGGGATGGTACAGCTCAAGTGGGGAATAATGATAACTTGGCCCAGTGTGCCTTTCTTTAATTGTGTGTACATTCTTCTGGTCCTCTTTGAAGCATCAGGGAGTTTTGAGAATGAATAGACGATCCTGTCTGTAGGCCTGTTACAAGTTCAGTCCATGGAGCTCTGGAGGAGGTTCCAGCAGACATAGCTCTGCAGCCCATGTAGGTGAATCTTACAATTGGGATCCTCTGCCTACCTTCCTACATGAACTTTCCTAAATTTTACTCATGAGGAATAAAGAAAGTCATTTGGGACCTCTGATGTGGAAGAACCCTTTAGTACTCTGTGAAGTTGTGACACTCTGATCTGTTTACTTAAAAGCTGGGATTTCCAGGCACAGAGGGTGCTGAGGAAAAGGGCAGAGACACCAGACTCAGAACAAATAGCATGGCCACTGCAAAGTAAAGGTAACTGATCCATGTATAGGAACATGGGATAAAAGACATTGGTTAATTACTGTTATAAAGACTAGTTAGGAATTAGCCTAAGCAATTGGCCAAGCTTTCACACTTAATTATAAATCTCCATGTCATGCTTAGGATGCTAGGTGTTTGAACAGGGAAAGACCTCTATATCCAGCAAGAGACCTCTCCTCTTGCAATTGCAGTTAAGGAAAATAAGGGGTTGCAGGTTAGCCTGATCTTGAGAGAGTGGCTTTGAAACTTATCCATCTACAAAACGCTCCACTAACATGCTGGTAAGACAATCTGATTGAGAACATTCCTCAATTGAGGTTCCCTATTACCTGGTGACTCTTATTTGAGTAATGCTGATGAAGAAAGACTGTATAGAGGAGATATTCTCTGTGTCTACACTTCTACCTACACACATCTACACTCACAGAGACTCACGATGATCTCTAAATCTTCTCTGTGAATCTGCCATTCCCTTCTATACTATAGGGACAGTGCACATGGGAGGTGCATACAACTGTGAGCAGTCCATAATTACTCATAGTCAGAGCACCACTACACAAAGAAAATCAATGAATAGGATTCTTTTAAAAGTGCTGTTTAGCACTGGGGTAGCATAGACTTAGGTGAAAAACACACACATTCCAACACTTGAAAAGGCATATTTTCATTGGTGAAAAACACACACATTCCAACACTTGAAAAGGCATATTTTCATTAAATGGAACCATGGAATTCCATGTTGGAAATAGGAGCTCTGAAATTGTAGATGTCCAGCTAATTTTGTAAACATAATTACATTTTCCTAGGTGCTACTGACAGTCTAATAATCCATACAATTTCTACTGTCCCAAATTCCACTCAAGAGAACCAGTCCAGGAAATTTTTCTAACAAAACCTTCTCTCAACATTTAAGAATCAACAAACAGCATCACTAAGATTTTAAAAAAGCAAATTAATCTCTCTTATGCATCATGAGGTTTTTAGCTTTTTAATTTATTTTTTATTATTTTGATAGTATGGATTTTGGACGCAGGGTATCTCTGTACCTTTGAAGGCTGTCTTGGAAACTGACTCTGTGGACCAGGCTGGCCTAGAAATTACACAGGTACATCTGCCCTTGCCTAAGGATTGCTGAGATTTAAGGCAAACACCACCACTGTCCTGCTTGCTTCATGGGTTTTTCATACTATTTTGGGTTATCTGAATATATTTACAATGATTCCTTCAAATATTTTGTCTCAGATTTTGTTTCAGGGACCCATTCCCTTGGCCTATTGGTCATTTGGGGAGACTCAAGGGTGTCTAGGATTTCTCATGTTAGCTCTGTGTTTGTAAAGGGGATTAGTCTTTTGGGTTTAGTTTGTTGGTTAATTGCTTCCAACCTACTTGTATTGCTTTGCCTGGGCATGAGGTTCATGGCTTGGCTATCCTTTCTTAGGTGTGTGCTGCACGAGGCTCAGCTGTGGAGACACATAGTCCTGGTTTGTCAGTGGGATTCGGAGATGATTTCATGTGAGAGGTCAAGATACCAACCCAGGGTTGAGAACTGTATGAAGACACAGTGCTAGGATGCTTTCTATTTTTAGTAAGTTGTTTATTATTTTAATTTTTATTTTACATTCCAGACTCAGTCATTGCTACTGTACCCACCATTACCCTACCACTTGGCTCCCCCAGTCCACATCTCATGGGGAAGGGCTCCCACGAGGATTCAACAAAGTCTGGCACATTAAGATGGGGCAGCACAGGTACCTCTGCTAAGCACTTTGTCTGAGCATGGCACCCCAGGATAGGGAATGGGAGGCAAATAGCTAGCTCAAGTACCAAGGTTTGCCCCTTGTCCCACTGTCAGGCATCCTCAATAGTCCAAGATTCATAATTTTTTATGAGTACAGAGCACCAGGTTCAGACCCCTGAAGTCTCCAGAGCTGTTGGACTAGAGCTCATGATTTCCATGAGCTTGATTGAGCTGTCTCTGGAGCATTCTCCATCATGATCTTGATCATCCTGGCTCATAGATTCCCTCCTTCCTGTCGTGAACTGTCTTCCTAGAGGTTGGCCTGTTGCTTGGTTGCCGATCTCATCATCTGCTTCAGTCAGTTATGGAATGATGACTGGATGATGATTCTTGACCAAAACCACAATCTAATTGCAAGCTTAGACCAGTTAGGTCATCCTCTCCATTATTGCTAAATGTCTTAGTTTGGTTACTTCTGGCAGATTCTTGTCATTTACAATAGGTTCTTTATTAAATTAACATAGACAAACTAATAAAGAGGAAAACATTTTGATGGCCAGAGCACACAGGTCTTTTATACACTCCATTTTTTTGTTTTTTTCTTTGTTTGTTTGTTTGTTTGTTGTAGGTTGCAAGAGGGTCCAGGATTCACCAGGAAATGGTTCAGGAAGACAACACAGTTCTCTGAGCGCATGGGATAATCCTTTCTTCACCAGTTTCCAGACCCTGAATGCCCTCGATCCTGAGATTGTGGGTGGAACCTGAGGCTGGTCATTGGACATGTTGATCCTCAAGGGTGGTTGCTGTAAAGAGGAGATCGTGCTCAAAATCGTTGTCGGTGTTGCATGCAGGCCTGATTCACATGTGGTACCATCACAAGGCTGGCTGTCCACAGACTTCATGTGCATTGCAAAGTACCTGTAGCACTGTGGATGACATTAGCCATGCAGACATTTCCTTTCTTGAGTCTTTCCTCTGAACTAGGCAACATCTCAAAGCAGGAGAGTTTGTCGAGCATGTTTTCACTTTGGAATCTCTTGGCTTTTCCTTCTTCACCTTCCTCCTCCAAGTTATAATTCCCAGCTTGTATAATTTTTGGAAAGGCTGGTGCACTGGCTGCCCTCTTCAATGGGAAAAGGGGCTGAAGAGCTCCTACATGGCTGGTGTTTAAACAGAACTTCCCATTTTCCTGATGACACTCCCCAGAGATCAACTTATGTTTAAGTATATTGAACATCGCTGTTAATTTAGTATTTGGTTGTCTGTGAGTTAGGGTTGACACGATTTCTTCACAGCTATAGCCACTGGTGCACAATATGTCTACGACCCTCAGAAGGATTTCCTTCTTTGCTGGTTCTACATGATCTTTAATGTGGCCCAGCCATCTTCTTTCCCGGAGCTGACTTATTGTTATCCTGTGCCTGGTAGGGAATACGAGTAATCGTGCAATGGTTTGGCAACAGGGCTTTGATAGGTGGTAGGGAAGGGGATAATTTGTGTTGCTGATGACCTTATACATACCATGATAAGTCCTTTCTTCATATGGAAATTGTCCTGTGACCAGCACATAGAGGACAACTCCCAAGCTCCACATGTCAATTGCCAGCCCATCATAGGGTTTCCCTGCCAAGATCTCTGGAGCCATATAGTGCAAGGAGCCACAGCCCTTTTTCAACATCTGCCCCTCTTTGAGCTGAATGGCCAATCCAAAGTCACAAAGCTTGACGTTTCCAGCTCTGTCAATAAGGATATTCTCCAATTTAATATCACGATGTGCAATGAGTCTTTGGTGGAGAAAGTGCACTGCTGTCACCACCTGTTGGAATATTGGTCTAGCTTCATCCTCTGTCAGATAGGCTACGTTCCTGAGGAACATCTCCAAATTCTTTCCAGGAACATACTCCATAACAACATAAGTCATGTTCACTGTGTCAATGGCATGAAAAAATCGAACTATATTTCTGTGTTCCAAAGACTGAAGGATCTCTACTTCAGAGGTGTTGTCAGCCACAGCAGTTGGATTTTTCTCCAGCACCTTGACAGCAACCTGTGTATTTGTAGGAAGATGGCATGCAAGCTTCACCACCCCAAATGAACCAACACCTAGAGATTTTAAGATTCTGAAGTCCTGTTGGAGGATCTCCTCTTCCAAGTGCGTGACCATGATGCTCCGGCAATTTCACTCGTTTTGTCTTGTTGATAATTCGTGGTGAAATCAATGCTAGAAACAGGAATGAAAGCAATTTTACATGGTGGTCCAATGCTATGAATTATCTTTTCTGAAATATGGCAGATCAAAAAATGTATGATGCACCCAAAGTCTTAGAGATATACAGCCACCTTGTATGTGTAAGCAGCTTAACCCCTTTGTTTATGAACTTTCTTGTTGGTCATTGTGTTTGTGGCAGCAATAGAACCACGAAGACAAACACCAAGTTCCAGAAAACACTTCTTGAAAGAAAAAGGAAAGGAATGTCTGACAAATGATCCCAGTGTCAGTATTGCCTTGAGCCACCAAGCAAATGAGCATACAAATAAACGCTAAACTCCTTTCCTCAATGAATATAGATGAGAAAATCATTATGGAGAGCCCTTTCTACTTTACATTCATCTCAGCAAAACACGACAGATCCCTTCATTCACAAGGTATTGGACTCACACAGGAAAAGGATTGGACTTCACACAAAACAAATTAACAATGGCATAGCATATAAGGAGACTCTGGGGAGGAGCCCACACTCAGCACATTGAGTTGTGAACCCCCGTGTTATAATTAAGGTAGCTAGAACCAGATATAGTTTCACATAAAACAAAGCAGATACTCAAACTGAAATCAGATCTATTTGGTGTTGTCCGGGTGAGGAGCAAGCAGGGAAACTGAGCTTTTTCCAAAGTCATGGTATCTGTCACAAAGATATGCAGGAAGGATCGAAAGGCTCCAGGAGAATATGATCAAAGTACAGCACAGGCATGTTTGAGATGGTATAATCAGGACACCCATCGCAGGGCCTCTGCTAAGGAGGCCTCAGCTTTAGAGTGCAAGGCTCAGGCTAGATCTGCCTATCAGCTTAAGGAACACCCGGAGTTGCAACATTTGAGATCTTTGACTCCCAGCTCCAGTCTTCTGCTGGAGCCTGATCATTGATAACCATTGTCAGGCCCCTGCCTGCAGTATAAACTCCTAGAGAGCTTGGACCACCCAGACCTACAGACATCCAACATCTGACCCAACAAAGCCCATTGGGGAAGTACCATAGAGACACGGGGAGACCCCACCAACACCTACTGGAATAAGCTGTGGGAAGATGGCAATGCAACAAAACACCTAACAATAGAAAGACAAGCATGACACCAGCAAAATCCAGGGAATCTACACAAACCAGACCATAACACAAGTCAGATGAAGCAGAAGAGAACGACTTCAATATTATAATCGTAAAAATGATAGAGGGCCTCAAAGAAGATGTGAGAAAATTCCTTAAAGAAATGGAAGAATAAACAAGCAAAAAATTGGAAGAAATGAACAAATTTCTTAAGAAAAATAAAGTACAGAAAGCCAAGAATAAAACAATTAAGCAGGTGAAGGAAATGGTTCAAGATTTGAAATCTGAAATAGAGAAAATAAAGACAAACCAAAGGAATGCTGGAAATAGAAAAACTGGTCAAATGATAGGGAACTACAGATGCAAGCATAACCAACAGAATTTAAGAGATGGAAGAGAAAATCACAGTCGCGGAAGATAAGCTAGAGGAAATAGATTCATCGACCAAAGAAAATTGTAAATCCAACAAATCCTTAACAAAAAACATCCAGGAAATGTGGAACCCCGTGAAAATGCTAAACATAAGAAGAATAATAGGCATAGAGGAAGTTGAGGAAGCCCAGCTCAAAGGTGCTGAAAACATATTTAACAAAATCTATGAGGAAAACTTTCCCAATCAGAAGAAGGACATGCCCTTGAAAGTACAAGAAGCACAATGAACACCAAATAGACTGGACCAAAGGAAAAAAACCCTCGACATATAATAATCAAACCACATAACATACAGAATAATGAAAGAATACTAAGAGCAGTGAAGGTAAAATTACAGGTAACATCTAAAGGCAGACCTATCAAAACTATACCTGACTTCTCCATGGAAACCCTCATGGCAAGAAGGTCTTGGATAGATGTTTTACAATTCTAAGAGTTCAGGGATGCCAGCCCAGGCTACTATACCCAGCAAAACTCTCAATCACTATAGATGTAGTAAAGAAGATATTTAATGACAAAGCCACATTTTCACAATATGTGTCTACAAATCCAGCCCGACAAAGTCTTAGAAGGAAAACTCCAACCCAAGAAAGTTAACTATGCTCACAAAGATGTAGGCAAATGATAATCCCTCCTCACCAGAAACCAAGGGTAAAGCATGACAAATATATTCACATTACCATTTCCAACATGAAATCTAAAACAAACAAGCATTAACAATCAATGGTCCTTCCTCACCCTCAACATTAATGGTCTGAACTCGCCAATAAAAAGACACGGGCTAACAGAATGGATGCAAAGACAGAATTCATCCTTCTGTTGTATACAAGAAACTCATCTAAGATTCAAAGATAGACATTACCTCAGGGTAAATGGTTGGGAAAAAATCTTCCTATCAAATGGACCCACGAAGAAAGCAGGTGTGGCTATCCTAATATCTAATAAGTTAGACTTCAAACCAAAATTAATCAAAAGAGATGAAGACGGTCATTTCATATTCATCACAAGGAGTCCATCAACACAAAGTCTCAATTCTGAACATCTATGGCCCAAATGCAAAGACACCCACATTCGTAAAAGAAACACCACTAAAACTCAAACCTCACATAAAACCTCACACACTTATAGTGGGAGACTTAAACACACCACCCTCACCAACAGAGGGGACCACCAATCAGAAAGTTAATAAAGAAACAAAAGAACTAACAGAAGTCTCAACTGGGTTTATCAGACATCTATAGAACTTTCCCTCCAAACACAAAGAATATAACTTCTTCTATGCTCTACATGGAACCTTCTCTAAAATGGACCACATACTAGGCAATATAACAAACCTCAATAGGTACAAGAGAATTGGAGTGTCAGCTGTATCTTATCAGACCACCATGCATTAAAATTGGAAATCAACAACACAAATGGCAGAAAACCTACAAACCCATGGAAACTGAACATGTGCAGTGGCACCACACCTGGGTCAAAGAACATATAAAGAAAGAAATTAAGGACTTCCTAAAACTCGACCAGAACATACTCGAACATATGGGACACCTTGAAAGCAGTGTTATGAGGGAAGATCATTGCACTAAGTGCCCATATGAAGAAAACAGAGAATAGTCACATAAGAGAATTATCAGCACAACTGAAATCCTTAGAACAAAAAGGAGCAAACTCAGCCCGGAAGAGTAGACACCAGGAAATAATCAATTTGAGAGCTGAAATCAACAAAATAGACACCAGGAAAACAATACAAAAAGATCAATGCAACAAAGAGTTGGTTTTTTGATAAAATCAACAAGCTACAAAACTTTCTCCAAACTAACCAAATTGCAGAGAAAGAACAACTAAATTAACATAATCAGAAACAAAAAGGGGAACATAACAATAGACAAAGAGGAAATCCAGACAATTTTCAGGTCATAATTTCAAAACCTATATTCCACAATATTTGAAAATTCAAAGGAAATGAACAAATTTCTGGGTAACTATCTCAGCATTATTTGTAATAGCAATGAACTGGAAGCAACCTAGATACCCCTCAACTGAAAAATGGATAAAGAAGATGTGGCACATCTACACAATGGAATACTACTCTGCAGAAAAAAATAATGGAATCTTGAAAATCGCAGGCATTGGACGGAAGTTGAAGGAACCATCCTGAATGAGGTAACCCAGTCTGAAAAAGATGAAAATGGTATGTACTCACTCATATATGGATTTTAGATCTAGAGCAAAGGATCACCAGCCTATAATTCACACCTCCAAAGAATGAGGATACAAGTTGTATTCTAAGAGAGTCATACAAAATCCCTCACAGAAGGGGGGAACTAGTCCTCCAGTGCACATGGGAAGGGGGGTGTTGGGCAGTGAATAGAGAGAGAAGTAGGAGAAAGAAGGTAAGGAGAGGAAAGCACGTGCGAGTCAGGGGTAGGAATAAAAGACAGAAGAGGGAGAGACGGAGAGAGAGAGATGGAAAGAGAGACCAGACATACAAGGGGGAACCATTATTGGGTTTGAAGAGAAAAAAGAACCTAAAGAAAGGTCTAGAGGCCTTCAAGACTGCTGCCAAATAACAATTGGAGCAACTGTGGAAAGACTACCATAAATACCCTTCTCGGATAGTGAGATCAACAATTAACTCATCCACCATCATGCAGCCCTCATCATGAACCTGTTGGAAAGAAACAGAAGCAAAGACCCACAACTAAACACGTAGTCAAACTAGAATCAAGATGCAGAGAGAGAGGACAAGACCAGGTTGCAGAAACACATAAAGACAACTGACCTGAACAAGGAGGAGCTAATGCCCCCCCCCCAGACTGATAGCTGGGAATCCAGCATGGAACTAACTCAGACCCACTGAAATTGGGTCTCAGCTAGAAGGACTGAGCAGTCCTAGGTACCTCAGACAGTAGAACCAGGATGTATTCCTGGTGCACAAAAGGACCTCGTGGACGCATCCCCCATACAGGGATAATCCATTAACCTAGAGCCAACAGAAAAGTCCTAGTTCCAACTTCAAATGACTTGACAGATTTACATGACCCCAGATGGATAGCCTAGCCCTATACAAGGTATGGGGGTGGGGTGATGGGAGGGGAGGGTTGTCAAGGTGCACGGGAGGAGGGGGGGGAAGAGAGGATGAGAGGGAAGAAGAGAGGATGGGAGGGAGGGAGGGATGGAGAGGGAACTGGGATAGACATGTAAAATAAAAAATAAATCAATAAAAATGAAAAAAGATGATATTATCAAAACGGCATGTGTGGTATATTAAAAATGTTTTAAGACAGGACAAAAATGCAAAGAGAAATAAGAGACTTAATTTTCAAAACTGAATATTAGCTGATGATTCTATGGCATACATTAACCATAGAACATATACTAACATTGTAAAATAAATAGGAAAGACCACACATAACTCTAGGGAAGGGAAATAAAACCACTAGGAAACGTCTTCACTACGTTGAGGTCCAGTCCATTAGAGATCTCCAAATCTGGACCATTCTAACATTCTAACTGCAGTGTAGGAATCAGACAGTGACTGCAATGTCCAAGGAAAAGGCCCAGTTCAAGACTGTGTAGACACTACCTAATATCGAGTGTTGCTCATGAGCCCTCTGTGCAATTTCACAAGAACAAACCAATGGTGACTTTGTGAGTGGTGAGAACTGGCAGTGATTGTGGGATTTTTTTTTCTTTCTTGTATTTCTTTCTCAGAATCTTGACCATACCAGTTCCCTAGTCATTTTCATCTTTTCTGTGATAAAGTCCCATGGAAAAGTCAATTCTGGGAGGAAGCGTTTATTAGCACTCTGATAGGGAACAGACTTACAAGCCCTGGAACTAGGAAACTGTGGTTTTTTACTGAGCTGGGTGTTTAGGTTGGCTGGTGACAGTGAATCAAATTTCTCTGCTCATCAAAGTCTTGCTTCCTAGAAAGTTTCTGCTCTATGCTTTCTGCAGTGTTCCAAGCAAGGAACACTTGCTACTGAAAACCAAGTGCTCACAATGCCTGAGATAATGTGAACTAAAGCACGGTGCTCCTTTAAATGAGAAAGGTCCCTGTGGTCTTAGGCATTTGAGTATGAGCTTTTGCCATATGCAGGGAATTTCATGTGATGGAGCCTTTTTAAATGTATTACTCAGGATTCTCTAAGCAACAGAGTATCTCATACAATAATTCAGTCACCACCTCCACCACCTTCCAGAATTCATTGGAATGACTTACAGACTGTAGTCAAAACTCCAAGAGGTTTTCAATCCACAAGGCCGTATCTCTCAACAAATCTTCAGTATATGCTGGAACACCAAAGAAATAGTCTCTAATTCCAGACGTGGAATGGACTGCTAACCAGGCCTGGGCAAGGCAGGAAAGAGCAAACCCTCCTTCTCAAATGGCCTTATATAGTCAACCAGCAGAAGGTGTGGCCATAATAAAGGTGTGTCTTCTGGCCTCTAGATCCGGATTAAAGGCGTGTGACTTCACACCTCCCAGATCTAGATCCTCCTAGAGGGGTATTTCATACCTCTTGACTAAGGGTAAATCCATCAAAAAAGGATGTCTCCCAGGGGTGCACTCCATGTCTAGGTTGAGGTTCATTAGAGATGTAGTGAAGTTCACACCCAACAATGTTATCCCAAAGGCAGATTTCCAACACTGGGCTTGCCCTTGAGATTAAGGAGTCTAGCCTACTTCATTCCCTCTCTCTGCTTCCTGATTTAATTTGAAGTTCTGAGAGTTTCTTCTTACACTAAGGCCTTAATGACTTCAGAAGACTGCAGTGTGTCACACAGTACATTAATCTGCCCAATGAGCTTTACATGCAAATCTTCACTGTAATTAATTCTTGGATTGGTTCCAGATTTCTTATCTTTTCTCTTTCCTTCCTTTCTCCCTTCTTTCCTTCATTCCTTCTTTCCTTCCTCTCTCTCTCTCTCTCTCTTTTGTTCTTTCTTTCAATCTTCCTTCCTTTCTTTCTTTCTTTCTTTCTTCCTTTCTTTCTGTCTTTCTTTTTGGTATTTTTGAGACAGGGTTTCTCCCTCTTGTTTTGGAGCCTGTCCTGGAACAAGCTCTGTAGTCCACGAAGATCTGGAACTCACACACATCCTCCTGACTCTGACTCCCGCTTGCTGGGATTAAAGGTGGCACCACTGACAATTGGCACAAGCTTTGTTGTTGTCTTGGTTTTTTTTTTGTTTTGTTTTGTTTTGTTACTTTTAGTTTTTTATTTTTATGTATATCAGCTTTGGTTTTCCTGGAATTCTATTTGAAAATGAGATTAAGCTTGACTTTTTGTGATCTGGGTGCCTCTGTCTCTAGATTCTGGGATTAAAGATGTTAGCAACGCCTAGCTGACAGTTTTTAGGTTTGGGGGATATAAGTACTAGAACGTCACTGACACTTTTTCGATACATCATGCCATTGCCCAGCTTCAAGGTGATCAAGTGGCTAGGCAGGTCTTACAGGGTTTGAGGAATGATCGATGTCAACTTCTGGCTGCCACCCACCTCTCTTCCCTGATAAGCCCCACCACGAGTTTCTACTTTATTCATCTCAGCACCCAAAATGATTTTTCTTGCCATCTAGTCCTCCATGGTGAGTTTTCGTCTTTTTCTGGGTCTTTGAACTGTGCTGTTTATTCTTTAATGTGACTATCCTCCATTTTCTTCATATAGGCCTTTAGTACAATGGTTTACTCATTCTACTGATTTCAAAGTGTACCATAAGCTTGCCTATATCGTGTCTTCATTTTCATTGAAGTCTAGGAAGTCTTTAATCAATTTCTTTATTTCTTCCTTGACCCAGGAATTTTGCAACTGGGCATTTTTTCAATTTCCACGAGTTTATAGGGTTTCTGCAATCTGTTGTTGTTGAATTCCAACTTTAAAGCATGGTGGTCTGATAAGATACAGGAGGCTATTTCAAGTTGTTTGGATATGTTGACCTTTGTTATGTTGCCAAGTATGTGTTCAATTTTAGAGAAGGTTCCATGTGAAACTGAGAAGAAGGTATATTCTTCGTGTTTGATGGAATGTTCTATAAATGTCTGTTAAAGCCAATTGGGACATAACTTCTGTTAGTTCTTTTGATTCTGTGTTAAGTTTCTGTCTGGTGGGACTGTCTAGTGGTGAGAGTGGGTTCTGGAAGTCTCCCTCTCTAAGTGTGTAAGGTTTTGTGTGAGATTAGAGTTTTAGTATTGTGCCTATGTATTTGGGCAATAGATGTTCAGAATTGAGACTTCATCTTCATGGATTTCTCCTGTGATGAAGAGAAATCCCCCAGTCAACTAGTCCTCTTCACGGTCCAGGGCTCCCATGAGGATTCAACAAAGTTTGGCACTTTAAGTAGGGGAAGTACCAAGCCTCTCCCTTGCATTTTGTCTGAGCATGGCATCCCATCATGAGGATTGGGCTTCAACAATATAGCTCAAGTACCAAGGTTTGATCCTTGTCCTACTGTCAGGAGTCCTCCAATAGTTCATGGTTCACAAGTGTTTCCCACATACAAAGGGCCTAACTCACAGCCCATGAGTTACCATAGGTGATGGTCAAAGAGTTCATTATTTCCATGAGCTGGGTAAAACTTTCTCTTTGAATTTCTCTATCATGATCTTGACCTCCCTGGGTCATATTTACTCTCCTCCCTCTCTTGGACTGTCTTCCCTGAGGTAGGCCTGGTGCTTGGTTGTAGATCTCTGCATCTGGTTCCATAAATTACTGAAAAATGACTGAATGATGATACTTGGTGTATACCCCAATTACAGGCTTAGATCAGTTTGGGCATCCTTTCCCTTGTTGCTAGGAGTCTGAGCTTGGTTCCTTCTTGTGGATACTTGTCACTTACAATATGGTCATTATTAAAATAACAGTCAAAATACAAAGGAGGGGAACATCTTGGTGGCAGAACCAATGGGTCTCTGATAGATGTACTGTCCTCTGATTTCTTTGAAGCTTACACTAGGGTCCAGGGCTCACAATGGAATGGTTCAGGAAGAAGGCACGGTACTCTGAGTGCATGGGAAATTTGCTTCCTCACCAGTTTCCAGGACCTAAATGGCCTGGATACAGAGATTATCGGCCTATACTGGAGCGTGTCATTTTCCATGTTAGGCATCAAGGTTAGTTGCTCTATAGAGAAGTCAGTATTCAGGATTCTGGTATGTGTGGCTTCCAGAGCTCATTTACAGGCATGGAGATATCCATTCAGGGTCTCTTCAGACTTCATGTGGATTGCAAAGTCGTCAGGACCACTGTAGTGGACATCAGGACACTTCCTTCACTGACTGTTCTGTTTGAGCAGGGCATCAGCTATAAGCAGGAGTATTTTTTTTTTTTTGAGCATGCTATAACTTTGGCATCTCTTGGCTTTTCCTTCCACACCATCCTCCCCAAAGTCACAGGTCTCAGTTATATGAGTCATGGGCAACAAGTGTGTATGATAACAAAATGGCTCCAAACCAGGCAGAGCCAAGGTCTCTTGGATTTCCTGAATGTATTAAAACTATGGACAAGAATGAACCCTGTACTGGAGGCTGGAGGGAATCATGTGCCAACCTGACACAAGCTAGAGTCATCGGAGCTCAATTGAACTCAGTTGAGGAATCACCTTCATGATCACAGCTGTTAGGCATTTTCTCAATTAGTAACCAGTGGGGGAGGGCCAAGAACAAAGGGAGTGAATCTCATGGACTTTGGTTCTGGCTTCTATTCTAAAACAGACTGATAAAGCCAGTAAGGAGCACCCTTCCATAGATTCTGCATCGGCTCCTGCCTCAAGGAACCTGCTCTATTTAGTTCCTCTCCTGACTTTCTTTAACGATAAACAACAATCTTGCAAGTGTAACATGATTAAACCCTTTTTTCTGAACTTTCTTTTTGCTCATGGTGTTTTGTTGCAGTCTTAGAAACGCTATGCCAAACACCAAGGTTATGAAAAATACTTGATGAATTGGAAAGAAAAGGAATGTTTGCAAACTGACCCCTGTGCCAGTATTCTCCTGTACCTCAAGCAAATACTGGGAGGATGGAAAAATTTAGCCTACTTTTCCCTAGACTCTGCCCCCTGGCAGTGAGTAGGCAAAAGGTCATTCTTGACTGTTTACAACAGGGTGGTTTTATGACAACACCTGTGAGTGAATGAAAACAGGAAATGAGCCATGCCACGCTACCCAGAAGCCCTAGCAAAAGCAGGCTTCCTGGGCTAAGTGCAGGCTGGGATAGTTCAAATTGATTGGTCCGCACTGCATGCTATGAGATGATTGGTTTGTGACCCTATAAAAGCTGTCTGAACCCTGTGCCCAGGGTTCCCAGTCCTCTATGCCATGTGGAGTATGGCTATGGACCCCAGTGCACTGGAATATAAAAGACCTCATGCTTTTGCATCAAGACAGCTTCTCATGAGTGATTGGTGGGGGGGGGGGCGTCTGTCCTGAGTCGCAGCGTAGGCTCCATGCCCTCCGCTGGTCATTCAATACCAACATAAATAAATATAACCTGCTTTTCTCAATAAACATAAATGAGAAAATCATTAATTTGTGTCTTGATACTTCACATTCTTTCAGAAATACTACAGATCCCTGCATTTACACATCCAAATGGACTCACACCAGGACAGGAGTTTACTTCAAATTGAACAATACAATACCATAGAAGAAGTGTCTGGGCAAGACAACATACTATGCACAGTGACTAGTGAAACCTTGTGTTATTATAAAAGTAGCTCGAGCAACATACTATTTTATGTGAAACAAAGGAGACACACAAACAGAAATCAGACAGATTTGGTGTTATTTGGGTCATGAAGAAGGAGAAGGCTGAGCTTTTGTCAAAGTTCTAGTAAAATTCCCAAAGATATGCTGGAAGGAGAGAAATACTGCAGGTGAATATCATCCAAGTCTAGCACAGACATGTTATCAAAACCATAATCAAAATGGATATCTTTGATAAATACTTAAATACTTTTCGTACAGGAAAAAAAGGAGTCCAAATGGAAATAAGAGACTTAATTTTCAAAAATGAAAATTAGATAATAATTGATTATAAAAGGTACAATACAAAAACAAAATAACCCTAGAAGGAAATCTAACTATGTATGTGTAAACATGGGCAACAAACATATCTAGGAAAGAAGCCCAACACACTGGGAACTATATTTACTATCTTGAGGTCTAGTCTATTTGAGACTATCAGGACCTATGTAACATTGGAACTGATATGTAGGAATCAAAGAGTGTTGCTCCCTGCCTGGACCCCTGAGGCACCTTGAGCAAGCCTGAATCTGCTGGCTGGAACATTTTGTGCCACGGTAGTTTTTTGTACTCTTCTTGATTTGTTAACACACATCTGCTAGAGAGGAACTAAGACCAGGAGCACTTGCACGCTTGAGCCTTGATTGCTTGCACTGTGTTGTGAGTCAGTATATATGCCTGCACCTTCCACTCAAAAAAGAGCATTCAGCATTCCAACTACAGCCCAGTTATTGGCTGTGTAGATATGGACTATTATCTAGCACTATTTACATGACCAGTGGGGTAGCAAGGAAGGCCTGAAGCCCAAAGTATCTAGAATGAAGGGACAAGAGACCTTAGAAACAGGCATCAAGAGAGGCCTTCTTATCAAGCTACAAAATTTTATTTTTCTCTAGCATGTTATCTAGTGGTTAGGGCAGAAATCTAGGTAAGGTGGGGGGAATCGTAAGTGGGGGCTGTTCGTTTCCTCGTAACTGCACTGCCTGTCTGCTGTTCTTCATTATAGGTCACTAAAGATGAGCAGGATATGCAGATAAGCAAGTTGTTAGCAGGGGAGTTGCTAAATAACTGCATTAACTGCATTCCCCTGAGCCCCAAGTTCTACTTCTCAGGAAGTTGAGAAGGGGAGGTGAGGTAGATTGGGACTTCTAACTCAATCTGCTATTCTAAGGAAAACCTTGTAATCTGTAAGGCTTATGCCACGATTACTCCTGGCAATTCCTCCCTTTTTTTCCAAGTAAGAATGTGAGCTATTGCCACTATCTCACCATGAGTGGGAGCAGGGACCCTGGTCCCCCTACATGGTTATTTGATATACATCTTAAAGCAAGCCACCCAGCCTGTCTGGTGAGATTGCTCATGCCTGCAGCAATTTTTTTTTTTTTGCGGTGGGAAGGGTTTTTGCTCACATTGACCTTCATGCAACCAGGTATACTCCCATGAAGGCCAGGGTAGGTGCCCTTTCTGGCCTCTCTTCATTGCACTCCCAATGGTGTTCTAGTTTTCTCAATAGCAGAAGGAGGCTTCCCTGGGAAGTGGCTGCCTTGATCATGGGTTATTTATCACCTTCTAAAGGTTCACTTTGACCATGATCATCGAGGTCATGCCCTTGATAACATACCTGAATAGTCTTTCCAATTGGTTCTGTTGCCAGATGAACCCAGTTAACTTTATATTAGCCCAAGGACCGTAGGCAAGCAGAATCAATAAGCCAGCAATGGATGAGAGCATGATGGTAAGCTAGTGTGAGGATGAGAGCCGAGTTTAGAATCAGCCTTGTTCCTATCCTCACTGCATCCTTCTTTTTTCAAGCCCTTCTGACCTTAGCCATACTGTCTCTTGTCACTCCTGTGTGATCTGTATAAAAGCAACATTCTTCCTTGAGTGCTCTACAAATTCCTCCTTGTTGTCAAAACAATAGGTCTAAGCCTAGCCTGTTTTGGAGGATGACCTCTGAAAGGAAGACTAAAGATTTTTCAAGGCAGTTAATGCCCTCTTCCAAGTTATGGATTTCATTATCTATAGAGGTCAGAAGGTCTGGGTAATGGCAGTTTGAGAGAACAAGGGATGAATTCTCAATGCCTTCTACTGTTCCAGGTTGCGGACCCAAAAGCAATGCAAGGGTCAGTGCAGTCAAAGTAGGGGTGAGAGCCCCTCCGGTTCCACCCAAATCTGGCTTAATTCTTAATCAGAATAATGGTTGAGTCAGGGAACTCACTCTGCCAAAATCGAACCCTAGGTGTAGTGTTTAGGAGGGGTGAAAAATGCAGGTGGTAAGGCCTTCCTGACATGCCTGCCAGGAATCTTTGTTATGAATTAGGTATAGAGAAGGGTCACCAGGTGACAGGATAAGATTGCAGAGATGGGAATGGGTCGTGGGGACTTGGAAACTGGGGGAAGTTAGAGTCCAGAGCCCATGATTTCTTTAAGGGAGAGCTTGGATGATGGGTTGTGGTTCCATCTTCAGTCAGTAGAGATGTTTGAGCAAGAAAAGTATCCAAGAAATGAAATTCCCCTGTGGAAGGATGAGGAAGAAAGATAGCCGAGCCAACATGATTCAGTGAGTTGGGGATTGATTTATTCAAGGCCAAAATGGTTTAACAAGTTTTAAAATGAGCTCTCTAGAATTTGAATCAAAGGAGGGCTCTTTAGGGTGAGGAGAGGACTAATTGTCACCAGGTTTGAACAATGGGTTCATGTCAAGGGGGTAGGACATTAGTCCCCAGTGATCTGTTAGGAACTATTTGGACTGGGTTGCCACTATTGGGAACTGTTTTAAGGCCATCATTGTACCTCTCCTTATCGACTTGAAATTGTCAAGTAAATCCTGAGGTCCACTCCGTTTCTTGCCCTCAGTAGCAAAGGTAATGCTAACAGGGTGGCATAATGTGGAGCATTGTAGAACATTGGTCCATCCTGTATAAAGGACATCCTTGATAGTATAATTGGGCTGTGACTATTATGTAACCACAGGAGAAGGATGGTTTCCAGAATGTGTGTCTACATGTCTCACAGCCCCAGTTAAGTTAACAAAATTTAAAAAAATTCCCAATGTCACAATATTTGTAATATAGCGCTCTTTATCAATTGAATTATGGGCAAATGTAGAAGGGGAGGATGGGAGCATGCTGCTTCTATCTTTAGTGCTACAACCACCCCAGGGATCAAGGCCCATGCTCCCCAGAGGCAAGAGGGAAGTAGGGACCTTCGGAGGGTCAATATAAGATTCTAAGTCCCAACTGACACATACAACAAGGGCAAGTTTGCAAAGGTCAGGGTATAAGTTAGGCCACCTGGGGTCATGGGAGACATGGGATGCCTTCTACTGGCCACGGGATGACCACCCAGGTGTAATTAAGGGGCTGATGAGAGCTATCTAAAATGTGAACGGAGATCGAGAGGAGCAGCCTCGAACCAGAGGTCAATGGCGGTGAATATAGGCCTAACAGTATCTGGAATGGAAGGAGAATTTATCTCAGGGCAGGGGGGGACCCTGGCACCTGGATAGGGTGACATTAAATTGGCTGGCAAGCCTCTCTAGGAGCCATCTTGGACCTCGTGTTTCTTGATCATAGACCCAGGCCAAGCGTCATCCCCAAATTAGGACTGCATCAGGTCCTTTCCATCTTGCACTTAAGGGGTCCCACTATTTTACCATGGTTTGTGGTGATCTGCAGCCGATTTTCCATCGCTATCCACAACCAGAAAGTTAATCCAAAGAGGGCATAGTGGAGGATGTTTCACAGGATACCGCAAATGTCATAAAAAGTCCCCTTTTTTAATTTGTGGCCTGCCATTAAGGAAAACTTTAAGAAGGGGCACTGGGGCGAATCCTCTTAAACCCAGTATGTATGGGAGGACTCAGAAGGATGATCAGTGTGGTCCTGTTTGTGTTATTAAGCTGGTGAAGAGGGAGTAGAATGAACTGTGCCAGGTGCTCACCAGAGAGGACAGCATGTGAACCAGCCTGGGCAGAAACAATTATCTTTATTTCTCCTGCAAAGTCATTATCAACAATTCTAGGGATATCTGAATTCCTTGGAGAGTAGAACTGGATACAACCAAACATACGACCAAGGAGTCCCATGCCTAAAGCCTAAGGAGCCTCAGCATGTGCGTCCTGTCCTGCTGTGGCCCACCTTGAAGTCTGAGATGAAAATTCTCAGCTGTGGGGGGTACTGTGCACGACTAAAGGGTTGGGAGTTTTTCAATGTGGGAGAAACCTGACAGCCCCAGGGCCTGCCCTCTGAGAAGAGTTTGACCCAGGCTCTTAGCTTGAGATCTGTATTCAGAAGCCCAGTGTTTGCCTTTGGGACAACTCTGGCATAGATTGGTAGGAGGGGGTCGCTCCACCGCTGGGGTCCAAAGGGGGTGATGGATGTATGAGGTGGGGGTCAGTATATGCTGGTGCTGAAATCACAAACAAGCAGGCTCTCATGTCAGTGAAGGAAGGGACTTAAGCAGGTAATGGAGGCACTTCCAGCTTTCAAGTCTAGCAGAGGGTGTGGCCCTGATTAGAGACAGATCTTTCACCCCCAATGATCTGGATTAAAGGTGTGTGTTCCCACCAAAAAGTTCCAGGTTAGGAGTAGACCTCCCTACTTTCCTGATTCAATTAGGAAATGATCCCTCACACGTGTCCCAGAGTTTTGGCTTACGATGAATTGCAGATGCAGTCAAGTTGACAACCAAAATGGCAGAGAATCTTAGCCTTCTTCCGGGGCCTTTCATAATTCCCCTTTATGTTCAGAGTACTCTCAATGACTACACAGCTCCCTCATTGCGGTCACTTCGCGGCCTTGCCTAGGGAAGCAATGTATTTTTATTGGACTAGCATCTCAGAGAATGATGAGGCATTTGTGGTGTCATGACATGATGACTCAAGATGGATAGCAAAGCCATAAGCAAAGGGATGCTCCCTGGAAAGACAGACAGCAGACAGTTCTGCCACTTGTTCATTCACCACCTTTCTCGGAAAAATATCTTAGGAGAAAGAGCCAAGTCTCCTACAAATTAATTCGTCATTTTTTATCTTCAGCACCACTAAGTAAAGATAATTACATAACCCTAGGTACTGCTGATAATCTAAAAATCCATATAGTTGGTAATTTCCCATATTCCACCTAGGTCAACCTGTCTATGAAATTTCCCTAAATAAGCCTTCCTAAGTATGTAAAATGTAACAAATAGCACCAGCCTTTTAAAAAGTAAAAGTAATTTCCTGAGGCTTTTTAATTTTTAACTTTTGATAGTTGCGTATATTCGGTTTTTGTGACAGGGATTCTTAGTACCTTTGAAGACTATCCTGAAACTTTATAGACCAGGCTGGCCTGGAACTCACAAAGAACCATCTGCCTTTGTCTCCAGAAGGTGAGATCCAAGGCACATCCCACCACTGTCCTACAAGGTTCATGAGTTTATCAAGCTATTTTGAGTTATCTGAACAGATTTACAATCATTCCTTCAAATACTTTGTCTCAGATTTCATTTCAGGGGCTCTTATACTTGGCCGACATAATGGGATGGTCACTGGGGGAGACTCCAAGGTTAAATCCTCAGCCTACTGTCACAGATCCTCAGATAACCCAAGATTCAAAACAAGTTTCCAAATAGAGAGGAACTAATTCAGATCCCTGGAGTTTTCTCCCAAGTTGTTCGTCTAAAGTTGATGATATCCATGAACATGGTTCTGCTGTCTCTGTAGATTTCTCCATCATGATCTTGATCTCCATGGCTCATATTTTCCCTCCTCCCTCTCTTGGACTATCATCCTTGAGCTTGCCCTGGTGCTTGGGTGTGGATCTTGGTATCTGGTTCCATCAACTACTGGATGAAGGTTGTATGATGACATTTGGAATCTACCACAATCTAACTACAGGCTTAGACCAGTTTGGGCATCCTGTCCATTATTGAAAGGAGTCTTAATTTGTTTCCTTTTTGTGGATTCTTGCCATTTACAAGAGGTTCTTTATTAAAGTAACACAGTCAAAATACAAAAGAGGAGAAAATTTTGGTGGCCAGAGCAAATGGTTTTCTTGAGATGCACTGTCCTCTATTCTCTTTATAGCTTACATGAGAGTCCAGGACTCACCATGGAGTGGTTCAGGAAAAAAGCACAGTGCTCTGAGTGCATGGGAAATTTGCTTACCCATGAGACTCCAGACACTGAATGGCCTGGATTTAGATATCACGTTTCTATACTGGAGCTTTTCATTGGCCTTGTTGGGCTTAAGGAAGGTTGCTCTGTCCAGAAGCCCATGTTAATAATCCTTTTAGGTATTGCATCTAGGGCTGAATCACATGAGTGGAGATCACCAGGCAGGCTGTACACAGACTTCCATGTGGATTGCAAAGTCCCCAGGAGCACTGTGGATGACATCAGGACACTTCCATCACTGACTATTTCATCTGAACAGGGCATCCGTTCGAAGCTGGAGTATTTCTTCAGCATGCTATAACTTTGTCATGTCTTGCGTCTTCCTTCCACATCATCCTACTCAAAGTCACACTTCCCAGCTACTTTAATTGTTGGAAATGCTGGTTCACTTGCTGTCTACTTCTAGGGGGATGTGGGGGAAGACCTCCTACAGGGCCCCATTTTAACCATGGCTACCTATTTTGCTGACGACTATTCCCACAACTCAATTTGTGTTTGAGAATATTGAAAGTTGCTGTTAATTTATTAGGTTGTCTGTGTGTTAGGGATGACAATCTCTTCACATGTGTAGCCAGTGGTACACATAGTGTGTATGACCATGGGAAGAATTTCTAATCTTGCAGGGATTACATTCTCTTCAATGTGTGCACCGGCCCTCAGGGACAGTTGGGGGTTACCACGGGGAGGGAGTGCAAATGGGGGGGGGCACAAGAGATACAAGAGATGGACACAAGACTTACTCTGATCAAGTCTCATTTAATGAATATAGCCACAGGGTTTAGGTCGTTGCTAAAGGAGGGAATGTGCCAAAGGGAGGATGAAGGGAGGCAGAATGTCTGAACAAGCAGGATGCAGGTGTTCTGCTATAAGATAACTTGCCATACCATAAGTCTGCAGCTGGGACTCTTTCAGGGTCTTGCAGAATCACGTGTTTAACAAGAGAACAGTCATAGAGTAATGGACAATTACCAGTATGTTTCTATCTAAGAGAGCAGTAGGATAGATGGCTGTTAAGATGCTAACTTTGCTCTGGGTTGCCCCACATGCCCCGCTTTTAAATATAATACAAAAAAGCCATGGAGCTGGATATGCTTGAGGGGGCTGTGCCTGTCTTAGGTCAGAGGAATTCTTGGATCAGGAGTGTGGCGTAGCCTTACACATCATTGTAGATGGCATCTCCTGATGACCATTCCTGTCTCAGGGGGCTAGTGAGATAGCACACGCTATGTTTCCTCTGTTTATTGTCATTGGCTAACTGGCCCTGCTCACTAAGAGAGGATGACTGATGAATTTATCCATCCACAGGGTTAGCTGTGTATTGCTTAGAGTTCATCATAGCTGTCTCCCATTTTGGCCATATCAAGGTAATGATAATGTACCTGTGTGGGTTGCATTTTTATAGCATCAATTTGACTTTTAATGAAGGGCATCACTTTGTTAACAGAAAATACTCTAGATATAAAAGAATTAGTAGGCCAAACATGGGACCTAGCACTTTACCTAGCAGGGGAAGGAGGCAAGGCAGGAGTCCATACCAGGCTCTCCAAATGGGTTGATCAAACAGCACTCTGTTCTGCTTCTCAAGCTCTTCTTGATGTTTTTTGATTCTGCCTCAAACAATTCCGGATCTGTTAGTATACAAGCAGCATATTTCCTGTAAAGTCAAACAAATACCTCCCGTCTCAGCAGTGAGTAAATCTATTTTGTAGATTTATTTCTATTTTGTAGAACCCCCTCTACTAGAGACTCAACTTGGTCCCAAAGGTCCTGCACTGACTAGTAGATGGTCTGTACAACATGACCAAGCTTTTGAGACAGCTTGGAGTATGATTTTATTGTTATTCCCATGCCTGTGGAACCAGGGGCTAGGGCTCCTGAAATACCAATTCCAACCAATATTGGAATGAATTGGACTACACTCTTGTGCCTCAGATTTGAATGGTTTGTGCTGGGCTCATCCCCAGGTATTATTTCTATATCTGGAATGAGGGTAGCCAAGACACACAACCCCATCCAATTAGCAGGCAGCAAGCAATAAGCCAAGCCATTGACACAAACTAGGACTTGTCCAGACCTACCATATAGAGCTGTTGATACATGAATTATTGAAAAACAAGAGGTTAAGGAGGCTTGTCCTACATCTATATCAAAACTGTCATTCTTAAACTGGTATAAAAGCATGAGGAATTATTAAATCCTGTGGGATAAATCTTAGAAAGGGACACTAAGTGTGTAGTTTTCCTGCTGCATGAATTCATATGTAGGCAACAAGGAATTATTAAGCACAGGACTGCTAGGGGCCAGGATGTTCCCATGGTCAAACACAACCTGAACTCTTTTGCAAGGCTGGGGTTGGTAATGCTTAAAGCATAATGGCTACCAAACAGTAAATCTGAAGTTTGGGAGTCGATGTCTGCATCTCTGGGTTCACTTATTTGTTGTCCCATTTGTGGAGCTCACTTATAAAGGTCTTCTAGAGGCAGCCAACTCCCCTCAAAGACAGTGTTCTGATTATGTCTATTTTCATGAATAAAACCACAGGGTTTAAGTAGAGGAGACATGAGGGAATGGACCAAAGGGAGGATGTGAGGGAGGCTGAATGTCATTACAAGGAGGATGCAGGTGTTCTGCTATAAGATAACTTGTTATATGATAAGCCTGTTGCTGGGGATTTTTCAGGGTTAGCCTGCATCCTATGTTTAACAAGGGCACCATCCTAGAAGAATGGAAAATTACCAGTATGGTAGTATCTAAGAGAGTAGTTGTGAAGATGGCTGTTAAAGATAAAAACTTTGCTCTGGGGCTCCTTACAAATGTGGCCCAGCCATTGTCTTTCCAGGAGCAGACATGCAGTTATCCTGGATGGATGGGTACTACTATTAATCTGGCAATAATTTGGTGTCAGGGCTTTGACATGTGGTATGGAATGGGATAATTTGTACATGTGATGAGCCTGTACATACCATGAAATGTGGTTTCTACACATGGATATTGTCCTGTGACCAGTAAAAATTGGAAAACCTCGGGCTGTGGTAGACAGGGCGATGAGTAGTCCTTTGTTATGGCAGAGTATCACATGTTCTTAGGAGGATCTCTGTCTTTGGCTCAGGACATGTCCGATGGATGGTCCATGGCTGTGATGTTGTCTCTTCCCTCCAAGAAAGAACTCTGATCTTCACTGCCCGACAGCTCCTGGAGGTCAGATACTTGGTGTGGGACAAGCCAGCCCTCAGAGGCTTGGCATGGGCATCCTGGGTTACCATGCTGCATAAGGTGTTAAATATCAATTGAGGCAACCATCAGCTACAAGAGGTTCTATATTTGTATTTGTTAACTGTTGCAGTCTAACCCAAAATTTAGTGTAATTTAGAGAATGTTCCATGATCTGTTCAGGAGATGTGCTATGTCAGTGCTATGCCAAAAGGATTGTATGGGACATTGGGTAGATGTCTGTTTATTAAATTTTATCTCTCATGGAATTTGATTGTTATTTGTGTAAAAATTAAGGAAATAAAAATATGTTTCCTTGAGAATACGCATTTGCCTGCATGTATGTCTGTTCACAACACACTTGCCTGTTACCCATGGAGTCCAAAAGATTCTGTAGGTATCCCTGCTACAGAAGTCACAGGCAGTTGTTATAAGCCAATGATAGGGTTCTGGGAACAGAACCACTGTGTCTTATTGCACAGCCAGTGTATTAACCATAATACCATGTCCCCAGGCCTGACAAGTAGACTTGGCTGTCCTGGAAAATCTATGTAGATCAGGCTAGTTCTGAACTCACAGGACTTTGGGAACACATTCCCCGTGGAGGGATACTCCCTTAACCTAGAGACAGGAGAGAAGGCCTAGTCCCTACTCCAAATGACTTGACAGATTAAGGTGACCCCTCCTGGAAAGCATCACCCTACATGAGGAGTGGGTGTGGGGATGGGATAGGAGTGTGATGGGGGCATGGGAAGGTAGGATAAAGGGAAAGAGGGAGGGAGGGAGAGGGAACTGGGATTGATATGCAAAATAAAAATTTAAATAAAAATAAAAATTGAAAAAAAAAGCTTGGCAGACAGGAAAAAAAAGATAGAAAGCAAGAGAAACTTTGTATGCTGTATGCTATTCTGTTGTCTTTATATTATTTGACTGCTGAGGAAATAGCAACAACTGTTAAAAGGAATGCTACTAGATTCATCCAATTTATATATTTTAAAAATGCTTTGGCTTTGAAATTTAAGTCCAAGGACAGATTACTGGGGAAAAGGATTTCTATTTTTGTTTCCGCAGACTATAAAAAGGTGTGGACTCCCTCCAGACTAACATGGTTTGATCAAGCAAGACCCTCTGAAACAGTGTCCCAGGTTATCCACCTTTGAAAATAGTTGGGACGAAGCAGCCTTACAGACCACTGCAGCCAGGATTTCTGCATCTTCTTAATATCTCCATGACAGCACCCTTTACCCGCAGGAAGCACTTTAGAAAGAAAGATGGCCAAATTCCCAAATGTTGTTTATAAATGTTCATTTTTCATCCAAATGGGGTTGGTTATAAATTGTTAATGACCACAACCAATATCTTTTTAAAGGTTAAAAAGGGGGGGAGAATGGTATAAAAATGTATATCTTGTTTTGAAATGGATTTTCATTTATTGATACAAAATTAATGTCGATTTTGTGAAATGTATATTTCTCCTTTTGTTTAAGTATTCTGTTTTTACAGGTAATTTAGAAGTGTAATGTATTATTTAGTACAGATTTTAGATAGCTATCTATAACAGAAATAACTTATAGTTAAGTTAGTTAGGATTTTTAGTTATACAGCGATGTATTTGAGATGAATAGGTATTCATTAAACATTTCAAAGACCTACAGAATATGGCATTTAAAGTGGTTTAGGGATTTTCTTGACAGTGAGACATAACTGCTCCTGGCTACACCACCTGTGTCAGAAAGGAAGTTGGACATCAAAGAAACTCATGGAGTTTGCTTCCAGTATTCAAAACTAACCATTTGAAAAAGATACTGCTCTTGTCATGACCGTATGACTTCATGCTGTATAAACTGGACATGTAGGACCCCAGGAAAGTGACTGCTGATACATGATGGACATTGCTGCAGGGATCCGGCTTCATGGAAGAATGTGCCAGACACTCTGCAGGACACAGAGAAAAGTAACTAATAAAATGCCAATTAAAGTTCCCTACTGGGCTGAGGAGTCTTCCAGACCCACTATGTCCAATAGGCTGAAGACTGAATATTACAGAAGGACTTTATGAAACTGACCAGAGAGTGAGAAGTCTCTGTCATTTGTAGAGTTATATATTATCGTTCTGTGGTCTTTGATGGAATTGATGGTTATAGTTTTCCTTAGTTTAGATTAAAGATAATTTACATACAGGACGTTAGACTCACAAAGATAGGATAGATGATAAAATACTTGCTTTAAATCTTGCTAAATGTTAATGGATTAAATATTCTTAACAGTGGTTCTTACTTGACAACTGTTTTGTTATATATGTTGCTCTGTTAAGGGTAAGACCCTTCTATCTATTTTAGATGGAAAAGAGAAGATGAGAGATGTCGTTCTGTAAATGTTTCTCTTATTGGTTAATGAATAAGCACTGTTGGCAAGATAGGCGGGACTAAGAGACAAGGAGGTTTCTGGAACAGAGAAGATTCTATATAGAGGAGGGAGAGTGTAGAACTCTGAGTCTTCTCTCTAAGCTTCACCTAGTAGCAGATGGAAGCAGAAGCATATACCCACAAATAAACCCTGAGCTGAATTCCTGGAATCCATTTGCAGACAGGAAGGAGTAATGAGCAAAGGGGTAAAGGCCAAGCTAGAGAAACACAGAAACTGCTGAATACTCTGTCAGCTTAGACACACGGGGGACGGGGGTCCTGGGACCTACTCCAAATGATATGACAGACTTTGAAGATTTCTGAGGAAAGCCTCACACTCCCTGAGGAACAGAAAGGGAATAGGATGGGGATTGGTGGGGGGAACAGGGGAGGACAGGATGGTTCCAGAACTGAGAATAGCATATAAAGCAAGTTTGTCTCAAATTTAAATAAACATTTAAAAAAAAAGAAAGAAATATTCCAAGGGAATATGGTCACAGAACAACACAGGACTTTTTAAATGGTATAAAGATAATGGCATGTATGACATATTCGTAAAAATGTTTTAATACAGGACAAAAATACAGAGGAAAATAAAAGATAATTTTCAAAACTGAATATTATCTAATAATTAATGAAGAAAGGAAAATATGGGCATACATTAACCATACAACCAATACTAACATTGTAAATATAAATAAGAAACACCAAACATAACTCTAGGTAGGAAAAAAAAGCCACTGGGAAATATCTTCACTATGTTGAGGTCCAGTCCATTAGTGAACTCCAAGTCTATCAGGAGCATTGTAACATTCCAACTGCAGTGTAGGAACCTGACAGTGATTCCAATGTCCAAGGAAAAGCCCAGTTGAAGACTGTACATATGGACTAATATCTCGTGTTGCTCATAAGCCCTCTGTGCAGTTTCACAAGCAAGAAACCAATCATGAATTTGTGAGTAGTTGGAATTGACTTGAGTCGGTGGGTTTTTTCTTTCCTTTTTTGTTTATGTTTTTTCTCAGCACCTTTACCTTACCAGTGCCCTAATCATTTACATCAGGGCTGTTATCAAGCCCTAGTGTAAAATAAATTCTGGGAGGAAGGATATATTTGCACTCAGATATCCATCAGACTTAGAAGGCATGGGGCTGGAAAATTGTGGTCCACATAGAGCTCGGTTGTTAGGTGGCTGAATGCCAGTGCATCAAATTTCTCTGCACATCAAAGACTTTTCTAGAGAGCTTCATCTATAAGCTTTCTACCTCATTCCCAGCAGCAGTAGCTCCTGGAAACCAAGTTGTCACAATGCCTGAGATAATGTGAACTAAAACATTGTGCTCCTTTGAATGAGAAATGTCTTTGTCATCTTGAGCAGTTGAGTATGAGTTTTGTTCTGTGTGGGGAATTTGATATTGTGGAGCCTCGGTAATGGTAGTAGTCCGGGTTCTCTAAGCCGCAGAGTATTTTATCCAATAATTCAATCACCAACCCCCTTCTGGAATTAATTGCAATGACATACAGGCTGCAGTAAAAATCCAGGAATGTTTGAATCTACAGGGCTGTATTTCTCCACTGATCTTCAGGATATGATGGAACGGCAATAAAACAGTCTGATTTCAAAGCTGGAATGGACTTGCTAACCAGACAAGGGCAAGGGGAGGAAGAGCAGCTCCTTCCTTCATGTAGGTCCTTATATAATCATCCAGAAGGAGGTGTGGCTTAATAAACCTGTGTCTTCTGTCCTCAAGTACTGGATTAAAGGTATGGGTCTTTACATCTCCCAGTTCTAGAAACTCCTAGAGAGGTATTTTATTCCTCTTATTCCAGAGTGAATTCAACAAAAAAGGATCTCCCTGGGGTGATCTCCATGTCTGGGTTGAGTTTCACTAGAAATGTTGTCAAGTTGACACCCAACAATTGTCATCCCAAAGGCAGATTTCCATATCTGGGCTTGTCCTTGAGATTAAGGAGTCTGGTCTACTTCATTCCCCTATCTGTTTCCTGATTTAATTTGATGTTCTGAGAGTTTCATCATCCACTCTGGCCTTAATGACACTGAAAGACTGCAGTGTGCCACACAATATATTAATCTGGCCAATGAGCTTTACATGAATATGGTTGTTGAATTAGTTCTAGATTTCTTTTCCTTTTTCTTACTTCCTTTGTTTCTGTTCTCTCTCTCTCTCTCCCTTTCTCTCTCTCTCCCTCTCTCTCTCCCTCTCTCTCTCACTCTCTCTGTCTTTCTTTCTCTCTCTTTCTTTTCTCTTTCTTTTTTTCTGGGTTTTCGAGACAGTGTTTCTATTGTTTTGGAGCCTGTCCTGGAACTGGCTTTTAGTCCACACTGGCCTGGAACTCACACAAATCCTCCTGACTCTGCCTCCTGCTGGCTGGATTAAAGTTGGCACCACTGTCAATAGGCTCATGCTTTGTTTCTGCCCAGTGTTTTCTTTGTTTGTTTCTTGATTTTGATTTTAGTTTTTTGAAAGAAGTTTTGTGTATATCCGCTCTGGTTATACTGGAACTCCATTTGAAAATCAGATTACACTTGACGTTTCTAGATCTAGCTGCCTCATGCTCTAGAATGCTGGGATTAAGGATGTTAGCAATTCCTACCATACAGATTTTGGGTTTTGGGGGAGCATAACTACTAGAACATTACTGGTACTTTTTTTTTTTTTTTTTTTTGGATACATCATGCCATTGCCCAGTGTCAAAGTGATCTTGTGACTAGGCAGATCTTGCAGCGGTTGGGGAATAATCCATGTGAGCTTCTGGCTACCTCACAAATCTCTTCCATTGAAAGCCCAACCCAAACTTGCCAGGTCCTACCTGTGTGCCTCTAAACTACAGGAAGCACTACAGGCCCACTCCACCCCCCACACACACACACACTACCACACTGAATGAGTCTCTCACTGGCAAGCAGAGCTCTGAGTCTGAAGTCAGAGGCTGGCAGGTGGGCCTAGGGTGTGCACTAATTAGGGAGGATGTTTGGAACTCCAGGGCCAGGTTCTCCATGTGCTCCAGCAGCTTGTAGATGGAGGATTTGTGGGGCAGATTGACTCAAAGCACTGCATCTGGACCCTGATTCCACCTGAGTGGGTCAGTTCCACAATATTACATGAATTGGTAAACATTCATTCATGTTTCCTCTTTTGAAAATTCTCAGTTTATATAGTTCCACACTTTCAAGGTGGGTTGCTGTATTTAATTATATCTAGTTGTTGAATTTTTTGTATATTGTGAAGTTCATAGTTTGATACATACTTAGTGAAAATCTTGTCCCAATCTATATGTTTCCAATTCCTCTGAATGACAGTGTCCATAGCTGTCCAGAGGCTTCTCAGTTTCATGAAGTCCAATTTAATAAATATTGACGAAGGTTTTTGTCTTACCACTGCTGTGTTCAGTAAATTTTTCTGTGCCAATGTGTTCAATACTACTGTGGACGGGATACTGCTGTAAGAAGCCATCCATAATTTTTTTTGAAGAAATAAAACTTACAACTGTGCATTAGGAAAGCAGATGAAAAATTAAGTACAACTTAATGGGCCATTCTAGTAAAAACAAGAAAGGCAGTGTGCTGTTTTGATTTCAACTGTGTGGATGACTGGCCCAGGAGGTTACACAAGAGTACAATATCAAAATATTTGTATGGGCCTCAATTATACTGACTAATATATGAGAACCATGGTCAAGAGGATATATCAAATGTGGTATTGAAACAAACCTTGTAGGGGTGAGAGCTGGGAAGTGTGAGTAGGACATGATGGCGTCACATTAGTAACCTCCATGCCTGGCAAGTTATATCTTCTTGATGGCTTGCTCCTTGTATGAATATGCACAGACCATCTATTCCTCTCATATGCTCCATGGATCCCAGAACACCAAGGCAAGAAGCTCATGAAACACCCTCATACACCACCTAAGTATTATTCAAGACATTGCCTTAACTTTTCAAATTAGAAACGAGCAGGCAGTGTCCCCAGCAAGAGGGCTCCTGGTGCTATGATTCACCCCACCCTTGCCACTAAGTGCCTGCCCTCCAAACACCCTGTGCCATAGCATGCACACTGTCCCTTTGCTATGGTTTAGCACTGGAAAAGAATGTGGATCCAACAATTCCACCAACTTCCGGGAAATTCCTGGAGCTACTCTGAGCACACTAGACGTGCCAATACACACAGGACCACCTGTATCCCTGCCTACTTCATCTCTGACCCCACCAGTGGTCCTCTTCCCAGTTCTGGGTCCTGGCCAGAGATCCGCTTATCCCCAAGAGACCACCCAGAGTCCCTGACTCCTACATGTTTGACCCCATTTTTTGGGCCTCTCCTTGAACCTGATATTTGACAACCATCGCCAGGCCCATGCCTCAGGAGAGACTTCATAGATACCTTGGGACACCCAGAACAACAGACATTGAACTTCTGACCTACCTAAGCCCACCAGGGCAGTATTAGAGAGAGAGAGAGAGAGAGAGAGAGAGAGAGAGAGAGAGAGAGAGAGAGAGACCACACATGCACACACTGGAAGAAGCAATGGGATGATGGCAATACAAGCAAACACCTAACAATAGAAAGAGAAGCATGACACCACCAGAATCTAGGGAATCTACACTAACTAGACCGGACCATCCCAAAGAAAGCAGATGAAGCAGAAGAGAACGACTTAAAAAAATATCTTCATAAAAATGATTGAGGCCTTCAAAGTTGATATGAGACAAACACTTAAAGAAATGGAAGAAAAAAAAACAAAAACTTGGAAGATATCAAGAAATCTTTAAAAAAATAAATTATGAAATGCCAAGAAAAAACAATTAAACAGGTGAAGGAAACAGTTCAAGACTTGAAAACTGAAATAGAGACAATAAAGAAAACAGAAACTGAAGGTATGCTTGAAATAGAAACTCTGGGCAAACAATCAGGAACTACAGACACAAGCATAACCAACAGAATACAAGAGATGAAAGAGAAAATCTCAGGTGCTGAAGACAAACTAGAGGAAATTGATTCATTGGCCACAGAAAATCTTAAATGCAACAAATCCTTAACAAAAAACATCCAGGAAATGTGGTACATGTTGAAAAGGCCATACCTAAGAATAATAGGCATAGAGGAAGTTGAAGCAGCCAAGCTCAAAGATGCAGAAAACATATTCAACAAAATCATTGAAGAAAACTCTCCCAATCTGAATAAGGCCATGCCCATGAAAATACAAGAAGCATACCGAACACCTAATACACTGGTCCAAAGAAAAAACACCCATCGACACATAATAATGAAAACACCTAACATAAATAATACAGAAATTTTATTAAATACAGTCAAGGAAAAAGGCCAGGTAACATATAAAGGCATGTCTATGAAAATTACACCTGACTTCTCCATTAAAATCTCAATGTCAGAATGTCCAGGATTCATGTTCTACAAGTACTAAGAGTCCCTGGATGCAAGCCCAGGCTACTATACCCAGCAAAACTTTCAATCACTATATATGGAGAAAAAAAGATATTTCATGACAAAGCCAGATTTTCACAATATGCATCTATGTATGTACAAACCTAGCCCTACAGAAAGTTCTGGATGGAAAACTCCAACACAAGTTAGTTAACTATGCTCACAAAGACATCGGGAATAGATAATCCCACTTCCACAGAACAAAAAGTAAAGCTGGGCAAATATGTTCACAATACCACCGTCAACAACAAAACTAAAAGAAATAAGCATTAACAATCAATTGCCCTTACATTACTTCAACATTAATGGTTTTAACATGCCTATAAAAAGACACAGGCTAACAGAATAGATGGGAAGACAGAATCCATCCTTCTGTTGCTTACAAGAAACACATCTAAGCTTCAAAGACAGATATTACCTCAGGATAAAGGGTTGTAAAAAGATCTGCCATCAAATGGACCCAAGAAGAAGGCATGTGTGGCTATCCTAATATCTAATATGTTAGACTTCAAACCAAAGTTAATCAAAAGAAATAAAGACGGTCATTTTGTGTTCATCACAGAAGTAAACATCAGCACAAAGTCTCAATTCTGAACATCCAAAATACAAAGGCACCCACATTCACAAAAAAAAAAAAAAAAAAAGCTACTAAAACTCAAAGCTTACATAAACCTCACACATGTATAGTGGGAGAGTTCAACATGGGAGGAAGAAAATATCATCCACAAATGGTGTTGGCACAGCTGGATGATAGTGTAGAAGACTGCAGATGGACCCATGGCACAAAACTCAAGTCCAAATGGATCAAAGTCCTCAACATAAATCCAACCACACTGAGCCTCTTAGAAGACAAAATGGAAGGTACCCTTGAAAAAATTTGATTCAGGAGACTGCTTCCTGAACATAACTCCAGTATCACACATTGAGACAGACAATTAATAAATGGGACCTCCTGAACCTCACAAACTTCTGTAAGACAATGGACACAGATGCCAAGACAAAACAGCAGCCTGCAAACTAGGAAAAGACCTTTACCAATCCTACATCTGACACAGGGCTGATCTCAAAATATACAAAGAATTCAAGATACTAGTCACCCAAACACCAAATGACACTATTAAAAATGGGGCACAGAGCTGAATAGAGAACAACTTTGAGATACCAATGTACTCCTCTCAGAATGGCTAAAATTAGAAACATCACACACAATTTATGCTGGAGAGGATGTGGAGAAAGAGAAACACTCCTCCACTGCTGGTGGGAGTTAAAACGGGTACAGCCATTTTAGATGTCAGTATGGCATTTCCTCAGGAAAATGGGAATCAGTCTACCCCAGGACCCTGCAATCACCCTCTTAAGCTTATACACAAATCATCCACATCCATGCAACAAAGACATGGGCTCAACTATGATCATAGCAGTATTATTTGTAATAGCAAGAACCTGGAAGCAACCTAGATGCCCCTCAACTGAAGAATGGATAAGGAAGATATGGCACATCTACACAATGGAATACTACTCAGTGGAAAAAGCAATGGAATATTGAAATTCACAGGCAAATGGATGAAAACAGAATAAACCATTCTGAGTGAGGTAAAACACTCACAATAAGGAGAACATGGTATGTACTCGCTAATATATGGATTTTAGACATAGAGCAAAGGATCACCAGCCTATAATTCAAAAGAGAGAAAGTAGGATACACGGAGTAATCTCAGAGTTTCATATATGATCCATCACAGATAAGGAAAGGAACAAAATCTCTTGAGCATATGGGAAGTTGTGGGGGCAGTGAGTGGAGAGGGAACTAGGAGAAAGAGAAGGGGTGGAGAGGAAATCACAAGACACTAGGAAGATTGAGTGAGGGGAGAAAGATATGAGAGAAAGAGAGAGAGAGAGAGAGAGAGAGAGAGAGAGAGAGAGAGAGAGAGAGACCATACAGAGGGAGCCATTATAGGTTTGAAGACAAATCTGAATGTAGGGAAATATCCAGAGACCTAAAGACTGAACCCAACTAACAATTTGAGCTATCATTAATTCCCTTCCCTGATAATTAGATAGAGGGTTAACTTATCCACTATCTTAGAGCCCTCACCTAGTAGCTGATGGAAACAGAAGCAAACACCCACAGCTAAACTCTGAGCCGAACATAAATCCAGATGCAGAGAGCAAAGACAAGAGCAGGCTACAAAAACATAGTGACAGCTGACCTGAACAAGGAGGAGCTAATGGGCCCCCAGACTGATAGCTGGGAATCCAGTATAGGACTGACTCAGGCCCCCTGAACATGGGTCTAAGCTAGAAGGCAGTCTAAGGACCTCGGACAGTGGAACCAGGATGTATCCATTGTGCATATAGGGACTTTGTGGGTGCAACCCCCCTGGAGGGATACTCTGTAACCTAGAGGGAGTAGGGTGGGCCTAGTCCCTTCTACAAAAGACTTGACAGAACTACATGACCCCTCCTGGAAGGCATCACTCTGTATGAGGAGTGTTGGGGGGATGGGAGGGGAGCGTGGTCAGGGGGTGGGAGATGTTGGGAGAGATGAAAAGAGGGTGGGAGCGAGAGGGAAGTGGGATCAAATGTTAGCCTGTGTCTTTTTATAGGTGAGTGAAGACTATTAATGTTGAGGGTGAGTAAGGACCATTGATTGTTGATGCTTGTTTGATTTAGGTTTGTTGTTGGCAGTGGTATTGTGAATATATTATGTCTGCTTCACCCTTGGTTTCTGGTGTTGTTGGATTATCTGTTGCCTACATTTTTGTGGGCGTAGTTACCTTCCTTGGGTTGGAGTTTTCCTTCCAATAATTTCTGTAGGGCTGGATTTGTAGATACGTATTGGGAAAATCTGGTTTTGTCATTAAATATCTTGTTCTCTCCATCTATACTGATTGAGAGTTTTACTGGATGTAGTAGCCTAGGCTGGCATCCGTGTTCTCTTAATCTATCCAGGACCTTCTGGCCTTGAGGGTTTCCATGGAGAAGTCAGGTGTAATTTGATAGGTCTGCCTTTATATGTTACCTGTCCTTTTTCCTTCGCTGCTCTTAATATTCTTTCTTTATTCTGTATGCTAGGTGTTTTGATTATTATATGTCGAGGGGTCTTTTTTCTTTGGTCCAGCCTATTTGGGGTTCGGTATGCTTCTTGTACTTTCATGGGCATGTCCTTCTTCAGATTTGGAAACTTTTCCTCGAAGATTGTGTTGAATATGTTTTCAGCACCTTTGACCTGGGCTTCCTCATCTTCCTCTATGCCTATTATTCTTAGGTTTGGCCTTTTCATGGTGTCCCACATTTCCTGGATGTTTTGTGTTAAGGATTTGTTGGATTTATGATTTTCTTTGGTCGATGAATCTATTTCTTCTAGTTTATCCTCTGCGCCTGAGATTCTCTCTTCCATCTCTCGAATTCTGTTGGTTATGCTTGTGTCTGTAGTTGCCAATTTTTTGCCCAGCTTTTCTCTTTCCAGCATTCCTTCAGTTTGTGTTGCCTTTATTTTCTCTATTTCAGTTTTCAAGTCTTGAACCATTTCCTTCACATGCTTAATTGTTTTTCTTGGCTTTCTGTACTTTCCTTAAGGAATTTGTTCATTTCTTCCATTTTTTTTTTTTTGTCTGTTTTTTCCTCCATTTCTTTAAGGGATTTTCTCACATCTTCTTTGAGGGCCTCTATCATTTTTATGATGGTAATTTTTAAGTCGTACCCTTCAGCTTCCTCTACTTTGTTGTTGTGTTCCATTCTAGTTGGTGTAGATTCCCTAGATTCTGGTGGTGTCATGCTTGTCTTTCTGTTGTTGGGTGTTCTCTTGTATTGCCTTCTTCCCATAGCTTCTTCAAGTAGGTGTTGGTGGTGTATACCCCCTCTCCCTATGGTTCTTCCCCCCATGGGCTTATGTGAGTCTGAGATTCAATATCTGTAGCTGTGTGGTCCAAGCTCTCTAGGAGGTTTCTCCACAGACAGGGATCCAGGGATGGGGTCAAGGATGAGGATCCAGAAGAAGATGCCAGCAGGTACTCACAGTGGTCTCGCAGAGATAGGTGGATCTCTGGGAGGGGCCCGGGACTCCAGCAGAGGACTGGAGGCGGGGTCAGAGACCAAGCAGGTGGAAATTACAGGTGGTCCTGGGTGTGGATAGTCAGGTCTCCTTTGTTCAGAGTTGCTCCAAGAAGTCTCCCAAGTAGGGTGTACTGTTGGCTCCACCCTCTGTCCCAGTGCTCAACCAGAGCAGCAGGACCGTGGGTGGAGTAGGGCACAGGGTAGGGGGGGTAGGCTGGCGGTGGGGATGGGTGGGGGTGTATCAGAGCTCCAAGGGTGCTCTCGATGGGGACCTGAGACAGGAGCAGCAGGATCAGGGGCCAACCCAGGGAGTTCAGGCCGGGGAAGGGGGAAAAGAAGTTGTAGGGGACAGGCAGCCCCGATTGGACCCAGACTCACCTCTGGCCAATAGCCGGGGGAAGAGGGCAAGGACTGAGCTGGAACTTGAGAAGGTTTTCCAGGATAGTTGGATCTCACTGGAAACTGGAACTCTCCAGATGAGGCCTCTTTCTTTGGCAGAGGCCTGGATTTGGGGGTCAAGGATCTTCCCCACAGGAACTCAGAGTCTATAATACCATTTTCATAAGTTTCACAAGTTTCTAGAACACAAACACACAAGTTCAGCAAATGTACAGAAAAAACAGTATCCACTGACAATGCAGAGAGAGCAAACATCCAGATGAGGAGAGATCCTGTGACAGGCTGTCCAGAGGAATCATGTTGGTAGCATTTTTCAAGACATTCGCCATCAGGACACATAATTCTGGTATTATTTTCTGATCAATGCATCGATCCAATCACTAGTGTGTATTGAACATGATACAGCTTTGGCATCTATTCTTCCTTCCACACCCTCCTGCTGAAAGTGAGTCTTCCCAGATTCTGTAAATGTTGGAAAAGCTGGTTGGCTGGCTCTCCTCTTGAAGGGGAGATGAGGGGAATAGCCGAAACAGGGCTGCCAATTAACCAGGGCTTCTTGTTTTGATCAGGACAGCCCAACAGCTCAATTTGTGTTTCAGAATAGGGAAGGTTCCTTTTCCTTTATTATTTGGTTGCCTGTGTTTTAGGCATTACAAAATCCCTTCACAGGGATGGCCAATAGTATTCTTGCTCTGTTTGGCTCTGGGAACGATTTCTTTCCGAGCTGGTTCTACATGATCTTCAGTGTGGCTGAGCCATCTCCTTTGCTCAAGCTGACATACTGTTATCCTCTGCTTGGTTGTCTAATTCTTCAAAGATGATATGACAGGGTCTAGATGGATGGTAGTGAACTCAAAATTTATTGAGATAGACAATTAATGAATGGGACCTCCTCAAACTAAGAAATTTCTGTCAGGCAATGGACACAGTTGCCAAGACCAAACTGCAGCCTGCCAACTGGGAAAGGATCTTTACCAATCCTACATCTGACACAGGGCTGTTCTCCAAAATATACAAAGAACTCAAGATACTAGTCACCCAAACACCAAATGACACTATTAAAAATGGGGCACAGAGCTGAATAGAGAACAACTTTGAGATACCAATGTACTCCTCTCAGAATGGCTAAAATTAGAAACATCATTGACAATTTATGCTGGAAAGGATAAGGAGAAAGAGAAACACTCCTCCACTGCTGGTGGGAGTGAAAACTGGTACTGCCATTTTGGAGATCAGTATGGAAGTTCTTCAGGAAAATGGTAATGAGTCTACCACAGGACCCTGCAATCCCCCTCTTAAGCTTATACACAAATCATCCACATCCATGCAACAAAGACATGGGCTCAACTATGTTCATAGCAGTATTATTTGTAATATGAAGAACCTGTAAGCAATCTAGATGCCCCTCAACTGAAGAATGGATAAGGAAGATGTGGCACATCTACACAATGGAATACTACACAGTGGGGAAAAAAAACAATGGAATCTTGAAATTCACCGGCAAATGGATGAAAACTGGATAAACCATTCTGAGTGAGGTAAAACACTAACAACAAGAAGAACATGGTATGTACTCGCTAATATATGGATTTTAGACATAGAGCAAAGGATCACCAGCCTATAATTCACATCGCAAGAGAAAGTAGGATGCAAGGAGTAATCTCAGAGTTTCATATATGGTCCCTCACAGGTAAGGAAAGGCACAAGATCTTCTGAGCATATGGGAAGTTGTGGGGGCAGTGAGTGGAGAGGGAACTAGGAGAAAGAGAAGGGGTGGAGAGGAAATCACAAGATACTAGGAAGATTGAGTGAGGGGAGGGAGAGGTGAGAGAAATGGGAGAGAGAGTGAGAGAAAAAGGGAAAGAGAGAGAGAGAGAGACCATAAATAGGGAGCCATTATAGGTTTGAAGACAAATCTGAATGTAGGGAAATATCCAGAGACCTAAAGACTGAACCCAACTAACAATTTGAGCTATCATTAATTCCCTTCCCTGATAATTAGATAGAGGATTAACTTATCCACTATCTTAGAGCCCTCACCTAGTAGCTGATGGAAACAGAAGCAAACACCCAGAGCTAAACACTGAGCCGAACATAAATCCAGATGCAGAGAGCAAAGACAAGAGCAGGCTACAGAAACACATAGTGACAGCTGACCTGAACAAGGAGGAGCTAATGGGCCCCCAGACTGATAGCTGGGAATCCAGCATAGGACTGACTCAGACCCCCTGAACATGGGTCTAAGCTAGAAGGCAGTCTGAGGACCTCGGACAGTGGAACCAGGATGTATCCATTGTGCACATAAGGACTTTGTGGGCGCAACCCCCCTGGAGGGATACTCTGTAACCTACAGGCAGTAGGGTGGGCCTAGTCCCTTCTACAAAAGACTTGACAGAATTAGATGACCCCTCCTGGAAGGCATCACTCTGTATGAGGAGTGTTGGGGGGATGGGAGGGGAGCGTGGTCAGGGGGTGGGAGATGTTGGGAGAGATGAAAAGAGGGTGGGAGCGAGAGGGAAGTGGGATCAAATGTAAAATAAAAGTAAAGAAAGAAAAAAGATCATAACTAAGGTAAGTAATGTGCCACAAACAAATTACATAAGCAGTTCATACAAAAATAAAAGAAAAGAAAGGAGAAGAAAAAGAAATAGGAAAAGGAAATGGGCAGGCAGAGGGGAGACAGGAGATGGGAGACCAAAGTTAGAAGATAGGAAGAGGTAAATATAGGCTACAGGGCATATACTCGTAGATTTCTAGGCATCTTTGGAGTTAAAACAATTAAGCCAGGGACTATAATATCATTTTCGTAAGTTTTACATATTTCTAGAATACAAACACACAAGTTCAGCAAATGTACAGAAAAAGCAGTATCCAGTGACAATGCAGAGAGAGCAAATATCCAGATGAGGAGAGATCCTGTGGCAGGCAGTCCAGAAAAATCATGTTGGTAGCAATGCCCCTGGTAGCATTTTTGATGGCATTCGCCATCAGGACACATACTTCTGGTATTATTTTTCTGATCAATGCATCGAATCCAATCACTAGTGTGTATTGAACATGATACAGCTTCGGCATCTATTCTTCCTTCCACACCCTCCTGCTGAAAGTGAGTTTTCCCAGATTCTGTAAATGTTGGAAAAAAGCTGGTTGGCTGGCTCTCCTCTTGAAGGGGAGATGAGGGGAATAGCAGAAACAGGGCTGCCAATTAACCAGGGCTTCTTGTTTTGATCAGGACAGCCCAACAGCTCAATTTGTGTTTCAGAATAGGGAAGGTTCCTTTTCCTTTATTATTTGGTTGCCTGTGTTTTAGGCATTACAAAATCCCTTCACAGGGATGGCCAATAGTATTCTTGCTCTGTTTGGCTCTGGGAACGATTTCTTTCCGAGCTGGTTCTACATGGTCTTCAGTGTGGCCCAGCCATCTCCTTTGCTCAAGCTGACATACTGTTATCCTGTGCTGGGTTGTCTAATTCTTCAAAGATGATATGACAGGGTCTAGATGGGTGGTAGCGAATTCAAAGTTTATGGTGGTGATGAGGTCTACAAAGCATGGGCTATGTTTTCTTCATATGGATATTGTCCTGTGGAAAGTACATAAAGCACAACTCCCAAGCTCCAATTGAGGCAACCATACCATCATAGAGTTTTTTTCAGCCAAGGACTCTGGAGATATATTGGGCTAGGATGGAAGACCTCCTCCAATGTCTGCCCCTCTGTGAGATGAGTTGTCATTACAAATTCCAAAAATCAACAAATACCAGCAATAGGCTTTTAAAAAAGCAACTTAATCTCTCTGAGGCATTATGAGGTTTTAACTTTTTAATTTATTTTTGATTGTTTTGATAGTTTGGATTTAGGACACAGGGTTTCTCTGTACCTTTGAAGGCTGTCCTGGAACTCACTCTGTGGACCAGGCTGGCCTAGAAATTAGAGGTACATCTGCCCTTGCCTAAGGAGTGCTGAGATTTAAGGCAAACACCACCACTGGCCTGCTGGCTTCATGGGTTTATCATGCTATTTTGGGTTATCTGAATATATTTACAATGATTCCTTCAAATATTTTGTCTCAGATTTTGTTTCAGGGACCATTTCCCTTGGCCTATTGGTCATTTGGGGAGACTCAAGGGTGTCTAGGATTTCAAATGTTAGCTCTGTGTTTGTAAAGGGGATTAGTCTTTTGGGTTTAGTTTGTTGGTTAATTGCTTCCAACCGACTTGTATTGCTTTGCCTGGGCATGAGGTTCATGGCTTGGCTATCCTTTCTTAGGTGTGTGCTGCACGAGGCTCAGCTGTGGAGACACATAGCCCTGGTTTGTCAGTGGGATTCGGAGATGATTTCATGTGAGAGGTCAAGATACCAACCAAGATACCAAGATACCAAGGGTTGAGAACTGTATGAAGACACTGTGCTAGTATGTTTTCTATTTTTAGTAATTTGTTTATTATTTTAATTTTGATTTTACATTCCAGACTCAGTCATTTCTACTGTACCCACCATTACCCTACCACTTGGCTCCCCCAGTCCACATCTCCTGGGGAAGGGCTCCCAAGAGGATTCAACAAAGTCTGGCACATTAAGATGGGGCAGCACAGGTACCTCTGCTAAGCACTTTGTCTGAGCATGGCACCCCAGGATAGGGAATGGGAGGCAACTAGCTAGCTCAAGTACCAAGGTTTGCCCCTTGTCCCACTGTCAGACATCCTCAATAGTCCAAGCTTCATAATTGTTTATAAGTACAAAGGGCCAAGTTCAGACCCCTGGAGTCTCCAGAAATGTTGGACTAGTGCTCATGATTTCCATGAGCTTGGTTAAGCTGTCTCTGGAACATTCTCCATCATGATCTTGGACTCCCTGGCTATTAGATTCCCTCCTTCCTGTCTTGAACTGTCTTCCTAGAGGTTGGCCTGTTGCTTGGTTGCCGATCTCATCATCTGCTTCAGTCAGTTATGGAATCATGATTGGATGATGATTCTTGATGAAAACCCCAATCCAATTGCAACTTAGACCAGTTAGGTCATCCTTTCCATTATTGCTAGGTGTCTTAGTTTGGTTACTTCTGGCAGATTCTTGACATTTACAATAGGTTCTTTATTAAATTAACATAGACAAACTCCACAAGAGGAAAACATTTTGGTGGCCAGACCACACAGGTCTTTTATAGACTGAAATGTAGTTTTTATGTTTGTTTGTTTGTTTGTTTGCTTTGCTTTGCTTTGTTTTTTTAAGTAGGTTGCAAGATGGTCCAGGATTCACCAGGAAATGGTTCAGGAAGACAGCACAGTTCTCTGAGTGCATGGGATAATCGTTTCTTTATCAGTTTCCAGGCCCTGAATGCCCTCGATCCAGAGATCGTGGGAGGAACCTGAGCCTGGTCATTGGACATGTTGATCCTCAAGGGTGGTTGCTGTGAAGAGGAGTCCATGCTCAAAATCTTTGTTGGTGTTTCATGCAGACCTGATTCACATGAGGGGAGATCACAAGGCTGGCTGTCCATAGACTTCATGTGCTTTGCAAAGTCCCTGGTAGCACTATGGATGACATTAGCCATCCAGTCATTTCCTTCCCTGATTCTTTCTTCTGAACTGGGCAAGATCTCTAAGCAGGAGAGATTGTTGAGCATGTTTTCACTTTGGAATCTCTTGGCTTTTCCTTCTTCACCTTCCTCCTCCAAGTTATACTGAAAGGAAGGTGCACTTTTGGCCATCTTCAATGGGAAAAGGGGCTGAAGAGCTCCTACAGGGCTGGTGTTTAAACAGAACTTCCCATTTTCCTGATGACACTCCCCAGAGATCAACTTATGTTTAAGTATATTGACAGTCGCTGCTAATTTAGTATTTGGTTGTCTGTGAGTTAGGGTTGACACGATTTCTTCACAGCTATAGCCACTGGTGCACAATATGTCTACGACCCTCAGAAGGATTTCCTTCTTTGCTGGTTCTACATGCTCTTTAATGTGGCCCAGCCATCTTCTTTCCCCGGAGCTGACTTATTGTTATCCTGTGCCTGGTCGGGACTGCGAGTAATCGTCCAATGGTTTGGCAACAGGGCTTTGACAGGTGGTAGGGAAGGGGATACTTTCTGTTGCTGATGACCTTATACATACCATGAAAAGTCCTTTCTGCATATGGAAATTGTCCTGTGACCAGCACATAGAGGACAACTCCCAAGCTCCACATGTCAACTGCCAGCCCATCATAGGGTTTCCCTGCCAAGATCTCTGGAGCCATATAGTACAAAGAGCCACAGCTCTCTTTCAACATCTGCCCCTCTTTGAGCTGAATGGCCAATCCAAAGTCACAAAGCTTGACGTTTCCAGCTCTGTCGATAAGGATATTCTCCAATTTAATATCACGATGTGCAATGAGTCTTTGGTGGAGAAAGTGCACTGCTGTCACCACCTGTTGGAATATTGGTCTAGCTTCATCCTCTGTCAGATAGGCTACGTTCCTGAGGAACATCTCCAAATTCTTTCCAGGAACATACTCCATAACAACATAAGTCATGTTCACTGTGTCAATGGCATGAAAAAATCGAACTATATTTCTGTGTTCCAAAGACTGAAGGATCTCTACTTCAGAGGTGTTGTCAACCACAACATTTGGATTTTTCTCCAGCACCTTGACAGCAACCTGTGTATTTGTAGGAAGATGGCAGGCAAGCATCACCTCCCCAAATGAACCAACACCTAGAGATGTTAACATTCTGAAGTCCTGTTGGAGGATGTTCTCTTCCAAGTGGCTGGCCATGATGCCCACAGCAAGTTCACCCATTTTATCTTGTTGATAAATCCTGGCAATCAACGCTAGAAACAACAATGAAAGAAATTTTACATGGTGGTCAAATGCTATCAATTATCTTCTGTGAAATATGACATATCAAAAAATGTATGATGCACCCAAAGTCCTAATGATGGCACACTTCATATACTATAAGATCCCAACACAAAACACTTGAAGAGAAATCATCATAAACATCACAGTGGAATCACTGCTATGTATATGGAAAAGACAATACTTGGGTGAAAGGAATCATGATGTGTGTCATGGTCAAGAAAGCATTGCAATGAGAACCTTGGCCAATCAGACTAAGAGACACTAGGTACAAAAGATAGGGAAATTTTGTTATTCTAAGAATCTTACAATCCAGAGGGATTTCCAAGGATATTTCAACTCCTAAATCACAGAAATTTTGAAACAATGTAAAGAATTCCTTAACATGTGTGGATATTGAATTCAGAGAAAAGGAAAACTCTTAACCAACTGAGTCTTGAGAAACAAGTGTAGATGGTAATAAACTGGCTCCAAACCAGGCAAATCCCTGGCCTCTTGGATTCATTGATTCTATAAAACTTTGGACGTGAATGTACACTGTCCTGGCCTGAATAGTGTGCAAACCTGACACAAGAAGTGTCATCTGACTACAGCTAGGATATCTGAATCTTCTTCGAATTCCCCAAGACAGCGCCCCTTACCAGCAGGAAGTAGTTTGGAAAGAACGACGCCCAAATTCCCAAATATTGTGTATAAATGTTTGTTTTCATTTAATTGGACTTTGTTATATAAAATTAAATAAAAAATACTCTATATGCAAAAAAAAAAAAAAGAAGTGTCATCTGAGAGGAGTGGAACTCAGTTGAAGAGACCTCCATGATACACAGCTTTTAGGCATTTTCTCAATCAGTAATTAATGGGGGAGGGCCAATCCCAGAGTGAGTGGTGCTCTTGGACTTGTTGTTCTGGCTTCTATTCTAAAACAGACTGATGAAGCACGGAAGGAGCACCTTTCCATGGATTCTGCATCAGTGCCTGCCTCAAGGAACCGGCTGTGTTTGAGTTCCTGTCCTGACTTTCTTAGAGATATACAGCCATCTTGTAAGTGTAAGCTGCTTAATCCCTTTCATTATGAACAGCAATAGACCCAGGAAGTCAAACACCAAGTTCCAGAAAAAACTTCTTGAAAGAAAAAGGAAAAGAATGTCTGAAAAATGATCCCAGTGTCAGTATTGCCTTGAGCTACCAAGCAAATGAGCAAACAAATAAACACTAAACTCCTTTCCTCAATGAACATAGATGAGAAAATCATTTCGGAGAGTCCTGTGTACTTTACATTCATCTAAGCAAAACACGACAGATCCTTTCATTCACGAGGTAATGGACTCACATAGGAAAAGGATTGGACTTCACACAAAACAAATTAACAATGGCATAGCCTATAAGGAGACTCGGGGGAAGAGCCCACACTAAGCACATTGAGTTGTGAACCCCCGTGTTATAATTCAAGTAGCTAGAACCAGATATAGTCTCACATAAAACAAAGCAGATACACAAACTGAAATCAGATCTATTTTGTGTTGTCCGGGTCAGGAGCAAGCAGGGAAACTGAGCTTTTTCCAAAGTCATGGTATCTGTCACAAAGATATGCAGGAAGGATCGAAAGGCTCCAGGAGAATATGATCAAAGTACAGCACAGGCATGCTTAAGATGGTATAATCAGGACCCCCCATCGCAGGTCCTCTGCTAAGGAGGCCTCAGCTGGAGGGTGCAAGGCTCAGGCTAGATCTGCCTATCAGCTTAAGGAACACCCGGAGTTGCAACATTTGAGTTGCAACATTTGAGTTGCAACATTTGAGATCTTTGACTCCCATCTCCAGTCTTCTGCTGGAGACTGATCATTGATGCCCATTGTCAGGCCCCTGCCTGTAGACAAACCACCTAGAGAGCTTGGACCACCCAGAGCTACAGATATCCAACATCTGACCCACCTAAGCCCACTGGGGAAGTACCATAGAGAGAGGAAGAGACCCCACCAACACCTACTGGAATAAGCTGTGGGAAGATGCCAATACAAGAAAACACCTAACAACAGAAAGACAAGCATGACACCCCAGCATCTAGGGAATCTACACAAACCAGACAAGAACACAACAAAGCAGATGAAGCAGAAGAGAATGACTTAAATATTATCATAATAAAAATGATAGAGGGCCTCAAAGAAGATGTGAGAAAATCCCTTAAAGAAATGGAAGAAAAAGCAAGCAAAAAATTGGAAGAAATGAACAAATTTCTTAAGGAAAGTAAAGAAAATAGAGAAAGCCATAAATAAAACAATTAAGCAGGTGAAGGAAATGGTTCAAGACTTGAAAACTGAAATAGAGAAAATAAAGACAAACCTAAGGAATGCTGGAAATAGAAAAACTGGGCAAATGATCGGGAACTACAGATGCAAGCATAACCATCAGAATTTAAGAGATGGAAGAGAGAATCTCAGTCACTGAAGATAAACTAGAGGAAATAGATTCATCGACCAAAGAAAATTGTAAATCCAACAAATCCTTAACAAAAAACATCCAGGAAATGTGGAACCCCGTGAAAATGCTAAACATAAGAAGAATAATAGGCATAGAGGAAGTTGAGGAAGCCCAGCTCAAAGGTGCTGAAAACATATTTAACAAAATCTTTGAGGAAAACTTTCCCAATCAGAAGAAGGACATGCCCATGAAAGTACAAGAAGCATACCGAACACCAAATAGACTGGACCAAAGGAAAAAACCCTCGACATATAATAATCAAACCACATAACATACAGAATAAAGAAAGAATATTAAGAGCAGAGAAGGAAAGAGTACAGGTAACACATAATGGCAGACCTATCAAAATTATACCTGACTTCTCCATGGAAACCCTCATGGCAAGAAGGTCCTGGATAGATGTTTTACAATACTAAGAGTTCAAGGATGCCAGCCCAGGCTACTAGACCCAGCAAAACTCTCAATCACTATAGATGTAGAAAACAAGATATTTAGTGGCAAAACCAGATTTTCACATTATGTATCTTCAAATCCAGCCCGACAAAGTCTTAGAAGGAAAACTCCAACTCAAGAAAGTTAACTATGCTCACAAAGATGTAGGCAACAGATAATCCTCCTCACCAGAAACCAAGGGTAAAGCATGACAAATGTATTCACATTACAATTTCCAACACAAACCTAAAACAAACAAGCATTAACAATCAATGGTCCTTACTCTCCCTCATCATTAATGGTCTTAACTTGCCAATAAAAAGACACGGGCTAACAGAATGGATGCAAAGACAGAATCCATCCTTCGTATACAAGAAACTCATCTAAGATTCAAAGATAGACATTACCTGAGGTTAAATGGTTGGGAAAACAATCTTCCTATCAAATGGACCCACGAAGAAAGCAGGTGTGGTTATTCTTATATCTAATAAGTTAGACTTCAAATCAAAATTAATCAAAAGAGATGAAGATGGTCATTTCATATTCATCACAAGGAGTCCATCAACACAAAGTCTCATTCTGAACATCTATGGCACATATGCAAAGGCACCCACATTCGTAAAAGAAACACCACTAAAACTCAAACCTCACATAAAACCTCACACACTTATAGTGGGAGACTTAAACACACCACCCTCACCAACAGAGGGGACCACCAATCAGAAAGTTAATAAAGAAACAAAAGAACTAACAGAAGTCTCAACTGGGTTTAACAGACATCTATAGAACTTTCCCTCCAAAAATAAAAGAATAAAACTGCTTCTGTGCTCCACATGGTCTAAAATGGACCACATACTAGGCGATATAACACACCTCAATAGATACAAGAGAATTGGAGTATCTGCTGTATCTTATCAGGCAACCATGCATTAAAATTGGAATTCAACAACAACACAAATGGCAGAAAACCTACAAACTCATGGAAACTGAACATGTGCAATGGCACCACACCTGGGTCAAAGAACATATAAAGAAAGAAATTAAGGACTTCCTAAAACTCGACCAGAATGAGGACACAACATACCTGAACTTATGGGACACCTTGAAAGCAGTGTTACGAGGGAAGATCATTGCACTAAGTGCCCATATGAAGGAAACAGAGGATACTCACATAAGAGAATTATCAGCACAACTGAAAGCCTTAGAACAAAAAGAAGCAAACTCAAACCGAAAGAGTAGACACCAGGAAATAATCAATTTGAGAGCTGAAATCAACAAAATAGACACCAGGAAAACAATACAAAAAAAATCAATGCAACGAAGAGTTGGTTTTTTGATAAAATCAACAAGCTACAAAACTTTCTCCAAACTAACCAAATTACAGAGAAAGAACGACTAAATTAACAAAATCAGAAATGAAAAGGGGAACAAGCCCTGGAACTAGGAAATTGTGGTCCTTACAGAGCTGGCTGTTTAGGTGGCTCGTGACAGTGAATCAAATTTCTCTGCTCATCAAAGTCTTGCTTCCTAGAAAGCTTCAGCTCTATGCTTTCTGCAGTGTTCCAAGCAACAGTTACTACTGAAAACCAAGTGCTCACAATGCCTTAGACAATGTGAACTAAAGCACAGTGCTCCTTTAAATGAGAAAGGTCCCTATGGTCTTAGGCATTTGAGTATGAGCTTTTGCCATATGCGGGTAATTTCATGTGATGGAGCCTTTTTAAATGTAGTACTCAGGATTCTCTAAGCAACAGAGTATCTCATACACTAATTCAATCACCACCACCACCACCTTCCAGAATTCATTGGAATGACTTACAGGCCGTAGTCAAATATCCAGGAGGTTTTCAATCCACAAGGCCGTATCTCTCAACAAATCTTCAGTATATGCTGGAACACCAAAGAAATAGTCTCTAATTCCAGACATGGAATGGACTGCTAACCAGGCCTGGGCAAGGCAGGAAAGAGCAAACCCTCCTTCTCAAATGGCCTTATATAGTCATCCAGCAGAAGGTGTGGCCATAATAAAGGTGTGTCTTCTGGCCTGAAGATCCGGATTAAAGGCATGTGACTTCACACCTCCCAGATCTAGATCCTCCTAGAGGGGTATTTCATACCTCTTGATCCAGGGTAAATCCATCAAAAAAGGATGTCTCCCAGGGGTGCACTCCATGTCTAGGTTGAGGTTCATTAGAGATGTAGTGAAGTTCACACCCAACAATGTTATCCCAAAGGCAGATTTCCAACACTGGGCTTGTCCTTGAGATTAAGGAGTCTAGCCTACTTCATTCCCTCTCTCTGCTTCCTGATTCAATTTGAAGTTCTGAGAGTTTTTTCTTACACTAAGGCCTTAATGACTTCAGAAGACTGCAGTGTGTCACACAGTACATTAATCTGCCCAATGAGCTTTACATGCAAATCTTCAATGCAATTAGTTCTTGGATTGGTTCCAGATTTCTTATCTTTTGTCTTGCTTTATTTTTGTTTATTTTTTGTTCTTTTCCTTCCTTCCTTCCTTCTTTTTTCCCTTTCTTCCTTCATACTTTCCTTCCTCTCTCTCTCTCTTTCATTCTTTCAATTTTCCTTCCTCCTTCCTTCCTTTCTTTCTTTCTGTCTTTCTTTTTGGTATTTTTGAGACAGGGTTTCTTCCTCTTGTTTTGGAGCCTGTCCTGGAACAAGCTCTATAGTCCACGAAGGTCTGGAACTCACACACATCCTCCTGCCTCTGACTCCCGCTTGCTGGGATTAAAGGTGGCACCACTGACAATTGGCACAAGCTTTGTTGTTGTCTTGGTTTGCTTGTTCTTTTTTGTTTTGTTTTGTTATTTTTAGTTTTTGAATGTTATTTTTATGTATATCAGCTTTGGTTTTCTGGGAATTCCATTTGAAAATGAGATTAAGCTTGACTTTTTGTGATCTGGGTGCCTCTTTCTCTAGATTCTGGGATTAAAGATTTTAGCAACTTCTACCTGACAGATTTTTGATTTGGGGGATATAAGTACTAGAACATGGCTGGCACTTTGTGATACATCATGCCATTGCCCAGCTTCAAGGTGATCAAGTGGCTAGGCAGGTCTTACAGGCGTTGAGGAATGATCGATGTGTCTGGTTGCCACCCACCACACTTCCCTGATAAGCCCCACCACAAGTTTCTACTTTATTGATCTCATCACCCAAAATGATTTTTCTTGGCATCTAGCCCTCCAGAGTGAGTTTGCTTCTTTTTTTTTCTAGGACTTTCAGTTGTGCTGTTTATTCTTTAATGTGTCTATCCTCCATTTTCTTTATATAGGCATTTAATGCAATGAACTTTACTCATCCTACTGATTTCAAAGTGTACTATAAGCTTGCCTATGCCATGTCTTCATTTTCATAGAATTCTAGGAAGTCTTTAATCACTTTCTATATTTCTTCCTTGACCCAGGAATGTTGCAACTGGGCGTCATTCAGTTTCCATGACTTTATAGGGTTTCTGCAATCTGTGTTGTTGTTGAATTCCAACTTTAAAGCTTGGTGGTCTGCACCTGAAACAGAGTACAAGCTGATCCTACATTCAAAACAGCTGGACAAAACAGCCCTACAGACTACAGCTAGGATATCTGAATCTTCTTCGAATCCCCCAAGACAGTACCCCTTATCAGCAGGAAGTAGTTTGGAAAGAACGACGCCCAAATTCCTAAATATTGTGTATAAATGTTTGTTTTCATTTAATTGGACTTTGTTATATAAAATTAAATAAAAATATATATATATATATAAAAAATTAAAGCTTGGTGGTCTGATAAGATACAGAGGGCTATTTCAAGTTGTTTGTATCTGTTGACCTTTGCTATGTCCCAAAGTAAGTGTTCGATTTCAGAGAAGATTCCATGTGAAACTGAGAAGTTGTATTCTTTATATTTGGATGGAATGTTCTATAAATGTCTGTTAAAGACAATTGGGACATAACTTCGGTTACTTCTTATGCTTCTGTGTTAAGTTTCTGTCTGGTCCTCTCAGGTGGTGAGAGTGGGTTCTTGAAGTCTCCTACTCTAAGTGTGTAAGGTTTTATGTGAGATTAGAGTTTTAGTATTGTGCCTATGTATTTGGGCCATAGATGTTCAGAATTGAGACTTCATCTTCATGGATTTCTCCTGTGATGAAGAGAAATCCCCCCAGTCAACTAGTCCTTCTCAGGGGCAAGGTCTCCCATGAGGTGTCAACAAGTCTGGCAATTTAAGTAGGGGAAGTACCAAGCCTCTCCCTTGCATTTTTCCTGATCATGTCTTCCCACAATAAGGAATGGGCTCCAACAAGATAGCTCTAGTACCAAGGTTTGATCCTGATCCTACAGTCAGGAGGCCTCAGATAGGACATTGTTCACAAGTGTTTCCCACATACAAAGGGCCTAACTCACACCCCATGAGTCACCATAGATGTTGCTCTAAGAGTTCATGATTTCCATGACCTTGGTTTAACTTGCTCATTGAATTTCTCTATCATGATCCTGACCTCCCTGGGTCATATTTTCTCTCCTCCCTCTCTTGGACTGTCTTCCCTGAGGTAGGCCTGGTGCTTGGTTGTAGATTTCTGCATCTGGTTCCATAAATTACTGAAAAATAGCTGAATGATGATACTTGGTGTACACCCCAATTACAGGCTTAGATCAGTTTGGGCATCCTCTCCATTTTTGCTAGGAGTGTGAGCTTGGTTCCTTCTTGTGGATACTTGTCACTTACAATATGGTAATTATTAAAATAACACAGTCAAAATACAAAGGAGGGGAACATCTTGGTGGCAGAACAAATGGGTCTCTGATAGGTACTGTCCCCTGTTTTCTTTGAAGCTTACATTAGGGTCCAGGACTCACAATGGAATGGTTCAGGAACAAAGCACAGTGCTCTGGGTGCATAGAAAATTTGCTTCCTCAGCAGTTTCCAGGACATAAATGGCCTTGATGCCGAGATTATGGGCCTATACTGGAGCTTGCCATTTTCCATGTTAGGCCTCAAGGTTGCTCTATAGAGTAGTCAGTGTTCAGGATCCTTGTATGTATGGATTCCAGAGTTGATTTACAGAAGTGGAGATCACCATTCAGGGTCTCTTCAGACTTCATGTGGATTGCAGAGTCCCCAGGAGAACTGTGGTTGACATCAGAACACTTCCTTCACTGAGTATTCCATCTGCGCAGGGCATCAGCTACAAGCAAGAGTATTTTTGTTGTTTTGAGCATGGTCTAACTTTGGCATCTCTTGGCTTTTCCTTCTACACAATGCTCCTCAAAGTCACAAGTCCCAGCATCTTTAATTGCTCAAAATGCTGGTTAACATGCTGACTGCTTCAAGGGGAGATGGGTTAAAGAGTTCCTACAGGACTGCTATTTAACCAGGGCTTCACATATTGTTGATGAGGGTCAGCAGATTTCAATTTTTGTTTTAGAATACTGAAAGTTGCTGTCACTTTATCATTTGGTTGCCTGTGTCTTAGGCATGACAAAATCGCTTCACAGGTATAGCTAATTATAAACATGATGTCTACAACCCTGGCGAGTTTCTTTCATTGCAGGTTCTACATGCTCTTCAATGTGACCCAGCTGTAACGAGTATGGTTTTTTCCTCCTGCCGCCAGGTCTAGTCCTGCTGCTGCGCCAGCCCCAAATAATACACAGAGACTCTGTATTTGATACAATGCTGTTGGCCCTGTTACTTGTTTCTTCTCGGCTAGCTCTGCCATAATTATTAACCCATTTCTGCTGATCTATGTATTTCTCTTACCGGGGAGCCGGCGGCATACTGCTTTCTTCAGACTCTCCATCTTGACTCCTCCTTACTACTTCCTATTTCCTCCTTGTCTCCTAGTCCCTCCTATCTTCCTTTCCTATTGGCCAACAGTGCTTTATTATTAACCAGTATGAGAAACATATACAGAATGACATCTCCCATCATCGCCTCTTTTCTGTCTAAATAAAAAGAAGCGTTTTAACCTTAACATAGTAAAATATATCACATAACAGTTATCCAATAAGAATCATAGTTAACAATATTTAGTCCATTAACATTTAGTAAGATTTAAGAAAATATTCCATCATCTATTTTATCTTGTGAGTCTAAGTCCTATATGTACCTTATCAATGAATCCTAACTAAGGAAAACTATAACCATAACTATCTGTCTTCAACTCCTTCAAAGACTACAGAAGGATAGTCTATAAACTCTAGAAATGACAGAGACATCTTGCCTTGTCAGGCACCTGAAGTTCTTCTGTAATCTTCCATCTTCAGCCCATAAGCCATAGTGTGTCTAGCAGACTCTTCAGCAACACAGGAAACTTTAAACTGTCTTCTTGTATTGGCAGTTTATCAGTCACTTTTCTCTGTGCCCTGCATACTGTCTCGCAGACTCTTCCATGAAGCAGAAACTCTGTAGCAATGTCCATCTTGAATCAGCAGTCACTTTTCTGTGGGTCCTGCATGTCCAGTTTATACAGCATAAAGAGCAGTGTCTTATCCAAATGGCTAGTCTTGCCATATTGGAAGCAAACTTCATAATGCATTTCTTCGATGTCCATCTTCCTTTCTGGTGCAGGTGGTATTGCCAAGAGCAATTATGTCTCACTGTCACAAAAACCCTAAACCACTTTAAATGCCATATTCTGTAGGTCTTTGAAAGGTTTGAAGAATGCCTATTTATCTCAAATGCATCTCTGTGTATCTTGAAAACCTAACTAACTTAACTCTAAGCTTTGACTATCATAGGTAATTATCTATAATCTGTACTACATTATACAATATGTTTCTGAATGAACTATATAAACACAATACCTAAACAAAAGGAGAAATATATACATCACAAAATTGATCTTAAATTGTATCAATAAATGAAAATCCATTACAAAACAAAGTATTCATATCTATACCATAATCCCCTTTATACCTTTAAAAAGAATTGGCTGTGATCATTAACCATTTATAACCAATTCCATTTAAATGAAAACAAACATTTATAAACAATATTTGGGAATTTGGGCGTTGTTCTTTCCAAACTACTTCCTGCTGACAGGGGGCACTGTCATGGGGGATCCTGAGAAGATGGCAGTAGTCTGCATGGCTGCCTTGTTCAAGCTGTTTTGAATGTTGGATCATCAGGAACTCTGTTTCAGGGGGCCTGACTTGATCAAACCACATTAGTCTGGAAGGAATCCACAGCTTTTTATTTCCTGTTGAAACAAAAATAGAAATCCTTTTCCCCAGTAACTTGTCCTTGAACTTAAATTTTTGAGTCAAAGCATTTTTAAAATATATAAATTGAATTAATCCAGCAGCATTTCCTTTATCAATTGTTATTTTCTCAGCAGTCAAACAATGTAGAGACAACACAATAGCATACAGTAACCAGATTCTCTCTGAGCTTTTCATCTTTACGTGCCTTTATTACTCTGTTTATTTTACTTTTATTTTTTTATTTTTTGACATAGGGTTTCACTGTGTAACTCTTATCTGTCCTGGAATTTACTTGGCATACCAGGTTTACTTTGCAAATCACAGAGATCTGCTTGCCTCTGTCTCCTGAGTGCTGGGATAAAGGCTACAACACCCAGTTCCTCTTTGTCTCTTTAAAACCATTTTTTTTCATGTCTACGTATATTTTAAAACACACTGTAAAATTTAGAGGTTTTTCTTAATATGAATCTGTCTTTACTGTAAATCTTTGTCTGGCCACAAGTCTTTTATCTGGTAAACAACAACATTGCTAAAATGAAAGTCATATAGCTGTGTCAGCCGCGGTTTACCAAAGATGGTGGCGGGTACTTTTACCCGCCAGCACAGAAAGCTGTGCTCACCGCCTTGGTCTGCGCTGCCACCCAGTAAGCATGCTGCCGGCTTGGAGATGTGGTCACTGCCATTGCCATCTCTCATACACACCAATAAATTGTTAGCAGAGTTATTTAAAAGCTGTGCGGTTTTTTTCCCCTTATGCTGAGTCAGGAATCTTCCCTTAAAGGAGCCGCGCGAATATCTGCTTGTCTCTAGCAAAGCAGAGTTCAACCGAGAAAAATGCTGCTACCAAGAAACCTTGCTTATCTCTGTTCTTTTGTTTCTAAAACCTGTTTTTAAGCTTTTGTTAAATTTTAAGTGGAAGTTCTTATTAACCACATGGGCGCCATTTGTAATGAGTATGTTGGACACTGTTGTTGCTCCTGCTGGAGTTCAATCTCACCTCAGCTAATGGCCTGTTGGGCATAGAATTGCCCCCACCTTGACCACTGATTTGGATATGCAGTCCTATGTGCTTGCAGGAGACAAATATAGAAGACTGCTTGACCTTGCCAAGTCAGGGTAAGACAGCCATTCTATTTCCCTGTTGTCGTTGTGGTCTGTCAAGTTCTCTTGGCCTTAGCCAAATCTGGGTGTACCAACGTCGCTGTGAGACCTAGGGTGACTGTTCAGGTGGCTTGCTGTTTCTGTCCTTGCTGCACCTTTTGGAAGTTGTCCATCCACATTTCCTGTCTACTCTAGTATTGTTAATTTCCTTCTCAGGTCTTGATGAGGTTGAAGATTAAACTATCACAACTATTATTCTCTCTTCCTAGTTAGATATATTAGGTACTAGACTTATGTTTTCCAGCTTAGGACAACTCTATTGTAAACTCCATTATGCCCTCACCCTAGGACTAGATATGTAGGTCATTTTGTTCTCGATTTTCCTTTTCTTAGAGCACACTTGTTATTCACTGTTTTGTATATAGTTTTGTATTAAGCCTAAATCTTTTCTTTAGACTAAAAGGGGAATTGTAGTGAGATAGTCCTTCTGTAGCACTGACCACGCCCATTGGGGGGTGGAGCGATGGGCAGAGGTGACCTGAGGAAGGAGGTCGGAGGGGGCCAGTAAGGCGCTCTCTCTTTCTGGCGGGGCTTGGACAGGAGAGGATCGGGTTGAATTTCCTGGTGTTCATCTGTCTAGGTTGTAAGTTATTTCTCCCTGAATAAACATCTATTCGGCCTATTTGTTTATCCTGATCCTTATTTACCGCAATACCCAGCCATCTTCTTTGCAGGAGCTGACATATTGTTATCCTTTGCTGTGTGGTGACTGACATTAATCATGCAATGTTTTGGCAACAGGGCTTTTACAGGTGGTAGGGAATGGGATACTTTGTGTTGCTGATGACCTTATACATACCATGATAAGTCCTTCCTGCATATGGAAATTGTCATGTGACCAGCACATAGAGGACAACTCCCAAGCTCTACATGTCAACTGCCAGCCCATCATAGGGTTTCCCTGCCAAGAACTCTGAAGCCATATAAGCAAGGTGCCACAGTCCCTGTTCAATATTTGCTCCTCCTTGAGCTGAATGGCCATTCCAAATTCTCAAAGCTTAACGTTTCCATCTCTGTCAATAAGGATATTCTGCAATTTAATATCACGATGTGCAAAGAGTCTTTGGTATAGAAAGTGCCCCACTGACATGAACTGCTGGAATATTGGTCTATCTTTTTCCTCCTTTTGATAGACTATGGTACCTGAGGAACATTGCAAAAGTCCTCCCTGCATTATACTCCATTAAGCATGAGTCATGTACACTGAGCCATTTACATGAAACAAATTGAACTATGTTTCTGTGTTTCAAAGACTGAAGGATCTGTACTTCATAGATGTTGTCAGCCACAGCATTTTTGATTGTTCTCCCGCAGCTTGATAGCAATTTGTGTATTCGTAGGAAGGTGGCAGGCAAGCTTCACCTCCCCAAATGAACCAAAGCCTAGAGATGTTAAGATTCTAAAGTCTGTTCAAGGATGTCCTTTTCAATGGGGCTGGGCATGATCTTCATCTCGGTTTCAAACACTTTATCATGCTGATAATTCCTGGTGCAATCAATGCTAGAAACAAATAACCCATTTTTGTGGGGGGGGGGGAACGCTATGACATTTCTACTTTTAAATCTGAGCTATCCAAAATCCTAATGATGTACTTCATACAATAAGAGAACCCAACCTCACAGTCATTTAAATAGTACAGCTAGAATCATTACTATGTATATACAAAGGGTAGAACTGGGGTCAAATCAGCAATGATGTGGTCACATTCAAGAGTGCATCAAAATGAAAACCCGGGCATAATCATAGTAAGAGACAATAGATACAAAGTATAGGAAACGTGTGATGTTCTAATATCTTACAATCCAGAGGAGCTTTCAAGGATGTTTCAGCCATTAAACCATTGAAAACTTGAAAGTAATAAAGGAAAGGAAAGGAAAGAACATAAGTGTGAATATTGAAATCAGATAAAAGAAAACCAGTTATATGAGTCATGAGCAACATGTAAGGATGATAAAAAAAAAATGGCTCCAAACCAGGCAGAGCCCAGGCCTCTTGAATTTCCCCAATCTATTAAAACTTTGGACAAGGATGAACTCTGTACTTGAGGGAATTAAGTGCCAACCTGACAAAAGCTAGAGTCATCAGCGAGGAATGGAACTCAGTTGAGGAATCACCTTCATGATACACAGCTGTTAGGCATTTTCTCAATTAGTAATCAGTGGGGAGGGCCAAGCCCAAAGGGAGTGAATGTTTTGGACTTGTTCTGGGTTCTATTCTAAAACAGACTGAGGAATCGAGGATGGAGCACGCTTCCATGGATTCTCCATCAGCTCCTGCATCAAGTAACTGCTCCATTTTATTTTCTCTCCTGACTTTCCTTACACATAAACAGCAATCTCGTAATTGTAATCTACTTAATCCTTTTGTTCCTGAAATTTCTTATTGCTCATGGTGTTTTGTTGCAGCCTTGGAAACCCTAGGCCTAACACCAAGGTTATAGAAAATACTTGATTAAACAGAAAGGAAAGGAATGTTTGCAAACTGATCCCTGTGCCAGTATTCTCCTGTACCCCAAGCACATACCAACATAAATAAACATAACCTGCTTTTTTCAATAAATATACATGAGAAAATCATTAATGGGAATCCTTGATACTTCACATTCTTTTCAGCAATACACTAGAGATCCCTGCATTTACCATCCAAATGGACTAACACTGGGACAGGAGTTTACTTCAAAGTAAACAAACTGAACAATAGAATAGCATAGTAGAAGGTTCTGGGGAAAAGAACATACTTGCACAGTAACTAGTGAAACTGTGTTATTATGAAAGTAGCTGGAGCAAGATACTATTTTATGTGAAACAAAGGAGACCCACAAACAGAAATCAGACAGATTTTGTGTTGTCTGGGTCATGAAAAAGAGAGAACTTAGCTTTTGTCAAAGTTCTAGTAAAATTCCCAAAGATATGCTGGGAGAGAAATAATGCAGGGGAATATCATCAGAGTCCAGCACAGACATGTTACAAAAGGCATAATCAAAATGGATGTCTTTCACATATACTTAGATACTTTTAGTACAGGAAAAAATGAGGCCAAAGGGAAATAAGAGACTTAATTTTCAAAAATGAAAATTAGATAATAATTAATTCACAAAGGGACACTACAAAGGCAAAATAACCCTAGAAGGAAAAGTAACTTTGTATGTGTAAACATGGGAAACAAACATATCCAGGAAAGAAATCCAACACACTGGGAAATCTATTTACTATGTTGAGGTCCAGTCCATTAGAGAACTCCAATTCTATCAGGACCTATGTAACATTGGAACTGCATGGACCACTGAGGCACCTTGAGCAAGCATGAAGCGGTTGGCTGGAATATTTTACACCACAATAGTTTTTGGTAATCTTGATTTGTTAACACACACCTGATGGAAAGGAACTAAGCCGGGGAGCATTTGCGTGCTTGACCCTTCATTTTTTTCCACTGTACTGTGAGTCAGTATATAAGCCCAAACCTTCTAGTCAATAAACAGCGTTCAGCATTCCAGCTGCACGAATATCCTGCTGTCTTTTCTTTTATTTCAAACTCTGGGTCTTTGTTGGATTAGTGGAACAGATTGAAGTGTGGGCACTACAAGTGGAGGTCCCACTGAGATGGGGAAGAAAGGAACACCTAAGAGATCACTCTCAGAGGCCTGCAAGCAAAGTACGTGAATGATGGTGTATTGAAGGATGGGTGCCAGTAATTCTAAAGAAATTCTCAGTGGGCAAGTAGTGGCCCTATTGAAAAGAAAGGACACCGAGAATAATAGACAGAAAAAGAATTCATTGCTACATTAGAGAAACATAGTCCCAGGTTTATAGAGTCTGGAGGCTTAAACATTCCTGATTGGGAACAGATAAAAGGCGATCTCAAAAGGGCTTATAGAGAAGGAGAGCCTGATAATTTCTCGAATTGCCACCTTTTCCCTTTGGCGTCTACTTAAGGATGTGTTTCTGATCAACAATGTCAAAGTAAAACAATAAATGGAAGGGATGAATGAGACTTTTGAGGAAGTACAAGATTCATAATCTGTGAAATCTATCATGGAACAAGAGGGTTCCCAACTAGGAGATGTTAGTCCTGCTATAACTGATGTAGAAGATACTTTGGAAGCAGAGATTGAACAAAGGAAAAAATTGCTGAAGCTTATGAGCATAAATGCTGTCAACCAGGGCATAACAATTTCTTGTGATCTATTTAGTGGAGCCTTGCTGACTGGAGGGATAGAGAAGGAGGTCAAAGATTTAATAACCGAAGTAGAAGCCTTGGGAAAGGAAAGAGAAGCTTATCCTGTGACTGAGACAGTGGATCCTTTGCATAATACGATTACGGAACACAATCCACTCCATTTCAAGAATCTAAAAAAACCTGAGGCTGTCCACTGCTTATGGGCCTCATGCTCCTTTCAGTCAGGCAATTTTTGAGTTTTTCACAGCGTTTTTGCAATCCCACTGATTGGATACGGCTCTGGAGAGCCACACTGAGTCTGGACCAGGTGCTAGCCATTCCAGTTTCTCTGAAGTGTCTAAGATGCTCACAGGTGTGGCCCTTTTTTGGGACCACTAATGATAGTTTGGGTAAAGCAGCTATAAATTTACATTTTAGTCCAAAGGATAAGTATTTCCCCTTCATTTCAGGCACTTGTGTGCTGGCTCCCTTTTTATTGGTTGTAACTAATGCTATTAATTTTGCAGGAAATCTCAATTGTTCTCAACAAAAAGTGACTCCATGTCCAAGGAAAAGGCTCAGTTATTGGCTATGTAGATATGGACTATTATCTAGCATTATTTCCCTGACCAGTGGGGTAGCACGGCAGGCCTGAACCCCAAAGGAGTTGGAATGAATGGACAGGAGACACTAGAACAGGCAGCATTCTGATCAAGCTACAACATTTTATTTTTCTCAAGCATGTTATAGAGCAGTTAGGGCAGGAAGCTAGGTAAGGTGGGAAGCATAAGTGCAGGGTATTCGTTTCCTGGTAACTACACTGTCTGTCTGGTGTTCTTCATTATAGGTCACTGAAATGAGCACGATATACAGATAAGCACGTTGTCATCAGGGGAAGAGGTCTTAGGAGTTGCTAAATAACTGCATTAACTGCATTCCCGTGAGCCCTAAGTTCTACTTCTCAGAAAGTTGAGAAGGGGAAAAGGTAGACTGGGACTGATGGTAACAGTCTTCTAACTCAATCTGCTATTCTAAGGAAAACCTTGCAATCTGTAAGGCTCATGCCACGATTACTCCTGGCAATTCCTCCCTTTTTTTCCAAGTAAGAATGTGAGCTATTGACACTATCTCACCATGAGAGGGAGCAGGGATCCTGGTCCCCCTAGATGGATATTTGATATATATCCTGTAGCAAGCCATCCAGCCTTGCTGGCAAGTTTGCTCAGTCCTGGAGCAATGCTTTTTGTGGAGGGAAGGGTTTTTCTGACATTGACCTTCATGCAACCAGGTATGCTCCCATGAAGACCAGTGTAGATGCCCTTGGTGGCTTCTTCATTGCACTCAGAATAAGGCCACCTAGGTGGGGGATGTTTTAGTTTTGTCAGTAGCAGAAGGAGGATTCCCTGGGAAGTGCCCCCTTTGATCATGTGTTAGTTATCACCTCCTAAAGGCTGACTGTGAACATGATCCTCTAGGTCAATCCAGTGATAGCCTACTTGGATACACTTTCCCATTGGATCTTTTGGCAGATGAAGCCAGTTAACTTCTTAATGGTCCATGTGCCGTAGGCAAGCAGAATTAAGAAGCCAGGGAGGTGTCCTAAAATGGATGGGAGTATGGTGGTACACCAGTATGAGGCTGACAGCCAATTTTAGAACCAGGCTACCTCCTGTTCTCACTGCTTCCTTCTTTTTTCTAGCCCTTCTGATCTTGACCATACTGTCTCTAGTCACTCCTGTGTGATCTGTATAAAAGCAACATTCCTCCTTGTTGTCAAAAAAATAGGTCTAAGCCTATCCTGTTTTGGAGGATGACCTCTGAAAGGAAGACTTAAGATATTTCAAGGCTGGTAATGCCCTCTTCCAAGTTATGGACTTCATTATCTATAGAGGTCAGAAGCTCTGGGTAATGGCAGTTTGAGAGAACAAGGGATGAAATCTCAATGCCTTCTACCTCTCCAGGTTCCGGACACAAAAGCAATGCAAGGGTCTCAACAGTCACATTAGGGGGGAGAGCCCCTCCAGTTCCACCCAAATCCGGCTAAATCAAAATCAAAACATAAGTGTAGTGTGTTTAGGAGGGGTGAAAAAATGCAGGTGGTAAGGTCATCCTGATAAGCCCACTAGGAATCTTTGTTAGGAATTAGGTATAGAGAAGGTCGGTCGGGACAGGATAAGATTGCAGAGACAGGAATGGGTCATGGGGACTTGGAAACTGGGGGAAGTTAGAGTTCAGAGCCCATGACTTGGTTGAGGGTAAGCTTGAGGAAAGGGTTCTGGTTCCTTCTGCAGTCTGTAGAGATGTTAGAGTAAGAAAAGGATCCAGGAAATGCAATTCCCTTGTAGAAGGGAGAGCAAGAATAGTAGCAGAGCCATTAGGATTCAGTGAGTTGGGGGTTGATTTGTTCAAGACAAAATGGTTTGATTAACAAGTTTTAAAATAAGCTCTCTAGAATTTGAGTCAAACAAGGGCTCTTTAGAGAGAAGAGAGGACTGATTGTCATCAGATTTGGACAATGGGTTCTTATCCAGGGGTGAGAGGACATTAGTCCCTAATGATCTTTTAGGAACTATTTGGACTGGGAACTGCTTTAACCAGTTTGGTGGTAAAATTAAGGCCATCATCCTACCTCTCCTTATAGAGTCAAATTCCCTAGGTAAAGCCTGAAGTCCACTCTGTTTCTTGCTCTCAGTAGGAAAGGGTGGCGCCATGCAGAGCATTCTGGGAACTTAGTATAACCTGTATAGGGGACATCCTTGATAGTATAATTGGCTGTGAATAGTATGTAATCACATGAGGAGTATGAGTTCCAGAATGTCTGCCCACTTGTCTCATAGCCCCAGTTACAGAAACGAACCAAAACAACAACAACAAAAAATCCCAACATCACCACATTTGTATTGTAGTTCTCTATCTCAATTGAATCCTTGGCAAAGTTAGAAGGGGAGGATCTGAGCATGCTGCTCCTATCTTTAGTGCTACAGCCACCCCAAGGATCAAGGCCCATGCTCCCCAGAAGCGAGGAGGAAGTAGGGACCTTCGAAGGGTCAATATAAGATTCTAAGTCGCAATTGGTACCTGCATCAAGGGCAAGTTTGCATAAGTCAGGGTATAAGTTAGGCCAACAGGGTTCGTGGGAGATGTGGGATTGGGTCCCTGTGGCTTCTCCTGGCCAAGTGATGACCACCCAGGTATAATTAAGGGGCTGATAAGAGCTATCCCAAATGTGAATGGAGAACCAGGGGAGCAGGCTGGCATCAGAGGACAATGGTGGCGAATTTAGGCCCAACAGCATCTGGAATGGAAGGAGAATTTATGACAGGGGAGGAAGGACCCTGGCACCTGGATAGGTTGACATTAAATTGGCTGGCAAGCCTCTCTGGGAGCCATCTTGGACCTCCTGTTTCTTGAACATAGATGCAGGCCGAGCCTCATCTGCAAACTAGGACTGGATCAGGTCCTTTTAATCTTGCACTTAAGGGGTCCCACTATTTTACCATGGTTTGTTGTGGTTTGATCTCTGGTTGCCAGAGTGGCCTGCAGCAGATTTTCCATTGCTATCCACAACCAGGAAGTTATTCCCAAAGAGGGCATGGTGGAGGATGTTTCACAGGATACCGCAAAAGTCATGATAAAGGTTCCCATTTTAGTTTCTGGCCTGCCATTAACGAAAAGTTTGAGAAGGGGCAATGGAGCGAAACCTCTTGAAGCCAGTATGTATGGGTGGACTCAGAAGGATCATCATTGTGGTCCCACTTGTGTTATTAAGCTGGTGAAGAGCAAATAGAATGAATTATGCCAGGCCCTCACCAGAGAGGACAGCATGTGAACCAGCCTGGGCAGAAACAATTATCTTTATTTCTCCTGTAAAGTCATTATCAACAATTCCGGAGACAATTTGAATTCCTTGGAGAGTAGAACTGGCTCTCCCTAGGATAAGGCCAAACATAAGGCCAAGGACTCCCGTGCCTAGGGCCTGAGGATCCTCAGCAGTTCTGTCCTGTCCTGTGCTGCCTGCTGTGGCCCACATTGAAATCTGAGATGGAACTTTTCAGCTGTGGCAGGTACTGGACACAACTATAGAGTGGTGGGTTTTTCAATGTGGGAGAATTCTGACAGCCCCGGGGCCTGCCCTCTGAGTAGGGGCCAGGAGCTGGCCCCATTGACAGTTTCCCAGCTGTCATGGGAGAAGAGGTTGGCCCAGGCTCTTTGTTGGAGATCTGTATTCAGAAGCCCAGTGTTTGCCTTTGACACAACTCTGGCATAGATTGGTAGGAGGAGTTCTCTCCACCACAGGGGTCAAAAGGCAGTGTACTCTCTGGAAAGGTGAATAGGTTATTTGCAATTAAAGCAGGTCCTAGGTTATTGGCTAAGACTGCCTTGAAGGGTGGCCCCTATGGCGAGCCCCCATGGCCTGTGAAAATCCAATACCCGAACATAGTCTAATATTTTCAGAGAGTACACTGCCTTTATGTGGGTGGACAACATCTCGGCAGGCAGGGTTTACATTTTCAAAGGCCAAATGCTTAATAAAGGGACTTTCTACCTCTCCACTCCCAAGGAGCCAGTCATCTCCTTCAACCAAGTGGCTGACACATTCGCTTAAATGGCTCATCTGGGATTTATTTGGGAAATCTTATTGCCCAGTATAAAGGTGATCCTGTGGCTAGGCAGGTCTTACATAGATTGTGGAAGGATCCATGTAAGCTCCTGGCTGCCACCCACCTCTCTTCCTATGATAAGCTCCCCCCAACCCCCACCCCAACCCCTGAGGATTTCCCAGGCTGTAACTGTGAGTCTGTAACCTGTAGTGAGCACCACAGTCCCAATCCACCCCACCACTGCCCCACTGAATGAGTCTCTCAGCAGGCAAGCAGAGCTCTCTGAAGCTACAAGATCTCAAGTCAGGGCCTGACAGGTGGGCATAGCATGTGCACTATTTAGGGAGGACACTTGGCTCCCAGGGCCAGCTCCTCCATGTGCCCCAGCAGCTCTTAGATGGAGGATTTGTGGGGCAGGTGGACTCGGAGCACTGCATCAGGACCTTTTTTCCTCCTGAGTAGGTCAGGCTGATTGGGGCTTCCTCCAGTAATGCCAGGCTAGAGAACATTTAGTTGTTTAAGCTTCATTTGTGTTACCTCTTTTTAAAGTTCCAAGGTTGGGGTATGCCACATTTTCAGGTGGAATTTTTTTTCTTATATCTAGTTCTTGAATTCTTTGTTTATTGTATTATCCTTCCATTGGATACATAGTTACTGAAAATCTTGACCTTGTCTGTATGGTTACACCCTGTGTGAATAACAGTGACATTTGATGCACAGAGGCTTCTCAGTTTCATGGAGTCCAGTTAATTCATTGTTGATCTGCATAAGTGTGCTAAGGTTGATGTGTTCAGTCAGTTTTCCTGTTCTAATGTGTTCATGGTTCCTAGGGATGGAGTATTGCTGTGAGAGGCCAGACCATGTTTTATTTGAAGGAATATTCACCTTGGGACTATGGATAGAAAGGCAGTTGAAAACTTTAAGTGCAGCTTAATGGGCCATTGTAGTAAAAACTAGGAAGACAGTGGTGCTGTGTTTGATTTGAACTGTGTGATGACTGGACCAAGATGTTCTCGAAGACAAGAATATCAATATGTTTGTATGAGCCTCAATTACTCTGATTAATATATATGGATGAAGGTCAAGTCTCAGGATATATAAAATGTGTTGTCAAGACAAATATTGTAGGGGTGCCGGCTGATAAATTTCTAAGCAAAAACAAATAGTCTCAGCAACATGGCATTAAGTCCCTCAAACCATGCCTGACACATTATATCTTCTTGATGGCTTGCTCCTTACATGAATATGCACAGACCATCTATTCCTCTCATATCCTCCATGGATCCCAGAACACTGAGGCAAGAAGCTCATGAAACACCTGAACCCTCATATACCACCTATGTATTACTCAAGACCTGGCATTGTCTTTCAAAAAGAAAGGCAATCTTAATAAAATTTGAAGAAAGCTGGCAGAAGGGGAGAGAGGAGATGGTTGACTAAAGTTGAAGATGGAAAGGGATGAATATTGGCTACAGGGGATATACTGCCAGATTTCAGGGCATCTGCCCTCTCTGACTTCAAAGAATGTAGCCAATGGCTACAGCAAAATTTTGGTAAATCAATATTTATTTGTTACACTCTAAAACACAAACTCACAAGTTTCTAGGACACAGGCATGAACCGTCACCATATAGACAAAAAGCAAATGTCCACTGCAAATGCAGAGAAAGCAAGCATCCACCTCAAATGTAGCAGGTGAATCCCATGTCAGTGAAAGGCTGTTCATAGCCCTGAGTAAAAATTCCAGTTCCTCATGTCACCACCGTTTGTTTCTTTTTACACAGTGTGTGAAAGCTCCAGGCTGTGGTGCACACAGAGATGGAATAGTGCTTTGTTGTGCCAGAGTGTCACCTTTGCTATGAATGTCCTCCTGTCCTTGGCTAGAAGTTGTCCAATGGCTGTCAAGATCTGTGATCTTCTGTCCTCCCTCTAATGAAGAACTCTGAGATTCACTGCCAGACAAGTCCTGGAGGTCAGATACTTGGTGTGGGACAAGGCAGCTCTTCAACATGGAAGGCCTAGGCAGATTGGGTGGGTGACCATGCTGTAGAAGGTCTTAATCATAGCAGTCAGAGACCCTGAGAGCTGTGTGAACTTAGAGAGCTGTTCCCCAGGGATCAGGAGTGATGCTCCTGGGCCTGCACCAGGACTATGTCTCCATACACTGCCTCAGACATAGCTCGAAGGGAGAGTACCAGGCTCTTTCGAAGTTGCAGTTGGCTTGTGTGACGAGATTCTTCTGGGCAGGCTAATGCTTGTTGGCCATTGACTTAAGGCTCTGCCTTCTTTGCTGTGGTCTTTTGTCTGTTTTCCACATGGTAGGCCGCCGCATTTCCTATGGAAAGCCATGAACAAGAAAGCATTACAAGAGAAATTCCAATCTACCCTTTTTCTAGAACCTCCCCTCATGCCTTAAGAATCCCTGCAGAAATGGCTGGCCATTGTGCCCCAAGTACCTCAGCCTCCCTGCTGAGATCCCATATGCCAAGATAACACCTTGTCACCTAGGTGCTCAGAGGCACAAAGACCTTTCTTCAGTTAGCCTTTGGGGAAAGGCAGTACTTACCCTTTCTGACCTTCGTGAGTCACTGGAACAGTGTTTTCTCTTCCTCAGGGTTTCTATCTTCCAAGCTGAAAATTGATTGTGTGGATGAGGGGAGTGACAGAGAACACCTTCAGCTGCACGCCCCAAGCAGAAGCTGGACAACAGGAAGCTAGCATGGCCCAAACATTGGCTGCCCAGGCCAAGGAAGTCTAGTGACCTGGAAGCCTAAGCGCTCTTGGGATCATGCAAGAATTCTGACCTCACCCCTTGCCATGGTCACCATATAAGAGGACAACATACTACTTCATCTATCATCATGTTCTCTGGAATTCCTCTCTCATTCAGGGTACTTGCCTGCATTTTCCTTTGGCTCTGATCTTAAGGCAGAGAATTTGAGTGACAGCCTGCCTGTGTCAACCAATCTCACAGTTGGGAATGGTGCACCAGGTATGGAATTTTTTGTGAATTCTGAATTTTATGCCTGTACCAAGAGACATCTGAACCTTACAAAATCTGCTTCAGATGACCACTGTCTAGAGCTTGACTCCACACTTCCTACATTCCCTGTAAACCCTGCTCACACCTGCTGCTCCTCCCCCAAATCTTTTTCACTCCCCATCCTTCCTGCCTACCCTCTCTTGAGACTGGCCCCACACCTTTGCTTTGTTCACAGGTCTCACTAGAATGTGCACAGTTTATCCCCCTTTTCTCTCGGTAGTTTCTCCTTATCTGATGTCCTTTCAAAAGTGATCTGTTCTTCTATATGTAGAGGACATGAAGGGTCATAGTCACCTCACCAGTTTCATTTCCTGCTTGAGTTGTAGTGAAAGGCAGAACTTCTTTCCTCCTGAACAGAAAGAATATGGGTGGGTGTATTTGTCAGGGTTCTTTAGAGCATCAGAACTCACTCACAGAATGGATGTCTCCCTCTACATAGAAAGGAAATCTATTAGAATGACTTACATGCTGTGGTCCAACTAATCCAACAATGGCTACCTATGAATTTGAGTGCCAAGTATCCAGTGGCTGTACCTTCAGGGGGGGGGGGATGTGTGAGGTGGCGGTCATTATTTGTTGGTGCTGAATCCCATACAAGCAGACTCTCTTGTCAGTGAAGGAAGGGACTTGACTCAAGCAGAGAGTAAGCAGGAAAATGACTTTCAAGTCCTTTATAAGCTTCTAGCAGAGGGTGTGGCCCTGATTAGAGGCACATCTTCCACCACCAATGATCTGGATTAGAGGTGTGTGTTCCTACCTTAAAGTTATATGTTAGGAGTGGGCCTCCCTGATTTCCTGTTTCAATTAGGAAATGATCCCTCACAGGTGACCCAGAGTTTTGGCTTATGATGAATTGCAGATGCAGTCAAGTTGATAACCAAAATGGCTGTGAACCTTAACCTTCTTCAGGGGCCTTTCATAATTCCCCTTTATGGTTCAGAGTACTCATCATTGAGTACACAGCTCTCTCATTCCTATCACTTCACGGCCTTGCCTAAAGAAGCAATGTATTTTTATTGGACTAGCATCTCAGAGAATGATGAGGCATTTGTGGTGTCATGACATGATGACTCAAGCTGGGTAGCAAAGCCATAAGCAAAGGGATGCTCCCTGGACAGACAGATAGCAGACAGTTCTGCCACTTGTTCATTCACCACCATTCTCTGAAAAATATTTTAGGAGAAAGAGCCAAGTCTCCTACAAATGAAATCCTCAGCACAACTAAGTAAAGATAATTACATAACCTTAGGTGCTGGTGATAATCTAAAAATCCATATAGTTGGTAATTTCCCATATTCCACCTAAGTCAACCTGTCTCTAAAAAAAACTTCCTAAGTATGTAAAATGTAACAAATAGCACCAGCCTTTTAAAAAGTAAAAGTAATTTCCCTGAGGCACTGTGAGGCTTTTTAATTTTTAATTTTTGATAGTTGTGTATATTTGGTATTTGTGACAGGAATTCTTACTACCTTTGACTATTGTGGATCTCTATAGACCAGGCTGGCCTGGAACTCACATTGAACCATCTGTCTTTCCCTCCAGAAAGTGAGATCCAAGGCACATACCACCACTGTCCTACAAGATTCATGAGTTTATCATGCTATTTTGAGTGGTCAGAACAGATTTACAATCATTCCTTCTCAGATTTTGTTTCAGGGGCTCTTACACTTGGCTTATATAATGGGATTGGTCACTGGGGGAGACTCCAAGGTTAGATCCTCATCCTACTGTCACAGATCCTCAGATAACCCAAGATTCAAAACAAATTTCCAAATATAGAGAAACTAGTTCAGATGTCTGGAGTTTTCTCCAAGCTCTTGGTCTAGAGTTCATGATATCCATGAACATGGTTCTGCTGTTTCTGTAGATTTCTCCATCATGATCTTGACCTCCATGGCTCATATTTTCCCTCCTTCCTCTCTTGGACTATCATCCTTGAGCTTGTCCTGGAGCTTGGGTGTGGATCTCTGTATCTTGTTCCATCAATTACTGGATGAAGGTTCTATGATGATTTTTGGATCTACACCAATCTAATTACAGGATTAGACAAGGATATGCATCCTCTCCATTATTGCAAAGGGCCTTAGCATGGTCCCTTCTTGTGGATTCTTGTCATTTACAATAGGTTATTTATTAAAGTAACACAGTCAAAACAAAAAGGAGGAGGACATCTTGGTGGCCAAAGCAAATGGGTATCTTAAGGTGCACTGTCCTCTATTTTCTTTGTAGCTTACATGAGAGTCCAGGACTCACCATGGAGTGGTTCAGGAACAAAGCACAGTGCTCTGAATGCATGGGAAATTTGCTTACCCATCAGTTTCCAGACCCTGAATGGCCTGGATGTAGATACTGTGGTTCTATACTGGAGCTTTTCATTGGCCTTGTTGGGCCTCAAGGAAGGTTGCTCTGGTTTTGCATCCAGGGCTGAATCACGTGAGTGGAGATCACCGGGTAGGCTGTCAACAGGCTTCATGTGGATTGCAAAGTCCCCAGGAGCACTGTGGATGGCATCAGGACACCTCCTTCACTGACTATTGCATCTTCCAGGGCATCAGTTCGAAGCTGGAGTATTACTTGAGCATGCTATAACTTTGCAATGTCTTGACTATTCCTTCCACATTATCCTACTCAAAGTCACACTTCCCAACTTTTATAATTGTTGGAAATGCTGGTTCACTGGCTGTCTACTTCTAGGGGTGTGTGGAGGAAGAGCTCCTACAGGGCCCCTGTTTAAACATGGCTCCCTATTTTGCCGATGACTTCCCACAACTCAATTTGTGTTTGAGAATATTGAAAGATGCTGTTACTTTATTAGGTTGCCGGTGTCTTAGAGATGACAATCTCTTCACATGGATAGCCAATGGTGCACATAGTATCTATGACCGTGGGAAGAATTTCTTCCCTTGCAGGTTCTACATTCTCTTCAATGTGTGCCCCCACCCTCATGAACAGATGGGGAGGGATTGGATATGGAGAACAAGAGATGCAAGAGATGGACACAAGAACATACTCAGATCAAGTCTCGTTTAATATAGCCACAGGGTTTAAGTAGTGGCTAAAAGAGCGAATGTGCCAAAGGGAGCATGTAAGGGAGGCAGAATGTCTTAACAAGCAGGAAGCAGGTGTTCTGTTATAAGATAAACTTGTTATGTGATATGCCTGCAGCTGGGGATTTTTCAGGGTCAGGCTGCATCATATCTTTAACGAGAGAACAGTCCAAGAATGGAAAATTACCTGTATGGTAATATCTAAGAGAGTAGTTGTAATGATGGCTGTTAAGATGCTAACTTTGCTCTGGGACTCCTCACAAATGTGGCCCAACATCTTCTTTCCAGGAGCTGACATGTTGTTATCCTGGCCAGATGGAGACTACTATTAATCTTGCAATGATTTGGTGACAGGGCTTTGAGAGGTGGTAGAGAATGGCATACTTTGTGCTGGTGATGAGCCTGTGCTCATGAAATGTGTTTTCTAAATATGGATATTGTCCTGTGACCAGTACATGTTGGACAACTCCAGGCTGTGGTAGACATGGGGATGGAGTAGTCCTTCATTATGGCAGAGTGTCACATGTGCTTAGGAGGATCTCTTGTTGTTGGCTCGGGACATGTCCAATGGGTTGTCCATGTCTGTGACCTTCCCTCCCCCCATCCAAGAAAGAACTCTGATATTCACTGCCTGACAGCTCCTGGAGGTCACATACTTGGTGTGGGACAAGCCAGCACTGAGTGGATTGCATAGGCAGATTGGGTGACAATGCTGTAGAAGTTGTTAAATATCAATTGAGGCAACAATCAACTACAATAGGTTCTTTATTTGTATTTGTTAATTGTTGCTGTCTAACTCAAAATTTAGTATACTTTAGAGAATCCCCCATGATCTGCCCAGGAGATGTGCTATGCCAAAAGTATTGTATGTGACATTGGGTAGATGTATGTTAATTAAATTTTATCTCTCATGGACTTTGTTATTTGTGTAAAAATTAAAGAAATTAAAATATTTTCCCTTGAGTACACGAATTTGCCTGCATGTATGTCTGTGCACAGCACAGTTGCCTGGTGCCCATGGAGGCCAAATGATTCTGTGGGTTGCCCTGATAGTGGAGTCTCAGGCAGAAATTGTAAGCCAATGTAAGGGTGCTGGGAACTGAACCACTAGGTCTTATTGCACAACCAGAATTCTTAACCACAAAACCATATTACCAGGCCTGACAAGTAGCCTTGGCTGTCCTGGAACAAACTGTGTAATTCAGGATAGCTCTGAACTCACAGGCATCAGTCTGGATCATGTGGTTAGATTAAAGATTAGATTACAGACCTAGGCCAGTATTTCAGGCTTTCTTACTGATTGTCTAAAACAAGGTGTCAATCTTTCTTGTCCATTAGTCTTTGATTTTTGTTAGTTTAAATTTTTTTGGTTTTTTTTTTCTGGGATAAAGCTCTCTCTCTCTCCCTCTCTTTCTCTCCCTCTCTCTCTCTCTGTGTGTGTGTGTGTGTGTGTGTGTGTGTGTGTGTGTGTGTGTTTATTTAAAAGATATGTTTCTATGCTTTGTCCTGTAGGGCCTGCTGCTCACTGTGACCATTGGCCCAGAGTGCCTGCCCACAACCCTTCCACCTCTGAGAAACTTCCTGGGTCTACTCTGACACACTGGTCCCACATATTCACTCAGGAATGCCTTGAGGATGCACGAGCCTGATCGTTGGGAGTGCAGTGGGCAGTGAGGGCAGAGGGAGTTAGGAGAAAGACAAGAGGAGAGGACACCAGGGGCAAGGAAGACTGAGATGGTGCTCAGATAGTTGAGGATAAAAAAGAGATATACCAATACCATAATATGGGGAGCCATTATAGCTTTGAAGAGAAAACTGAGTATAGAGAAATGTCCAGACACTTATAAGGATGACCCCAACTCAGAATCTGAGCAACAGTGGAAAGGCTCCCTTAAATGCCCTTCCCTGATAATGAGATCGATTAACTTATATGCCATCATAGAGCCCTCATCTAGTAGCTGATGGAAACAGAAGCAGACACCCACAGCAAACACTGAGCCAAACTCCTGGAATCTCTGTGAAAATGGAACCAGGATGTATCCCTGGTGCAGGAAAGGACTTTGGGAGCACATTCCCCATGGAGGGATGCACCCTTAACCTAGAGACAGGAGAGAAGGCCTAGTCCCTACTCCAAATGACAGATTTAGATGACCCGTCCTGGAAGGCATCACCCTATATGTGGAGTGGGTGGGGGGATTGGAGGGGAGTGTGATGGGAGGCATGGGAATGTAGGAGAGAGGGAAAAGGGGAGGAAAGGGGGGAGACAGAGGGAACTGAGATTGAAATGAAAAATAAAAATAAAAAATAATAATAAAATAATAAAATTTGGCAGAAAGAAAAAAGATAGAATGCAAGAGAGACTGTATACTGTATGCTATTCTGTTGTCTTTATATTATTTGTCTGCTGAGGAAATAGCAACAACTGTTAAAAGAAATGCTACTAAATTCATACAATTTATTTATTTTAAAAATGCTTTGACTTTGAAATTTAAGTCCAAGGACAGGTTACTGGGGTAAAGGATTTCTATTTTTGTTTCCACAGAACATAAAAAGCTGTGGATTCCCTCCAGGCTAACATGGTTTGATCAAGCAAGACCCCCCTGAAACAGTGTCCCAGGTAATCCACCTTTGAAAACAGCTGGGACAAGGCAGCCTTACAGACCACTACAGCCAGGATTTCTGTGTCTTCTTAGGATCTCCATGACAGCGCCCCCTAGCTGGCGAAAACAGTTTAGAAAGTCGCCCAAATTCCCAAATATTGTTTATAAATGTTCGTTTTTCATCTAAATGTGTTGGTTATAAATAGTTAATGACCACAACCAATCTCTTTTTAAAGGTAAAAAAGGGGGATTATGGTATAAAAATGTATACTTTGTTTTGAAATGTATTTTCATTTATTGATAGAAAATTAAGGTCGATTTTGTGAAATGTATATTTCTCCTTTTGTTTGGGTTTTAGATATGTAATGTATAATTTAGTACAGATTTTAGATAATTATCTACAATAGACAAAACTTATAGTTAATTTTGTTAAGGTTTCTAGTTATACAGAGATGTATTTGAGATGGATAGGTATTCTTCAAACCTTTCAAAGACCTACAGAATATGGCATTTAAAGTGGTTTAGGGATTTTCTTGACAGTGAGACATAACTGCTCCTGGCAATACCACCTGTGTCAGAAAGGAAGTTGGACATCAAAGAAACTCGTTGTGGAGTTTACTTCCAGTATTCAAGACTAACCATTTGGACAAGATACTGCTCTTGTCAGAACTGTTTGACTTCATGCTGTATAAACTGGACATGTAGGACCCTAGGAAAGTGACTGCTGATACAGATGGACATTGCTACAGGGATCTAGCTTCATGGAAGAATCTGTCACACATTCTGCAGGACACAGAGAAAAGTGACTACCAAATGGGAGTATAGGTGTACTGTTTAAAGTTTCCTGCTTTGCTGAGGAGATTTCCAGACACACTATGGCCTATAGGCTGAAGATGGATCATTACAGAAGAACTTCAGGTGACTGACCAGAGAGTGAGAAGTCTCTGTCATTTCTACAGTTATATATTATCCTTCTGTGGTCTTTGATGGAGTTGAAGACAAATAGTTATGGTTATAGCTTTGCTTAGTTAGGATTAAAGATAAGTTACATACAGGACTTTAGGCTCACAAAGATAGGATAGATTAAATACTTGCTTTAAATCTTGCTAAATGTTAATGGGTTAAATATTCTTAACAGTGGTTCTTACTTGATAACTGTTTTGTTATATATGTTGCTCTGTTAAGGGTAAGACCCTTCTATCTATTTTAGATGGAAAAGAGAAGATGAGAGATGTCGTTCTGTAAATGTTCCTCTTATTGGTTAATGAATAAGCACTGTTGGCAAGATAGGCGGGACTAGGAGACAAGGAGGTTTCTGGAACAGAGAAGATTCTATATAGAGGAGGGAGAGTGTAGAACTCTGAGTCCTCTCTCTAAGCTTCACCTAGTAGCAGATGGAAGCAGAAGCATATACCCACAAGTAAACCCTGAGCTGAACTCCTGGAATCCAGCTGCAGACAGGAAGGAGTAATGAGCAAAGGGGTCAAGGCCAAGCTAGAGAAACACAGAAATTGCTGACCTGAACAAGGTCAGCTCATGGACTCCAGCCTGATAGCTGAGGAACCAGCATAGGATCATCCAGACCCCTTGAATGTGGGTGTTAGTTGGGAAGACTAGGCAGTCTATGGCCCTCTGGAAATGGATCAGTATTTATCCCTAGTACATGAATGGACTTTGAGAGCCCATTCCACATAGAGGAATACTCTCTCAGCCTAGAAACACAGGGGACGTCCTGGGACCTGCCCCAAATGATATGACAGACTTTGAAGATGCCCCATGGAAGGCCTCAAACTCCCTGGGGAGCAGAAAGGGAATAGAATGGGGTTGATGGGGGTGGGGGACATGGTAGGACATGAGGATTCCAGAAGTAGAATTAACATGTAAAGCAAACCTGCCTCAAATTTAAATAAAAAACAGGTAAAAGAGAAAAAAAAAAGTTGAAGGGAATATGATCACTGAACAGAGGATATTTTAAAATGGTATAAAGACAATGGAATGTATGACATATTCTTAAAAATGTTTAATACAGGACAAAAATAGAGGGAAATAAGAGACTTAATATTCAAAACTGAATATTAGCTAATAATTAATGAAGAAAGAAAATTATAGGCATACATTAACCATCCCACCAATACTAACATTGTAAATATAAATAGGAAAGACCAAACATAACTCTAGGTAAGGAAAATAAAACCACCGGGAATCATCTTCATTATGTTGAGGTCCAGTCCATTAGTGAACTCCAAATGTATCACAAGCATTGTAGCATTCCAACTGCAGTATAGCAATCTGACAGTAATTCCAATGTCCAAGGAAAACAACAGTTGAAGATTGTAGATATGGACTAATCTAGTGTTGCTCATGAGTCCTTTGTGCAGTTTCACAAGCAACAAACCAATCATGAATTTGTGAGTTGTTAGAATTGGCTAGGATGCTTTCTATTTTTAATAAGTTCTTTATTATTTTAATTTTGATTTTACATTCCAGACTCAGTCATTGCACCTGTACCCACCACTACCCCAACCACTTGCCTCCCCCAGTCCACTCCTCATGGGGAAGTGCTTTCATGAAGATTCAACTAACTCTGGCACATCAAGATGGGGCAACACAGGTACCTCTGCTAAGCACTTTGTCTGAGCATGGCACCCCAGGATAGGGAATGGGAGGCAACAAGCTAGCTCAAGTACCAAGTTTCATACTTCGTCCCACTGTCAAGGATCCTCAATAGTCCAAGCTCATAATTGTTTATAAGTACAGAGGGCCTGGTTCAGACCCCTGGAATCTCCATACCTGTTGGACTAGAGTCCATGATTTCCATGAGCTTGGTTTAGCTGTCTCTGGAGATTTCTCCATTATGATCTTGACCTCGCTGGCTCATAGATTCCCTCCTCCCTGTCTTGAACTGGCTTCCTAGAGCTTTGCCTGTTGCTTGGTTGCCGATCTCATCATCTGCTTCAGTCAGTTATGGAATGATGACTGGATGATGATTCTTGACGAAAACCCCAATCTAATTGCAAGCTTAGAGCAGTTAGGGCATCCTCTCCATTATTGCTAGGACTCTTAGCTTGGTTACATCTTGCAGATTCTTGTCATTTAGAATAGGTTCTTTATTAAAGTAGTCAAAATACAAAGGAGGAAAACATTTTGTTGGCCGAAGCACATAGGTCACTTATAGACTGAACTGTCTTTGTTTTGTTTTGTTTTGTTTTGTTTTGTTTTGTTTTGTAGGTTACATGAGGGACTAGGACTCACCAGGAAATAGTTCAGGATGAGAGCACAGTCCTCTGAGTGCATGGGATATTCACTTCTTCAGTTTCCAGGCCCTGAAATGCCCTCAATCCAGAGGTTGTTAGTCCAACCTGAGGCTTGTCATTGGACATGTTGGTCCTCAAGGGTAGTTGCTGTAAAGGGTCCATGCACAAAATCTTTGTAGGTGTTTCATGTAGTGCTGCTTCATATGCGGGGAGACTTCATGTGCATTGCAAAGTCCCTGGTAGCACTGTGGATGACATTAGCCATCCAGACATTTCCTTCCCTGACTCTTTCCTCTGAACTGAGCAACAGCTCCAAGCAGGAGAATGTGTTGAACAGGCTTTCACTTTGGAATCTCTTGGCTTTTCCTTCTTCACCTGCCTCCTCAAATTTATACTTCCCAGCTTATATAATTTTTGGAAAGGCTGGTGCACTGGCTGCCCTCTTCAATGGGAAAAGGGGCTGAAGAGCTCCTACAGGGCTGGTGTTTAAACAGGACTTCCCATTTTGATGATGACACTCCCCAGAGATCAACTTGTGTTTAAGTATATTGAGACTTGCTATTAATTTAGTATTTGGTTGTCTGTGTGTTAGGGTTGACATGATTTCTTCACAGCTATAGCCACTGGTGCACAATATGTCTACGACCTTCAGAAGGATTTCCTTCTTTGCTGGTTTTGCATGCTCTTTAATGTGTCCCAGCCATCTTCTTTCCTGGAGCTGACTTATTATTCTGTGCCTAGTCAGACTACAAGTAATCGTGTAATGATTTGCCAACAGGGCTTTGATAGGTGGTAGGGAATGGAATAGTTTGTGTTTGTGATGACCCTGTACATACTACTAAATATGCTTTCTGCATATGGAAATTTTCCTGTGACTAGTACATACAGGAAAACTCCCAACTCCACATGTCAACTGCCAGCCCATCTCTAACTTCAGAGATGTTGTCAGTGGCAGCATTTGGATTTTTCTCCAGCATGTTGACAACAACCTGTGTATTTGTAGGAAAGTGGCAGGCAAGCTTCACTTTCCAAGTGAACCAAAGCCTGGAGATGTTAAGATTCTTAAGTCCTGGTCAAGAATGTCCTCTTCCAAATGGTGTTCACCTCAATTTCAACCACTTTCTCTTGTTGCCAATTCTTAGGCAATACATGCTAGAAACAACAATTAAAGCAATTTAGATGCGGATCAAATGCTATGAAATATGACATATCCAAAATAACCTAATGATGCACTTCAAATAGTATAAGAATGCAACTCAAAACACTTGATAAGAAATCACCATAAACAGCACAGCAGCAATCTTAGCTATGTAGATGGAAAGGACGATACTGGGGTCAAAGAAACCATGATGTGTGTCATAGTCAAGTATGAATCAAAATGAAAGCCTTGGCTCAATCTTATTACAAGACACTAGATACAAAACATAGGAAAATTGTGATATTCTAAACAAATTTCAATCCAGAGGGTCTTTCATAGAAAATCTGAAAGTATGAAAAGAATTCCTAGACATTTGTGATTATTGAAGCCAGATAAAATAAAAACACTTAAACAATTGAGATTTGAGAAACAAGTTTGTATGCTAACAAAATGGATCCAAACCAGGCAGAGCACGGGCCTCTTTGACTCACTGAATTTATAAAAATATCGGGCAAGAATGAACACAGTACTGGACATGGATTTGTGGTTAAGAACACTGGCTGTGCAATAAGACCCAGTGGTTCTGTTCCCAGTACCCTCACATTGTCTTGCAATAACTGCCTGTGACTCCAGTAGCAGGGCAACCTACAGAAACTTTTGGATATCGTGGGCACCAGGCAAATGAGTTGTGCAGAGACTTATATGCAGGCAAACCTGTGTACTCAAGGGAAAAAAATTAAATTCTCTAATTTTTACATGAATAACAATACATTTGGCATAGCACATCTCCTGGGCAGATCATGGAGCAGTCTCTAAGGTACACTAAATTTTGGGTTAGACTGCAACAGTTAACAAACACAAATGAAGAACCTTTTGTAGCTGATGTTTGCCTCAGCTGATATGTAATACCTTCTATAGTATGGTCACCCATGCAGTCTATGCCAAGCCACTGAGGGCTGGCTTATCCCACACCAAGTATATGACCCCCAGGACATGTCTGGCAGTGAATCTCCAAGTTCCTTATAGGACGGAGGAGAGATAATTGCAGACTTGGACAGCCCATCAGACATGTCCTGAGCCAAGGACAAGAGATCCTCCTAAGCACACACGATACTCTGCCATAATGAAGGACTACTCCATCTGCCTCTCTACCACAGCCTGGAGTTGTTCAACATGTACTAGTCACAGGACAATATCCATGTGTAGAAACCACATTTCATGGTAAGCACAGGCTCATCACCAGCACAAAGTATCCCATTCCCTGCCACCTGTCAAAGCCCTGTCAACAAATCATTACACAATAAATGGTGGTCCCCACCAGCACAGGATAACAACATGTAAACTCCTGGAAAGACAATGGCTGGGAGACATTTGTGAGGAGTCCCAGAGCAAAGTTAACATCTTAACCCTCATCATTCCTAATATTCTCTTAGATACTAGCATACAGGTAATTTTCCATTCCATTAGAACCGTTCTCCTGTTAAACATATGATGCAGCCTGATCCTGAAAAATCCCCAGTTGCAGGCTTATCAACTAGCAACTTATCTTATAGCAGAACAACTACATTCTCTTTGTAAGGACATACAGTCTCCCTTACATCCTCCCTTTGGCCCATTCCCTCGTTTCTCCACTACATAAATCCTGTGGTTATATTCATTAAACTAGACTTAATCAGAATACCACCTTGTCTCCATCTCTTGAGTCTCTTGCTCCCCCTTCCCACCCCCACCCCCCCACCTCCCCACCCCCGCTCCATTCTCATTCCCTTTCTCAGGGTCCCTGTCAACTGACTCTGTGGATGAGGGCATTTGGTGGCCAATGTAGGGCTGAAGTATGAGGGCTTCAGTGAAGAAAGCTTCAGGGAAGTGCTGGCAAAAATCAAACAAAGACAAAGAAAAAGAGGAAGATGTAGATGGGAGTCGGCTACTTGGACAAGGCCTCTGTAAGTGAGCAGCACAAATGGGACAAGAAATAAGTGAACCCAGAAATACAGACTTTGAGTCCTGAAACTCAGATACACTGTTTGCTACCCATTATGCTTTAAACATTACCAACCCCAGCTTAGCAAAAGAATGGTGGTTATGTTTGACCTTGGGAACATCCTGACCCTTAGCAGTTCCTGTGCTTAATGATCCTTATTGCCTAATTATAAATGCATGCAGAAGGATAACTGCACACTTAGTGTCCCTTGAAGGTTCAGCCACAGGATTTAATAATTCCTCATGCCTTTATAACCAGTTTAAGAATGACAGTTTTGATATAGATGTAGGATAAGCCTCCTTTACCTCTTGCTTTTCAATGATTCATGTATCCGCAGCTCTATGTGCTGGGTCTGGACAAGTCCTTGTTTGCGTCAATGGCTTGGCTTATTCCTTGCTGCCTGCTAATTGGACTTGATTGTGTGTCCTGGCTATCCTCCTTCCAGATATAGAAATAATACCCAACGTGGACCATTTAACTCTGTGGCACAAGAGAGCAGTCCAATTCATTACAATATTGGTTGGAATTGGTATTTCAGGAGCCCTAGCCACTGGTTCCACAGGCATTGGAATAGCAATAAAATCATACTCCAAACTGTCTCAAAAGATTGCTCATGTTGTACAGACCACCTACAGGTCAGTCCAGGACCTTCAGGAACAAGTTGAATCTCTAGCAGAGGTGGTTCTACAAAATAGAAGAGGGCTAGATTTCCTCAATGCCTACAAGGGAGGCATTCATTTGACTTTACAGGAAAAAAAATGCTGCTTGTATACTAATAAATCTGGAATAGTTCAAGAGAGAATCAAAAAACATCAAGAGCTTGAGAGGCATAACAGAGAGCTGCTTGATCAACCCATTTGGAGAGCCTGGAATGGACTCCTGCCTTACCTCCTTCCCCTGCTAGGTCCCATGTTTGGCCTACTAATTCTTTTATCTCTTGAACCTTTTCTGTTTAACAAAGTGATGCCCTTCATTAAAAATCAAATTGATGCTATAAAAATGCAACCCATACACGTACATTATCATCAACTTGATATGGCTAAAATGGGAGATAGCTATGATTAACTCTAAGCAACACAAAGCTAACCGTATGTATGAGTAAATTCACCAGAGTCATCCTCTCCTTAGTGAGCAGGGCTGGTTAGCCAATGAGAGCAAACAAAGGAAGGACAGAGAGTGTCCTGCCCCTATAGCACTGTAACACAATAATGGGCATCACGAGATTTCATCTCCAATGACAGGTAAGGCTATGCAACACTCCTGAAAAAAGAATTCCTCGCCTAAGACAGGTACAACCCCCTCAGGATATCCCACTGCATGACCTTTTTCGTACTATAGTTAAAAGGGGGACTCCAATCAGAGCAAAGTTAGCATCTTAACAGCCATCTTTTCTACTACTCTCTTAGATACTAACATAGTGGTAATAGACCATTCCCCTATGATTATTCTCTTGTTAAACACATGATGCAACCTGACCCTGAAAGAGTCCCAGCTGCAGACTTATTGCATAGCAAGTTATCTTATAGCACAAAACCTGCATCCTGCTTGTAAGTACCTTCTGCCTCCCTTACATGCTCTCTTTATCCTACTCCCTGATTTCTCCACTACTTTAAACACTGTGTATATATAAATATATATATATTACATATATTATATATATTGAGAATCAGAATACTGTCTTGTCTTCCATCTCTGGTCCCCCCCCATCCCAACTCCTTCCCTCATGTTTCCCTGGAATGTAGAACCTGCAATGAAAGAAATCCTTCCCAAGGTCATAGACATTATGTGCACCATTGGCTATACATTGAAGAGATTGTCATCCCTAAGACACAGGTAACCTAATAAAATAACAGCAACTTTCAATATTCTCAAACACGAATTGATTGTGGGTCTAGTCATCAGCAAAACGGGGAGGCATGGTTAAATAAGGGCCATGTAGCAGCTATTCGCCCAATTCTCCCTTGAAATGGACAGCCAGTGAACCAGCATTTTCAACCATTAAAGAAGCTTGGAAGTGTGACATTGAGGAGGATGGAGTGAAAGGAAGAGGCAAAATATGGCAAAGTTATACCATGCTCAGGAAATACTCCAGCTTCAAACTGATGTCCTGTTCAGATGAAACAGTCAATGTAGGAAGTGTCCAGATGCCATCCACAGTGTTCCTGGGGACTTTGCAATCCACATGAAGTCTGTGGACAGCCTGCTGGTGATCTCCACTCATGTGAATCAGCCCTGGATGCAAAGCCTACAAGGATTCTGAACATGAACTTCTCAACAGGGCAACCTTCCATGAGGCCCATCAAGGCCAATGAAAAGCTCCAGTATAGAACCACAATCTCTGCATCCATTCCATTCAGGGCCTGCAAACTGAGGAGGAATCAAATTTCCCATGCACTAAGAGCACTGTGCTTTGTTCCTGAACCACTCCATGGTGAGTCATATACTCTCATGCAAACTACAAAGAAAATAAAGGACAGTGCACCTTCAGAGACCCATTTGCTCTGGCCACCAAGATGCTCTCGTCCTTTGTATTTTGACTGTGTTACTTTAATAAAGAACCTATTGTAAATGACAAGAATCCACAAGAAGGAACCAAGATAAGACTCTTAACAATAATGGAGAAGATCCATGAATTGGTCTATGCCTGTAATTTCATTGGAGTAGACCCCAAATATCATCATACAACCTTCATCCAGTAATTGATGGAGCCAGATGCAGAGACCCACACCAAATCTCCAGGGTAAGCTCAAGAAAGACAGTCCAAGTGAGGAAGGAGGGAAAATATGGGCCATGGAGGTCAAGATCATGATGAAGAAATCTACAGAGACATCAGAAACAAGTTCATGGAAATCAAGAACTTTAGACGAATAACTCGGAGAAAACTCCAGAGATATGAATTAGTTCCTCTTTATTTGGAAAATTGTTTTGAATCTTGGGTTATCTGAGGAACTGTGACAGTAGGATGAGGATCTAACCTTGGAGTCTGCCCCAATGACTAATCCCATCACATCGGCCAAGTGTAAAAGCCCCTGAAACAAAATCTGAGACAAAGTATTTGAAGGAACGATTGTTAATCTGTTCAGATAACTCAAAATAGCATGATAAACTCATGAAGCTAGTAGGACAGTGGTGGTGTGTGCCTTGGATCTCACCTTCTGGAGGCAAAGGCAGATGGATCTCTGTGAGTTTGAGCCCAGCCTGGTCTATAGAATTCAAGGACAGCCTTCAAAGCTACTAAAAATCCCTGTCTCAAATACCACATATACACAACAATCAAAAATTTAAAAGCCTCAGGATGTCTCGGGGAGATTAATTTTAATTTTTTAATCCTTGTGCTATTTGTTCCATTTTACATATTTAAGAAGGCTTGTTTAGAGAAATGTCCTAGACAGGTTGTCTTCAGTGGAATATGGGAAATTAACAACTATATGGATTTTTAGATTATCAGCAGCACTTAGGGATATGTAATTTTATTTACTTAGTTGCACTGAAGATACACAATGATGATTTAATTTTTAGGAGACTTGTCTCTTTCTTTCAAAATATTTTTCAGAGACAGGAGGATGAATAAACTAGTGGTGGACCTGTCTGCTGCCTCTCTGTCCAGGGAGCATCCCTTTGTTTGTGGCTTTGCTATCCATCTAGGGTCATCATGTAATAACACCACAAATGTCTCACCATTCTCTGAGACTCAAGTCCACCAAAATAGACTGCTTCCCTAGACAAGGCCTCAAGAGTGACAGTAATGAGGGAATGAAGAACTGTCCACTCAATGAGAGTACTCCAACCATAAAGGGGAATTATTAAAGGCCCTTAAAGCAGGCTATGATGGGAGATGTCATTCTGTATATGTTTCTCATATTGGTTTAATGAATAAAGCACTGTTGGCCAATAGGAAAGCAAGATAGGCGGGACTAGGAGACAAGGAGGAAAGAGGAAGTAGTAAGGAGGGGTCAGGATGGAGAGCCTGGAGAGAATAGATCCGCCAGCCACCTCTCACTGGTAAGACCACGTGGAAATACATAGAAATGGGTTAATAATTAAGACAGAGCTAGCCGATAAGAAACTAGCACCTGGCCAACAGCATAATATCAAATACAGAGTCTCAGTGTGTTATTTGGGGCTGGCACAGCAGTGGGACAAGACCAGCGGTGGGAGGAAAAACCGTACTCCTTACAAATGGCTAAGTTTCATGGCCATTTTGGTTGTCAACTTGACTGCATCTGCAATTCTTTGTAAGCCAAAACTCTGGGACACCTGTGAGGGATCATTTCTTAATTGAATCAGGAAAGTAAGGAGGTCCACTCCTAACCTGGAACTTTGATGTGGGAACACACACCTTTAATCCAGATCATCGGTGGAAGATCTGCTACTGATCTCAGCCACACCCTCTGCCAGAAGCTTATAAAGGACTCAAAAGCTGGAAGTGCCTCCATTTGTCTGTTTGCTCTCTGCTTGAGTTAAGTCCCTTACTTGCCTGCTTGTTTGGGATTTTAGCAGCAGCAAATACTGACCCACACCTCAGACATCCACCCCCTTGGAGGGAACAGCCACTGGATACTATCCCTCAAATTCATAGGCAGCCATTGTTGGATTAGTTGAACCACAGCCTGTAAGTCATTCTAATGGAGAATGGGCACACCTGGGCTTTGTTCACAGGTCTCACTATAAGGGGAACCTAGTTCATCCCCCTTTTCTCTCAGTTGTTTCTCCTCATCTGATGGCCTGAAAGGATGGGGAGAGAACAAGATTTGGGAGTCGGAGTATCCCGACCACAACGACAGTATGAGCAGGGTTTACAGGGAATGTAGGAAGTGTGGAGTCAACCTCTGGACAGTTGTCATCTGAAGGAGATTTGGATAGGTTCAGAAGTCTCTTGGTACAGGCATAAAATCCCGAATTCACAGATAATTCCATCCCTGGTGCACCATTCCCAGTGGGGAGATTGGTTGATACAAGGCAGCCTGTCACTCAAACTCTCTGCATTAAGATCAGAGCCAAAGGAAAATGTGGGCAAGTATCCTGAATGAAAGAGCAATTCCAGAGAGCATGATGATAGATCAAGTAGGTTTTCCTCTTATATGGTGACCATAGAAAGGGGTGAGGTCAGAGTTCTTGCATGATCCCAAGAGCTCTTAGGCTTTCAGGTCACTAGACTTCCTGGCTCTGGGTACCATATGTTTGGGCCGTCCTAGATTCCTGTTGTCCAGCTTCTGTTTTGGGTGTGCAGCTGAAGGTTTTCTCTGTCACTCCCCTCATCCACACAATCAATTTTCAGCTCTGAAAATGGAAACCCTGAGGATGAGAAAACACTGTTCCAGTGACTCCAGGAAGGTCAGAAGGGGTAAGTGCTGCCTTTCCCCAAAGTGTCCACCCCATCTGACTTACACAAAGCTAACTGAAGAAAGATCTTAGTGCCTCTGAGCACCTAAGTGACAATGTTATCTCTTGACATTTGGGATCTCAGCACAGAGGCTGAGGTACTTGGGGCACAATGGCCAGTCACCTCTGTAGGACTTCTTAAGGCACTAGGGGAGGTTCTAGAAAAAGGGTGTATTGGAACTTCTCTACAGTTCCTTTCATGCTCACGGATTTCCATAGGAAATGAGAGGACTCCCAAGTGGAAAATAGATTTAAAAAAAAAAAAAAAAAAAAAGACCTCAGCAAAAGAGGCAGAACCAAAAGTCAATGGCCAACAAGAATTAGCCTGACCAGAAGCTCAGCACACAAGCCAACTGCCACTTCAAAGAGCCCTGTACTCTCCCTTCGAGCTATGTCTGAGGCAGTGTATGGAGACATAGTCCAGGTGCAGGCCCAGGAGCATCACTCCTGATCCCTGGGGAACAGCTCTCTAAGCTCACACAGCTCTCAGGGTCTCTGACTGCCATGATTAAGACCTTCTACAGCATGGTCACCCACCCAATCTGCCTAGGCCTTCCATGTTGAAGAGCTGCCTTGTCCCACACCAAGTATCTGACCTCCAGGACTTGTCTGGCAGTGAATCTCAGAGTTCTTCATTAGAGGGAGGACAGAAGATCACAGATCTTGACAGCCATTGGACAACTCCTAGCCAAGGACAGGAGGACATTCATAGCAAAGGTGACACTCTGGCACAACAAAGCACTATTCCATCTCTGTGTGCACCACAGCCTGGAGCTTTCACACACTGTGTAAAAAGAAACAAACAGAGTGAGATCCCACTACCCTGCAAAACCTTCTCAAGTTCCAGTCCAGCCCTCGTCCTCTTCTGCCAGCTATTGGCCAGAGGTGAGTCTGGGACCAATCGGGGCTGCCTGTCCCCTTCAACCTCTTTTCCCCCCTCCCCCGCCTGAACTCCCTGGATTGGCCCCTGATCCTGCTGCTCCTGTCTCCAGTCCCCTTTGAGAGCACCCTTGGAGCTCTGATACACCCCCACCCATCCCAACCTCCAGCCTACCCCCCCCACCCTGTGCCCTACCCCACCTACGGTCCTGCTGCTCTGGTTGAGCACTGGGACAGAGGGTGGAGCCAACAGTCCACCCTACTTTGGAGACCTCTCGGAGCAACTCCGAACAAAGGAGACCTGACTATCCACATGGGACCACCTGTAATTTCCACCAGCTTGGTCCCTGACCCCCGCCTCCAGTCCTCTGCTGGAGTCCCAGGCCCCCTCCCAGAGATCCGCCTATCTCTGCAGGTCCACTTGGAGTTCCTGCAGGCAAGATCCTTGACCCACAAATCCGCCCCCCCCCCCCCCCCCCCGCCCCCCGCCCCCGCCCCCGCCCCCCCCCCCGCCCCCCCCCCCCCCCCCACCCCCCCCCCCCCCCCCCCCCCCCCCCCCCCCCTCCCCCCCGCCCCCCCCCGGGCGGGGGCCCCCCGAGGGCGCGGCCCCCCCCGAGAGACCCCCACAATATTTTTTCCCCCCCGGCCCCCCCCCGGGGGGGCCCCCAGAGGGGGGGGAGAGACACCACCAACACCTACAGGAAGAAACTATGGGAAGAAGGCAATACAAGAGAACACCTAACAACAGAAAGACAAACATGACACCACCAGAATCTAGGGAATCTACACCAACTAGAATGGAACACAACAACAAAGCAGAGGAAGCAGAAGGGTACGACTTAAAAATCACCATCATAAAAATGATAGAGGCCCTCAAAGAAGATATGAGAAAATCCCTTAAAGAAATAGAGGAAAAAACAAACAAAAAAGTGGAAGAAATGAACAAATTCCTTAAGGAAAGTACAGAAAGCCAAGAAAAAACAATTAACCAGGTGAAGGAAACGGTTCAAGATTTGAAAACCGAAATTGAGAAAATAAAGGCAACACAAATGGAAGGAAAGCTGGAAATTGAAAAGCTGGGCAAAAAATCGGCAACGACGGACACAAGCATAACCAATAGAATTCAAGAGATGGAAGAGAGAATCTCAGACGCAGAAGATAAACTAGAAGAAATAGATTCATCGACCAAAGAAAACCATAAATCCGACAAATCCTTAACACACAATATCCAGGAAATGTGGGACACCATGAAAAGGCCAAACCTAAGAATAATAGGCATAGAGGAAGGTGAGGAAGCCCAGCTCAAAGGTGCCGAAAACATATTCAACAAAATCATCGAGGAAAACTTTCCAAATCTGAAGAAGGACATGCCCATGAAAGTACAAGAAGCATACCGAACCCCAAATAGGCTGGACCAAAGAAAAAAGACCCCTCGACATATAATAATCAAAACACCTAGCATACAGAATAAAGAAAGAATATTAAGAGCAGCGAAGGAAAAAGGACAGGTAACATATAAAGGCAGACCTATCAAAATTACACCTGACTTCTCCATGGAAACCCTCAAGGCCAGAAGGTCCTGGATAGATGTTCTAAAAGTATTAAGAGAACACGGATGCCAGCCTAGGCTACTATATCCAGCAAAACTCTCAGTCAATATAGATGGAGAGAACAAGATATTCAATGACAAAACCAGATTTTCCCAATATGTATCTACAAATCCAGCCCTACAGAAAGTATTGGAAGGAAAATTCCAACCCAAGGAAGGTAACTACGCCCACAAAAATGTAGGCAACAGATAATCCAACTACACCAGAAACCTAGGGTGAAGCAGAACAAATATATTCACAATACCACTGCCAACAACAAACCTAAATCAAACAACCATCAACAATCAATGGTCCTTACTCACCCTCAACATTAATGGTCTTAACTCACCTATAAAAAGACACAGATTAACAGAATGGATACGAAGACAGAATCCATCCTTCTGCTGCATACAAAAAACACATCTTAGCTCCAAAGATAGACATTACCTCAGGGTAAAGGGTTGGGAAAAGATTTTCCAATCAAATGGAAATAAGAAGCAAGCAGGCATAGCTATCCTAATACCTAACAAGCTAGACTTCAAACCAAAACTAGTCAAAAGAGATGAAGACGGTCATTTCATATTCATCTCAGGAGAAATCCATCAACACAAAGTCTCAATTCTGAACATCTATGCCCCTAATACAAAGCCACCCACATTCGTAAAAGAAACACTACTAAAACTCAAAGATCATATAAAACCTCACACACTTATAGTGGGAGACTTCAATACACCACTCTCAACACTAGACAGGACCACAAATCAGAAACTCAACAAAGAAACAAAAGAATTAACAGAAGTTATGTCTCAACTGGGGCTAACAGACATCTATAGAACATTCCATCCAAAGACAAAAGAATATACCTTCTTCTCTGCTCCACATGGAACCTTCTCTAAAATCGACCACATACTAGGAGACATAACAAACCTCAACAGATACAAGAGAATAGAAATAGTCCCCTGTATCTTATCGGACCACCATGCTTTAAAATTGGAATTCAACAACAATACAAATAGCAGAAAACCTGCAAACTCATGGAAACTTAACAATGTGCAATTGCACCACTCCTGGGTCAAAGAAGAAATAAAGAAAGAAATTAAAGACTTTCTAATATTCAACAAGAATGAGGATACAACATACCCGAACTTATGGGACACCTTGAAAGCAGTGCTACGAGGGAAGTTCATTGCACTAAGTGCCCATATGAAGAAAACAGAGGATAGTCACATAAATGAATTAACAGCGCAACTGAAAACCTTAGAACAGAGAGAAGCGAATTCACCCGCAGGAGCAGACGCCAGGAAATAATCAACTTGAGGGCTGAAATCAACAAAATAGAAAGCAGGAAAACAATACAAAAAATCAATGCAACAAAGAGTTGGTTTTTTGAGAAAATCAACAAGATTGATAAACCTTTATCCAAATTAACGAAAAAGCAGAGACAGAACATGCAAATTAACAAAATCAGAAACGAAATGGGGAACATAACAACAGACACAGAGGAAATCCAGACAATTTTCAGGTCATACTTCGAAAATCTGTATTCCACAAAAATTGAAAATTCAAAGGAAATGGACAAGTTTCTGGATAACTATCACTTACCAAAATTAAATCAAGAACAGACAAACAACTTAAATAGACCTATAACCCGAAATGAAATAGAAGCAGTCATCGAAAGCCTTCCAACGAAAAAAAGTCCAGGGCCAGATGAATTCAGTGCAGAATTCTACCAGACATTCAAGGAAGAACTAATACCACTACTCCTCAAACTGTTCCACAAGATAGAAACAGAAGGTTTATTGCCAATCTCTTTTTATGAGGCCACAATAACTTTGGTACCCAAACCTCACAAAGACACAACTAAGAAAGAAAACTACAGACCAATATCCCTGATGAACATCGATGCAAAAATACTCAATAAAATAATGGCAAACCGAATTCAAAAATACATCAGAGAAATCATCCACCATGATCAAGTAGGCTTCATACCTGGATTGCAGGGATGGTTTAACATACGAAAATCTATCAACGTGATCCACCATATAAACAAACGGAAAAAGAAAAACCATATGATTATCTCCCTAGATGCGGAAAAAGCCTTCGATAAAATTCAACACCCTTTCATGATAAAGGTATTAGAGAGGTCAGGGATAACAGGAACATACCTAAACATAATAAGAGCAATATACAGCAAACCAACAGCCAACATCAAACTGAATGGAGAGAAACTTAAGCCAATTCCTCTAAAATCAGGAACAAGACAAGGCTGTCCTCTCTCTCCATATCTCTTCAATATCGTACTAGAAGTTCTAGCTAATGCTATAAGACAACAAAAGGAGATCAAGGACATCCAAATTGGAAAGAAAGAAGTCAAACTGTCTCTATTTGCAGATGATATGATAGTTTACATAAGCGACCCAATAAACTCTACCAGGGAACTCCTACAGCTGATAAACACCTTCAGCAAACTAGCAGGATACAAGATAAACTCAAAAAAATCAGTAGCCCTATTTTTTTCAGACGACAAAGAGGCAGAGAAAGAAATCAGAGAAACATCACCCTTTACAATAGCCACAAGCAACATAAAGTATCTTGGTGTAACGATTACCAAACAAGTAAAAGATCTATATAATAAGAACTTTGTGACTCTAAAGAAAGAAATTAAAGAAGATACCAGAAAATGGAAAGACCTCCCATGCTCTTGGATAGGTAGGATAAACATAGTAAAAATGGCAATCTTACCAAAAGCAATCTACAGATTCAATGCAATCCCCATTAAAATCCCACCACAATTCTTCACCGACCTTGAAAGGATAATAATCAACTTTATATGGAAAAACAAAAGACCCAGGATAGCCAAAACAACCCTATACAATAAAAGAACATCAGGAGGCATCACCATTCCTGACTTTAAGCTCTACTACAGAGCTATAGTTCTGAAAACAGCCTGGTATTGGCATAAAAATAGACAGGTAGACCAATGGAATCGAATTGAAAATCCTGATATTAATCCACGCACCTATGAACACCTGATTTTCGACAAAACAGCTAAAATTATACAATGGGGCAAAGACAGCATCTTCAACAAATGGTGCTGGCACAATTGGATGAGGGTGTGTAGAAGACTGCAGATAGACCCATGTCTGTCGCCATGCACAAAACTCAAGTCCAAATGGATCAAAGACCTCAACATCAATCCAGCCACATTGAACCTCTTAGAAGAGAAAGTAGGAGGTACCCTTGAACAAATTGGTATAGGAGACCGCTTCTTGAACATAACTCCAGGGGCTCAGACACTGAAAGAAACAATTAATAAATGGGACCTCTTCAAACTTAGAAGCTTCTGTAAGGCAAAGGACAAAGTTGACAAGACCAAACGGCAGCCCACTGACTGGGAAAAGATTTTCACTAATCCTATATCCGACAAAGGGCTGATCTCCAAAATATACAAAGAACTCAAGAAACTAGTCAACAAAACACCAAATAACCCTATTAAAAAATGGGGTACAGAACTGAAGAAAGAATTCTCAATGGAGGGAATCAAAAAGGCTGAAAGACACTTAAGAAAATGCTCCACATCCTTAGCTATCAGGGAAATGCAAATCAAAACAACTTTGAGATACCATCTTACCCCTGCCAGAATGGCTAAAATTAGAAACACCAGTGATGACTTATGTTGGAGAGGATGTGGAGAAAGTGGAACACTCCTCCACTGCTGGTGGGAGTGCAAACTCATACAGCCACTTTGGAGATCAGTATGGCGGTTCCTCAGGAAAATGGGAATTAGTTTACCACAGGACCCGGCAATCCCCCTCTTAGGCATATACCCAAAGGATTCACATCAATGCAACAAAGACATCTGTTCAACTATGTTCATAGCAGCACTATTTGTAATAGCAAGAACCTGGAAGCAACCTAGATGCCCTTCAATTGAAGAATGGTTAATGAAGATGTGGCACATCTACACAATGGAATACTACTCTGCAGAAAAAAATAATGGTATCTTGAAATTCGCAGGCAAGTGGATGGCACTTGAAGAAACCATCCTGAATGAGGTAACCCAGTCACAAAAAGAGGAACACAGTATGTACTCACTCATATATGGATTTTAGACCTAGATCAAATGATCACCAGCCTATAATTCACATCACCAGAGGAACTAGGATACAAGTTGTATTCTAAGAGATTCATATAAAGTCCCTCACAGAACTAGGAAGGGACAAGTCCCCCAGACCTCAGGTATAGTGGGGGAGGACAGCTAATGGAGAGAGAAGTAGGAGAAAATGAGAGGGAGGAGAGGAAGACATGTGCGACCAGGAGGATTGAGCCTGGTTAGGAATGGAAAATAGGAAAGAGAGAGAGAGAGACAGAGACAGAGAGAGAGAACATAAAAGAGGGAGCTAATATTGGTTTGAAGATAAAGTTGAACACAAAGAAAGGTCGAGGGAACTACAAGACTGCTCCCAACTAACAATCTCAGCTTCCGTGGAAAGGCTATCATAAATGCCCTTCCCGGAGAGTGAGATCAACAACTAACTTCTCCATGGAGTCCTCAACTAATGCCTGTTGAAAACAGGAGCAAACACCCATACATAAACACTGAGTCAAAACACAAAACCAAAACCAAAGAGCCAGACGCAGGGGCAGAGGGCAAGAGGCAGACCTAACCACAACAAGACAGGGCGCCGGGCCCCCAGGGCCACGAGGCCCCCAACACCGACAGCCGGGGGCCCCCCCCCCCCCGACCCGGCCCCCCCCAGACCCGGGCCCCCGCCCAACGACCACACCGCCCAAACGCCCCAGGAGCCCGCACCCCGCGGCGCCCCCCTAGCACCCAAAACCCCCCCAACCCCAGCCCCCCCACACGGCCCACCGACTAGAAACGCCCGAATCCCCCCCCCCCCCCCCCCCCCCCCCCCCCCCCCCCCCCACCCCCGCCCCCCCCCCCCCCCCCCCCCCCTTCTTTTTGGGTGGGGGGGGGGGGGGGTGGGTGGGTCTGGGGGGGGGGGGGGGGGGGCGCGAGGGCGGGAAGGAGGGAGGGAGGGTTTGGGGGGAGGGAAGGGAGGGAGAGGGAACTGGGATCGACATGTAAAATAATAATAAAAAAAAAAAAAAACAAAACAAAAAAACGCTTTGACTCCAAAATTTAAGTTGAAGAACAAGTTACTGGGGAAAAGTATTTCTATTTTTGTTTCCACAGAAAATGAAAAGATGTGGATTCCTTCCAGACTAATGTGGTTTGATCACACCAGACCGCCTGAAACAGAGTACAAGCTGATCCTACATTCCAAACAGCTGGACAAAACAGCCCTACAGACTACAGCTAGGATATCTGAATCTTCTTCGAATCCCCCAAGACAGCGCCCCTTACCAGCAGGAAGTAGTTTGGAAAGAATGACGCCCAAATTTCCAAATATTGTGTATAAATGTTTGTTTTCATTTAATTGGACTTTGTTATAAAAAATTAAATAAAAAATACTCTATATGCATAAAAAAAAAGAAATTTCACAAATTAAAAACATTAAAAAGAAAAAAAAAAAAAAAAAAGAAACAAACGGTGGTGACATGAGGAACTGGAATTTTTACCCAGGGCTATGAAGAGCCTTTCACTGACATGGGATTCAACTGCTACATTTGAGGTGGATGCTTGCTTTCTCTGCATTTGCAGTGGACATTTGCTTTTTGTCTATATGGTGACGGTTCATGCCTGTGTCCTAGAAACTTGTGAGTTTGTGTTTTAGAGTGTAACAAATAAATATTGATTTACCAAAATTTTGCTGTAGCCATTGGCTACATTCTTTGAAGTCAGAGAGGGCAGATGCCCTGAACTAGCAGTATGTCCCCTGTAGCCAATATTCACCCCTTCCCATCTTCAACTTTAGTCAACCATCTCCTCTCTCCCCTTCTGCCAGCTTTCTTCAAATTTTATTAAGATTGCCTTTCTTTTTGAAAGACAATGCCAGGTCTTGAGTAATACATAGGTGGTATATGAGGGTTCAGGTGTTTCATGAGCTTCTTGCCTCAGTGTTCTGGGATCTATGGAGCATATGAGAGGAAAAGATGGTCTGTGCATATTCATGTAAGGAGCAAGCCATCAAGAAGATATAATGTGTCAGGCATGGTTTGAGGGACTTAATGCCATGTTGCTGAGACTATTTGTTTTTGCCTAGAAATTTATCAGCCGGCACCCCTACAATATTTGTCTTGACAACATATTTTATATATCCTGAGACTTGACCTTCATCCATATATATTAATCAGAGTAATTGAGGCTCATACAAACATATTGATATTCTTGTCTTCCAGAACATCTTGGTCCAGTCATCCACACAGTTCAAATCAAACACAGCACCACTGTCTTCCTAGTTTTTACTACAATGGCCCATTAAGCTGCACTTAAAGTTTTCAACTGCCTTTCTATCCATAGTCCCAAGGTGAATATTCCTTCAAATAAAACATGGTCTGGCTTCTCACAGCAATACTCCATCCCTAGGAACCATGAACACATTAGAACTGGAAAACTTACTGAACACATCACCATTAGCACACATATAGATCAACATTGAATAAATTGGACCTCATGAAACTGCACAGCAAATGTCACTGTTATTCAGACATGGTGTAAACATACAGATTGGGACAAGATTTTCAGTAACTAGGTATGCAATGAAAAGATAATATTCAAAATATACAAAGAATTCAAGAACTAGATATAAAAAATAACACTATTCCACCAAAAATGTGGCATTACCTAACCTTAGAACTTTCAAAAGAGGTAACACAAATGGATTTTAAACACTTAAATGTTCTGCAGCCCTACAATAATGAAGGAATCCCCAATGAGCCTGACCAACTCAGGAGGAATCAGGGTCCAGATGCAGTGCTTTGAGTCCATCTGCCCCACAAATCCTCCATCTAAGAGCTGCTGGAGCACATGGAGGAGCTGGCCCTGGGAGCCAAGTGTCCTCCCTAAATAGTGCACATCGTAGGCTCACCTGACGGGCCCTGACTTGAGATCTTGTAACTTCAGAGAGCTCTGCTTGCCTGCTGAGAGACTCATTCAGTGGGGCAGGTGGTGGGGTGGAGTGGACTGTGGTGCTCACTGCAGGTTACAGGCCCACAGGTAGAGCCTGCCAAGCCCTGTGGGCCGGGTTCTTATTTACAGAAAAGAGGTGGGTGGCAGCCAAGAACTCACATGGGTCCTTCCACAATCTCTGTAAGACCTGACTAGCCACAAGAGCACCTTGAAGCTGAACAACTGATGTACCAAATAAGTCCCAGATGAGTCCTATAGAGAGTAGATCAGCAAAATGGCTCCTTGGGAGTGGAGAGGCAGAAAGTCCTTTTATTAAGCACTTGCCCTTTGAAAATGCAAACCCTGCCTAATAAGATGCCCTCCACACATACACAGGCAATGACCTCTGAATATATTAGACTCTCTGGTGACTGCCCGGCAGAGCTCATTCTCCTCTGTCTTACCAGCTTAATACCACAAACAGGACCACAATGATGATCCTTCTGAGTCCTCCCATACACACTGGATTCAAGAGGATTCACTCCAGTACCCCATCTCAAACTTTTCCTTAATGGCAGGCCACAAACTAAAACAGGAATCTTTCTTATGACTTTTGCGGTATCCTGTGAAACATCCTCCACCACGCCCCCTTTGGGATTAATTCATGGTTGTGGATAGCAATGGAAAATCTGCTGCAGACCGCTTCGGCAACCAGAGATCAAACAACAACAAACCATGGAAAAATAGTGGGACCCCTTAAGTGCAAGATGGAAAGGACCTGATCCAGTCCTAATTTGGGGATGAGGCTCGCCCTGCGTATATGATCAAGAAATAGGAGGTCCAAGATGGCTCCCAGAGAGGCTTGTCAGACAAATTAATGTCACCCCATCCAGGTGCCAGGGTACCCCTCACCTAAGATAAATTCTCCTTCCATTGCGGATGCTGTTTCACCTACCTAAACTCACCCCAAAGACCCCTGCTGAGAGATTGCTCCTCTGGATCTCGGTTCACATTTCGTCTAGCTCTCATCAGCCCCTCAATTACACCAGGGTGGTCATCACTTGGCAAGGAGAAGTCATATGGAGCCAGTCCGGCATATCCCACAACCACCAGTGGCCTAACCTACACCCTGACCTATGCAAACTTGCCCTTGGTGCCCGTGCCAATTAGAACTTAGAATCTTATTGTGACCCTTCGAAGGTACCTACTTCCCCCACGGCTCTGGGGAGCATGGGCCTTGAATTCTGGAGTGGCTGTAGCACTAAAGATAGGAGAATGCTCGCACCCTCCCTTTCTATGTTTGTCCCGGGTTCCATTGAGATAGAGCACTGTTACAAATGTGGTGTCTTTGGGAATTTTGTTTGTTTGTTTCCGAAACTGGGGCTGTGAGACAAGTGGGCAGATATACTGGAACCCGTCCTCCTCCTGGGATTACGTAATAGTCACAGCCAATTATACTATCAAGGATGGCCCCGAAACAGAATGGACTAATGTTCCAGAATGCTCTGCATGGTGCCACCCTCTTAACATTACCTTTGAAACTGAGGGCAAGAAACGGAAATGGACCTCAGGCTTTACCTGGGGAGTTTGACTCTGTAAGGAGAGGTAGGATGATGACCTTACTTTTACCATCAAACTGGTTAAAGCAGTTCCCAATAGTGACAACCCAGTCCAAATAGTTCCTAACAGATCCCTGGGAACTAATGTCCTCTCACCCCTGGATAAGAACCCATTGTCTAAACCCAGTGACAATCACTCCTCTCCTCCCCTTAAAGAGCCCTCTTTTGATTCAAATTCTAAAGAGCTCATTTTAAAACTTGTTAATCAAACCATTTTGGCCTTGAACAAATCAACCCCCAACTCACTGAATCCTGTTGTCTCTGCTACTATTCTTCCTCACACTTCTACAAGGGAATTGCATTTCTTGGATCCTTTTCTTACTCTAACATCTCGACTTACTGCAGGTAGAACCAGAATCCTGCAAGCTCACCCTCAGCCAAGTCTTGGGCTCAGGGCTCTGTGTAAATTCCCCCAGTCTCCAAGTCCCCTTGACCCATTCCCATCTCTGCAGTCATCCTGTCTCTTGGTGACCCTTCTCTATACCTAATTCCTAACAAGGATCCCTGGTGGGCATGTCAGGATGGACTTACCACCTGCATCAACTCACCCTTCCTAAACACTACACCTATGCTTTCCATTTTTTTGATTAAATTAGTACCCCGACTCAACTATTATTCTGAATTAGAATTTAGTGAGCTTTTGTTGGAACCCCAAGTCCCTCATCCCTCTGGGTAAGAAGGGAAACTTTCACAGAAGGGACCCTTGGGTTGCTTTGGGGGCTGGGAGACTCAAGAAGCAGGAGGCACTGGGAGTTCATCCCTTGTTCTCTTAAACTGCCATTTTTCAAAGCTCCCGACCTGTATAGATAATGAAATCCATCACTTAGAAAAGGGCATTACCAGCCTTGAAAATATTTAGTCTTCCTTTCAGAGGTCATCCTCCAAAACAGGCTAGGCTTATACCTATTGTTTTGACAACAAGTAGGAATTTGTGCAGCACTCAAGGAGGAATGTTGCTTCTATACGGATCACATAGGAGTGACAAGAGACAGTATGGCCAAGGTCAGAAGGACTAGAAAAAAAGAAAGAAGCAGTGAGAACAGGAACTAGACTGGTTCTAAAATTGGCTCTCAGCCTCACACTAGCTTACCATCATACTCCCATCCATTTTAGGACCCCTTGGTGGCTTCTTGATTCTGCTTGCCTATGGCCCTTGGGCCATTAAGAGGTTAACTGGCTTCATCTGCCAACAGATCCCATGGGAAAGTCTATCCAAGCACACTATCACTGGCTTGACCTTGAGGATCATGGTCACAGTGAGCCTTTAAAAGGTGATAAATAACCCATGATCAAGGGGGCCACTTCCCAAGGAAGCCTCCTTCCTCTATTGACAAAACTAAAACATCTGCCACCGAGGTGGCCCTATTGTGAGTGCAATGAAGAGGCCACCAAGGGGGCCTACCCTAGGCTTCATGGGAGTAAACCTAGTTACTTGAAGGTCAATGTCAGTAAAATCCTTCCCTCCACAAAAGACATCACTGTGGGCCTGAGCAATCTTGCCTGCCAAGCTGGGTTGGCTTGCTTCAGGATGCATATTGACTAACCATCTAGGGGGACCAGAATCCCTGCTCCCACTCCTGGTGAGATAGTGTCAATAGCTCACATTCTTGCTTGGAAAATAAGGGAGGAATTGCCAGAACCAATCATGACATAAGACTTAGAGGTTGCAAGCTTCTTCTTAGAATAGCACAATGAGTTAGAAGACTGCCACTTTCAGTTCCAATCTACCTTCTCCCCCTTCTCAACTTCCTGAGAAGTAGAACTTAGGGCTCACGGGAATGCAATTAGATAACCCCTCCTTATGCACTTATTTAGCAACTCCGAAGACCGCTTCCCTTGATAACAACTTGCTTATCTGCATATCCTGCTCATCTTCAGTGACCTATGATGAAGAACAACAGACAGACAGTCTAGTTAGCAGGCAACGAACCCCCCCCCCTTCTGATTCGCCACCTTACCTAGCTTCCTGCCCTAACCATTATATAGCATGCTCAAGAAAAATAAAATATTACTGGCAAACCAAATTCAAGAATACATCAGAGAAATCATCCACCATGCCAAGTAGACATACGAAAATCTATCAACGTGATCCACCATATAAACAAACAGAAAAAGAAAAACCATAAAATCATCTCACTTGATGCTGAAAAAGCCTTCGACAAAATTCAACACCCTTTCATGATAAAGGTCTTGGAGAGGTCAGGGATAACAGGAACGTACATGAACATAATAAGAGCAATATACAGCAAACCAACTGCCAACATCAAACTGAATGGAGAGAAGTTTAAGGCGATTCCTCTAAAATCAGGAACAAGACAAGGCTGCCCTCTCTCTCCATATCTCCATAGCTAGAAGTTCTAGCTAATGCTATAAGACAACAAAAAGATCAAGGGGATGCAAATTAGAAAGGAAGAAGTCAAACTGTCTCTATTTGCAGATGATATGATAGTTTACATAAGCGACCCAATAAACTCTACCAGGGAACTCCTACAGCTGATAAACACCTTCAGCAAACTAGCAGGATACAAGATAAACTCAAAAAAATCAGTAGCCCTACTTTTTTCAGACGACAAAGAGACAGAGAAAGAAATCAGAGAAACATCACCCTTTACAATAGCCACAAGCAACATAAAGTATCTAAAGTATCTTGGTGTAACGCTTACCGAACAAGTAAAAGACCTATATAACAAGAACTTTGTGGCTCTAAAAGAAAGAAATTAAAGAAGATACCAGAAAATGGAAACATCTCCCATGCTCTTGGATAGGTAGGATAAACATAGTAATAATGGCTATCTTGCCAAAAGCAATCTACAGGTTCAATGCAATCCCCATTAAAATCCCACCACAATTCTTCACTTACCTTGAAAGGATAATAATCAACTTTATATGGAAAAACAAAAGACCCAGGATAGCCAAAACAACCCTATACAATAAAAGAACTTCAGGAGGCATCACCATTCCTGACTTTAAACTCTACTACAGAGCTATAGTTCTGAAAACAGCCTGGTATTGGCACAAAAATAGACGGGTAGACCAATGGAATCGAATTGAAAATCCTGTCATTAACCCACACACCTATGAACACCTGATTTTTGAAAAAACAGCTAAAATTATACAATGGGGCGAGGACAGCATCTTCAATAAATGGTGCTGGCACAATTGGATGAGGGTGTGTAGAAGACTGCAGATAGACCCATGTCTGTCGCCATGCACAAAACACAAGTCCAAATGGATCAAAGGCCTCAACATCAATCCAGCCACATTGAACCTCTTAGAAGAGAAAGTAGGAGGTACACTTGAACAAATTGATATAGGAGACTGCTTCCTGAACATAACTCCAGTGGCACAGACACTGAGAGCAACAATTAATAAATGGGACCTCTTCAAACTTAGAAACTTCTGTAAGGCAAAGGACACAGTGGACAAGACCAAATGGCAGCCCACAGACTGGGAAAAGATGTTCACCAATCCTATATCCGACAAAGGGCTGATCTCCAAAATATACAAAGAACTCAAGAAACTAGTCAACAAAACACCAAATAACCCTATTAAAAATGGGGTACAGAACTGAAGAAAGAATTCTCAATGGAGGAAATCAAAAAGGCTGAAAGACACTTAAGAAAGTGCTCCACATCCTTAGCTACCATCTTACTCCTGCCAGAATGGCTAAAATTAGAAACACCAATGATGACCCATGCTGGAGAGGATGTGGAGAAAGGTGAACACTCCTCCACTGCTGGTGGGAGTACAAATTCATACAGCCATTTTAGAGATCAGTATGGCAGTTTCTCAGGAAAATAGGAATTAGTTTACCACAGGACCCGGCAATCCCCCTCTTAGGCATATACCCAAAGGATTCACATCCATGCAACAAAGACATCTGTTCAACTATGTTCATAGCAGCACTATTTGTAATAGCAAGAACCTGGAAGCAACCTTGATGCCCCTCAATTGAATAATGGATAATGAAGATGTGGCACATCTACACAATGGAATACTACTCTGCAGAAAAAAATAATGGTATCTTAAAATTTGCAGGCAAGTGGATGGCACTTGAAACCATCCTGAATGAGGTAACCCAGTCACAAAAAGAGGAGCACAGTATGTACTCACTCATATATGGATTTTAGACCTAGAGCAAAGGATCACCAACCTGTAATTCACACCACCAGAGGAAGTGGGATACAAGGTGTATTCTAAGAGATTCATATAAAGTCCCTCACAGAACCGGGAAAGGACAAGTCCTCCAGAGCACAGGGGAAGAATGGAGAGAGAAGTAGGAGAAAACGAGGGGGAAGAAAGGAAAACACGTGCGACTAGGAAGATTGAGCCCGGTTAGGAATAGAAGACAGCAGAGAGAGGGAGAGAGAGAAAAAGAAGGAGCCAATATTGGTTTGAAGATAAAATTGAACACAAAGAAAGGTCTAGAGAACTACAAGACTGCCGCCAACTAACAATTTGAGCTTCTATGGAAAGGCTACCATAAATGCCCTTCCCAGATAATAAGATCAACAACTGACTTATCCATGGAGCCCTCATCTAATGCCTGTTGGAGAAAGGAGCAAACACCCATACATAAACACTGAGTTGAACTAGAACCCAGATGCAGGTGGAGAGGACAAGACCATGCAGCAGAAACACATAGAGACAGCTTACCTGAACAAGGAGGAGCTAAGGGGCCACCAGACTGATAGCTGGGAAGCCAGCATGGGACTGACTCAGGCCCCCCTGAATATGGGTCTCAGCCAGAAGGACTGAGCAGTCTAAGGGACCTCAGACAGTGGAGCCAGGATGTATCCCTGGTGCACAAAAGGACCTTGCGAACACATGCCCCATGGAGGGATAACTGCCTAGTCCCTACTTCACATGACCTGTCAGATCTTCATGGCCCCAACTGGATGGCATTCCCCTACATATGGAATTGGGTGGGGGGATGGGAGGGGAGGGTGTTTAGAGTGCATGTGAGAGGGCAGAGAGGGTAAAAGGGAGGGAAGGAGGAAGGGAGGGAGGGAAGGAGAGGGAACTGGGATCGACATGTAAAATAATAAATTAAATTTAAAAAATGCTTTGACTCCAAAATTTAAGTTCAAGAACAAGTTACTGGGGAAAAGGATTTCTATTTTTGTTTCCACAGAAAATGAAAAGCTGTGGATTCCTTCCAGACTAATGTGGTTTGATCAAGCCAGACCACCTGAAACAAAGTACCAGGTGGTCCTACATTAAAAACAGCTGGAAAAAGCAGCCTTACAGACTACAGCCAGGATTTCTGCATCTTCTTAGAATCCCCCATGACAGTGCCCCTTATCAGCAGAAGTAGTTTGGAAAGAACGACGCCCAAATTCCCAAATATTTAATGGACTTGGTTATATAAAATAAATAAATAAATAAAAAAGAAACACATCCAAGCTTCAAAGACAGACATTACCAAGGGGTTAAGAGCTGGGAAAAGCCCTTCCAATCAAATGGACCCAAGAAGCAAGCCGGTATCTAACAAGTTAGACTTCAAACCAAAATTAATCAACACAAAAATCTCAATTCTGAACATCTATGCCCCAAATACAAAGGCACCAACATTCATAAAGAAATGCTACTAAAACTCAAAGCTCACATAAAATCTCACACACTTATACTGGTTGACTTCAACACTCCACTCTCACCACTAGACAGGACCACATACTAGGTGACATAACAAACCTCAAAAGATTAAAAAAAAAATTGGAATAATTCCCTATATCTTATCAGACCACCATGCTTTAAAGTTGGAATTGAACAACACAAATCGCAGAAACCCTACAAACTCATGGAAACTGAACAATGCACAATTGTACCATTCCTGGGACAAAGAAGAAATAAAGAAATTAAGGACTTCCTAAAATGAGAATGAGGACACAACATACCCAAACTTATGGGACACCTTGAAAGCAATGCTATGAGGGAAGTTCATTGCACTAAGTGTCTTGAAGAAAATGGAGCATAATCACATTTGAGAATTAACAGCACAACTGAAAGCTGATGGGAGATGTCATTCTGTAAATATTTTCTCATATTGGTTAATAAAGCACTGTTGGCCAATAGGAAAGCAAGACAGGTGGGACTAGGAGACTAGGAGGAAAGAGAAGGTAGTAGGAAGGAGATCAAGATGGTGGACTGAGGGAGAAGAATGCCAGCCCCTCTCTCCAGTAAGATAAGACCACATGGAAGTACTTAGATTAATGGAAATGGGTTAATAATTTTAAAAAAGCTAGCCGATAAAAAACTAGTAGAAAACCTTAGAACAAAAAGGAGTAGATGCCAGGAAATAATCAATTTGAGGGCTGAAATCAATAAAATAGAAACCAGGAAAACAATACAAAAAAATCAACGCAACAAAGAGTTGGGTTTTTTTTTTTTAGAAAATCAACAAGATAGACAAACCTTTATTCAAACCAACCAAAAGCAGAAAGAGAACATGTAAATTAACAAAATCAGAAACAAAAAGGGGGACATAACAATGGACACAGAGAAAATCCAAACAATTTTCAGGTCATACTTTGAAAAACTACTCCACAAAAATTTGAAAATTCAAAGTAAATACACAAGTTTCTGGATAACTATCACTTACAAAAATTAAATCAAGAACAGACAAACAACTTAAATAGACCTATAACCCCTAACAAAATAGAAGCAATCTTCAAAAGCCTTCCAACCAAAAAAGGCCCAGGGCCAGATGGCTTCAATGCAGAATTCTACCAGAAATTCAAGGAAGAGATAATACCAATACTCCTCAAATTGTTTCACACAATAGAAACAGAAGGTTGATTACCAAACTCTTTTTATGAGGCCACAGTAACTTTGGTACCCAAACCTCACAAAGACAAAACTAAGAAAGAAAACTACAGACCAATATCCCTCATGAATATTGATGCAAAAATACTCAGTAAAATACTGGCAAACAAAATCCAAGATTACATCAGAGAAATCATCCACCATGACCAAGTAGGCTTCATCCCTGAGTTGCAGGGATGGTTTAACATATGAAAATATATCAATGTGATTCACCATATAAACAAACTGAAAAAGAAAAACCACATGATTATCTCCCTAGATGGTGAAAAAAGCCTTCAACAAAATTCAACACCCTTTCATAATAAAGGTCTTAGAGAGGTCAGGGATAACAGGAACACACCTAAACATAATAAGAGCAATATACAGCAAACCAACAGCCAACATCAAACTGAATGGAGAGAAGCTTAAGCCAATTCCTCTAAAATCAGGAACAAGACAAGGCTGCCCTCTCTCTCCATATCTTTTCAATGTTGTACTTGAAGTTCTAGCTAAATCAATAAGACAACAAAAGGAGATCAAGGGGATACAACTTGGAAAGGAAGAATTCAAACTCTATTTGCAGAGGATATGATAGTTTACATAAGCGACCCAAAAAACTTACCAGGAGATTTATACAGCTGATAAACACCTTCAGCAAACTAGCAGGATACAAGATAAACTCAAAAAATCAGTAGCCCTACTTTATTCAGACAACAAAGGGGCTGAGAAAGAAATCAGAGAAACATCACCCTTTACAATAGCCACAAGCAACATAAAGTATCTTGGGGTAATGCCTACCAAACAAGTGAAAGACCTATATAATAAGAACTTTATGTCTTTAATGGAAGAAATTAAAGAAGATACCAGAAAATGGAAAGATCTCCCATGCTCTTGGTTAGGTAGGATTAACATAGTAAAAATGGCAATCTTGCCTAAAGCAATCTATAGATTCAATGCAATCCCCATTAAAATCCCACCACAATTCTTCACTGACCTTGAAAGGATAATAATCAACTTTATATGGAAAAACAAAAGTCCCAGGATAGCCAAAAACAATCCTGTATAATGAAAGAACTTCAGGAGGTATCACCATTCCTGACTTTAAGCTCTACTATAGGGCTATAGTTCTGAAAACAGCCTGGTATTGGCACAAAAATAGACAAGTAGACCAATGGAATGGAATCAAAAATCCTGATATTAACCCACACCCCTACAAACACCTGATTTTTGACAAAACAACTAAAAGTATACAATGGGAGGAGGAACGCATCTTCAACAAACGATGCTGGCACAACTGGATGATGGTGTGTAGAAGACTGCAGATAGACCCATGTCTATTGCCATGCACAAGACTCAAGTCCAAATGGATCCAGCCACACTGAACCTCTTCAAAGAGAAAGTGGGAGGTACCCTTGAAAAAATTGGTACAGAAGACCGCTTCCTGAACATAACTCCAGGGGCACAGACACTGAGAGCAACAATTAATAAATGGGACTTCTTCAAACTTAGAAGCTTCTATAAGGCAAAGGATACAGTAGCCCACAGACTGGGAAAAGATTTTCGCCAATCCTACATCTGACAGAGAGCTGATCTTCAAAATATACAAAGAACTCAAGAAACTAGTCAACAAAACACCAAATAACCCTATTAAAAAATTGGGTACAGAACTGAATAGAGAAGTCTCAATAGAGAAAATCAAAAAGGCTGAAAGAGACACTTAAGAAAGTGCTCCACATCCTTAGCTATCACAGAAATGCAAATCAAAACAACTTTGAGATACCATCTTACTCCTGCCAGAATGGCTAAAATTAGAAACACCAATGACAACTCATGCTGAAGAGGATGTGGAGAAAGGGGAACACTCCTCCACTGCTGGTGGGAGTGCAAACTCATACAGCCATTTTGAAGATCAGTATGGCGGTTCCTCAGGAAAATGGGAATTAGTTTACCACAGGACCTGGCAATCCCCCTCTTAGGCATATACCCAAATGATCCACGTCAATGCAACAAAGACATGTGCTCAACTATGTTCATAGCAACATTTTTTGTAATAGCAAGAACCTGGAAGCAACCTAGATGCCCCTCAACTGAAGAATGGATAAAGAAGATGTGGCACATCTACACAATGGAATACTACTCTGCTGATAAAAAACAATGGAATCTTAATACACAGGCAAGTGGATGGACCTTGAAAAAACCATCTTGAATGAGGTAACCCTGTCACAAAAAGAGGAACATAGTATGTACTAGCTCATATATGGATTTTAGCCATAGAGCAAAGGATCACCAGCCTATAACTCATATCGCCAGAGGAACCAGGATACAAGGTGTATTCTAAGAGATTCATATAACGTCCCTCACAGAATGGGGAAGAGACAAGTTCTCCAGAGCACATGGGGAATGTGGTGGGGGGCAGTGAGTGGAGAGGGAACTAGGAGAAAGGGAAGGGAAGGAAAGGAAAGTAGGTGGGACTAGGAAGATTGAGTCAGGGGAGGAACAGAAGAGAGAAGAGAGAGGGGAGGACATGAAAGAGAGAGCCATTATAGGATTGAAGAGAATACTGAACCTAAAGAAAGGTCCAGAGACCTACAAGACTGCCACCAACTAACAATATGAGCAGCAGTGGAAAGGCTATCATAAATGCCCTTTCCTAATAATGAGATCAACGACTAACTTATCCACCATCATGGAGCCCTCATCTACTACCTGATAGAAACAGAAGCAAACACCCAAAACTAAACACTCAGCTGAACTAGAATTCAGATGCAGAGAGGAAGGACAAGACCAGACTGCAGAAACACATAGAGACAGCTGACCTGAACAAGGAGGAGCTAACGGGCCCCCAGACTGATAGCTGGGAGTCCAACATGGGACTGACTCAGACCCCCTGAACATGTGTCTCACTCAGCTAGAAGGCCTGAGAAGTCTAAGTGTCCTCATACAGTGGAACCAGGATGTGTTCCTGGTGCACAAAAGGACTTTAGGGGCACATTCCCCATGGAGGGATACTCCCTTAACCTAGAGACAGGAGAGAAGTCCTAGTCCCTACTCCAAATGACTTGAAAGATTTAGATGACCCCTCCTGGAGGGCATCACCCTACATGTGGAGTGGGGGGGGAAGGGGAGGGCTGTCAAGGTGCATGCAAGGGTGGGAGAGAAGGAAAGAGGGAGGTAGGAAGGGAAGAGGAACTGGGATCAATATGTAAAATAAAAAATAAAATAATATATTAAAAATAATAAAAAACCTTGGCTTTTAAAGGGCAGAAAAGATTTATGATGGTATGGACATCTGCCCCTTTTAAGAATTCTACCCTTGATTCTCCTGAATTTCATTATAGCAATCCTAATCAAGCTGGAGTGGTACCTTTGTTCACAGGGCAATATCTATGTGAGCCTTATACCTGCATGGATGCTACACCTTTGACCCTACAACGAGGTCTGGCATTCAGTGCCACTGCCTCTTGAAATCAGAGTAGTGTGTTTGAGGATAGCTTGAGGGTCAATTATTCAGTCGTAAAAAAATATACCATATTTTCTCGACCCTGTGTGCCACCTCCATTTTTCTTTATTGTTTGGAGTGAAACTGGAGGGCCTGGGGGGTGTTTTTAATTGTTCTTAGAGAAATTGCTCTTTGACAAACTGCTGGGATGGATCAACGACAGCGCTGCCAGCGCGTATTCCTGCCAAATTCCCATTGCTGGTTGATGACCCTGACCCTCATACCACCCTGACCTTGTATCGACACGAGAGACTTCAGCATCACTGCAGCTATTGTTACTGTCATCACTATAGCTGCCACTTCTGCAACTGTGTCTGGACTGGCCTTGTCACAGACTTCCTTGACAGCAGCCACAGTGGACTCACTAGCCACTCAAGTTAGTGAGGCACTACAGCTCCAAAGTACCATGAACCCTCATATCTAATTTAGTATTTTGAATTTAAAACAACAAATAGCCTTAGTACAGGAACAAGTGGAAGCCTTGTGGATTCAACAACAACGTCTTGCTCTGCTTTCTATCATACTGTTTGTTTACCCCTGACAAGGTTTCAAATGCCTCTGCAATGGTTAAAATGTTGAATGGATATATGATGGGGCTATGACTCGTGTGATTCAGAAAATTAATGAAACCAGGGTTCCTCCTATTTCAGCTACAGCTGGTGGAATACCATGGCTCAGCTGGGAGGTTGGGTGCAGCGCTGGTCTGGGTCTGTTGCTCTGTCCCTTTTGGGTGTTTGTGGTTTGGGATTCTGTCTCTGTCTTTTCTGGCGCTTCCGATGGCACTCTGAAATGCAATTGAGTGTCACCTGACAGGCACTTTTGGCTCTGTCAGTACAACAGCCCATGTTTGGCTGCAAATTATTGAGAAGCATTGATGACCAATGACGGGCAACTTCAAGGGTGGAGTTGCTGCCTAAGACAGGAGAATGGGCCTCCCCATGTTGGGTAAGGTGGTGATCTCCCCCTCAACGACCTAAGACAGGCTTGCTTCTATAAAAGAAAAAACAGGGGAACTGTTGGGAACTGCCAAAGGCAAATGTTCCCAGGCCCATAAAACCCCCTGCAGCTAACTGCAAAGGGTATGTTGTACCTCCTGTTTTCAGAAAGTAATTTGCAAAACATCCTGCCCAGAACATGATGACCTCCCTGACCTCATGGGAAAGGCTGTCCCACCACCCAGTGGCTTTGTGTATATAAGCTGGCTGAAAGCTTTCAATAAAGGTTCCCTCCTGCAACATTAAGATGAAGTCTGTGTGCTTAATCTCGACAACCTCCGTCCAGATGGTGTCCAGTCATGCAGGCGCAGCAGTAAGCAAGCCACCCCAACTAAAGGTTTCTTTGCAAGAGTTGCTGTGGTCACCTGGGTGGTGGTGGTGTTGCCTTAAATCCCAGCACTTGGGAGTCAGTGAAAGATGGATCTCTTTTGAGTTTGAGGTTAGTTCCAGGACATGCAGAGCTCTTACAGAGTAACCCTTTCTAGGATTAAAAAAAAAAAAAAAAAAAGTTGCTGCAGTCATGGTGTCTCTTCACAGCAATGAAAACCCTAAGAAAATACGTTTAGAGATTTCCCAGAACTATAGGTTTTGATAGAATAGATCTTTGTTCTCCTTCTGGCAAATGTTACTGCCTATTAGGTGCTGGGTTCCAAGTCCTGAATGGTGTCAGTTATGCTTATTTCTGAAAAAGAATATTAAACACATTTAAATGAGTGAACAAAAATTATGAAGTATTCAGAAAAGGTCACAAATCTCTTTCTCTCTCGGTCTCTCTCACGTGTTTTTCCAGATATGGTTGGTTTCTCCTTGTAGCTTTGGAGCCTGACCTGAAACTGGCTCTGTAAATCAGGCTGGCCTTGAACTCACAGAGATCTGCCTGCCTCTGCCTCCCTAGTGCTGGGATTAAAGGCGTGTGCCACCACTGTCCTGCCTCAAATAATTTTCTAAACTTGGATGTTTGGAATTACTACGATAGAGTCCATTCTGCCACTACTCATGTTTTACACTCTGAAAGTTGGTGTGATAATTCATGATGCTGTCTCTATCTTAATCAGCAAACTGTCATTCTCAATGAATGTTTCGATGGTCCTTACATTCCCAGGCTGTGGAATTAAGCATGTTAGAGACACATTTAGGGTTGAAAGAAAAGAAACCATGTCTCAACCGAAGTGTCTGGAGAAGGTAAATATTACTCTTAATCTAGAGGGTGAGGGAACCTCAAAAGCAAAGACCCGGAGGCAGGAAGTGATTTGGATTCCATCTTAATTCAGGTGGTAATGAAAGACCCACAGAGCATGGACCTTCACGATCTGACTCAAGAAAGGCAACACCCCAAATCACTCACAAGAAGCAGTCTTGACGTAACAGCATAAGGACTTTTTATTCCAAGTGCCCTTGGGTCCACAGTCATACGCCACACAGGGGTAGAGGACTGAGGACCCCGAGTACAGAATTGAGACAGCTTTTATAGGGTTACAACAAAGCCTACACATAGCTCACTGGGGCGGGTGTTTCACAAGCAGTTTACGAAGTCAGATAAGCTGTTAGTCGGCTCATTTTCTGTTATCTTACTAGGCCAGGATTATGTACTCAAGGGCCTGTCTGTCATAAGCAGCAAGGAGTGTGACCTTGCCTATTTACTGGCAGAAGACAAGGTCTGGAATTTGAGGTTTTTAGAGCTTTTTAGATAGCATTTTTAAACTTCTAGCTTCCTGGGGTCATTGGAGAGTGAGGCTGTATTTCCCATCTTTTCAGTAACTGTTTTTCTCCATGGCTGGAGTCCGACCCCACAATCTTGCTCAGTTGACTAGCTGCAAAAGAATTGTGACATAGCAACTGATGGAGGAAGGAGAAAGGAGCCACTGCTCCAAGGAAAAAGGGATCGAATTCCTAGTGTAGAGCACAGGCCTTTTGGGGTTTGGGGTTTGCATAGGATGGTCAAAAAAAAGAAAAGTCACCCAAAATGTAATTTTAGGCTCTCTGGCATCAGGGAGGAACAGATCCTGTGAACTGAGCCTCGAATCTCCATTGGCAAGCATGTTTATTGGTTGTAACCAGAGATTGTGTTTGGGGTACAAGTTCTTCATACTGAAGCCCTTTGGTCTATTCTATATGTTCTCTGAAGGAAATTATCACACCACTGCAACTTTTACTCCTTATTGCCTACTACTTGCGGTATCCAATACTGCAAGATGTTCCAAGTGTGCTATAAGTTTTATTACCCCAGGTCACGTCCAGCCCTGTCTCCACCCCCAATGGGCGTGGTCCAGGCCACAGGCGCTGAAAGGTGAATATCTCACTATACTCTTGTTTGTTGCAATTCCTGGTTTTGGTGTTTGTGTCTCGGGGCTCTCCCATCGGCCCATCAGGACCCCGAATTAGGGTCCTACAGTAACCATGAAGTTGGGTAGAGATGTCCACAGAGTACCCTGTACTTGAATTTCTGTTTGATACGTAGACTCCCTCTACAAATCGAAAAATACTTAGACTGGGAAGTTTAGTTTTTCTGTCTGCTTAGTGACTATACCAGAATCTACTGATATTTTAATTATCGTCTGCACCCGGAGGACCCACAGTCAGCACCCCAAAACTCAGACTGCAGCCTGGTGGGATTTCTAGTCCTCCAACACAAGCTCAGCTGTGGCTGCCAAGTGTAGGTTAAACTAAGTTTCTATCACTCTATTTAAAATACAAACTCAGAGTCAGATGTTGGAGTGAAAACCTGCTAGATGAGAAAAGTTGAGAAGCAACTGGCTGACCTCCTTTTTCAGCTGGAGACCCAAAAAGGAAAACATCTCCTCACGTGTCCTAAACTAAAAAGATCATGAACTAATTAAGTCCCTCCCTACTCATTCCTGGGCATCTCTCATCCATATTCTTGGCTCCTCTGTCCTTTCTATGGATAATTCCTGTCAACTTGTCACAGGCTCCACCCGCTGAGCAAATATCCTGCAACAATGGCTCAGGGGTCAAGAGCACTCTTCTGGAGGACACAAGATTGGTTCTCAGCTCCCCTATCAGTCAACTCACAACGGCTCCAACTTCAGTTTCAGGGGATCCTACACATTCTTCTATCCTCTGCAGTTATTACAATTGCATTTACGATACACATAAACTTAACAAAAAAATAAGAAAAATGCATTAGACCAATACGGTCTCCAGTTTTATCAGACTTCAACATTAGATAACTTTTCAAGCTATACCCAATTGTCTCGCCATCAGTTCTTTATGATGTTAGTCATTTGGATAGTTACCAGTGCCATTGTGCTATCAAATTAATTTAAATACTTTAAAAATAAGCTTCGTGATAGAAAAATAGAAAATTATCACATTGACTCAGGTTCTCATGAAATAGAAGCGTGCCCATTTATTTTAGACTCATTGATATAGTCCCCATATTTCAATACATATCCACTGCTCAGTAAATGTCTATCACCTATCAAAATTTGATGATCCTCTGGCTCATCAAATGACATTCTCTGTTCACTGGGGCTAACATGATGGTGGATGGCCTGTATGCTGTGAAAATATGTTTCTCTCATTGTTTGATGGATAGAGCTGTTTCAGCCAATGGGCAGGTAGGATGTAGCCAGGCAGGAAGTATAGGCAGGGCTACCAGTGTAGGAGAATGCCCAGAAAAAGAACGTAGTGGGTATGAAGAGAAAGACCCCATGTAGCTTCTGAGGAAGAAAGGAGCCAAGACCATGTGGAGATACACAAACTGATAGAAATGGATTAATAATTAAGAGAGAGCTAACCAATAAAAAGTCTGAGCTATCAGCCAAACAGTTTATAATTAACAGAAGCCTCTATGTGTTTATTTGGAACTAAACAGCTGCAGGACTGGGCAGAACAGAAACTGAGACAGTTACTATGGATAAAAACTGGCAGCTAAAGGGGCTAGAGAGATGACAATGCAATTAAGGACAAGTGCTGTTCTTGCAGAGGACCAGAGTTCAATCCTTAGCACTCACACTGGGTAGCTCACAACCACCTGAAATTCCAGCTCCAGGCTATCTCATGCCCTCTTCTAGCCTCCACTTTTTTTAACTGGCAACTACAATATAATCAGTTGTATTATTTCCTTTTAAAATCAATCTTAAACCTCAAAGTTAAAAACTGGGAGGTTTTTAGCATATACACAAATTGAGAAAAGTAATTTGTTATTGTTTGTACTTGTTCAAATTCACAGTCCTGCACTACATTAGTCTTACACTGGGAATAGTTGGTGAGATTTACATTCAGCTTTGTGAAGGTTTAAGAATATAATGAATATTTTAGCCTGGTATTGAAAGACTTTAGTTTGCAGAGCAAGGTTGTAGGAAAGGGGCAGGAAAATAGTTCTTGCAAGAAGAATATAGAAAATCACAAAGGATGGACATTGACATGGGTGGAAAAATCAGGAATTATGAGAACAAGAAAGGTTACTATGGTGATGGGGCTCGTGGTTATATGATAGGCTGATCTTGTTAAATAGGTCTAGTTACTGAATCATCAAACCTTTGTGGAATAACTGAAGGCTCTAAATGTACAGCCAAGAGAAAGCCAGAGTATGAAAGAAGTTTCTCACAGGTCTTGGCCCACCACAAGGAAATAGACCCCAACCCTGAAACAAATGGTCCCAGATGAACAGCCCTGTCTGGGTCACACCTGCCCAACAGACAGTCTGGGGTCTTTCCAAGTCATTCTGTGGTTTTTCCTTTGAAGAACAGGTCATACCTGGGTGATCTCTCAAACATGAGACCATACTTTGTAATCAATCACCTTGTGCCCCATGCATGTATGCTGATTTGTAGTCTTTCTCTATAAAAAGAGCCTGAGCTCTTTGAGGGGTGTGCAGCTTTCCCCGAGATTGCTGACACCCGAGTGCACTCATTCAATAAAACCTCTTGCTTGTTGCATCTCCTGGTTTTTGGTGTTTGTGTCTCGGGGCTCTCCCATCGGCCCATCAGGATCCCGGAATTAGGCTCTTACAGTATGGTGGTACATTCATTAACCCCAGCACTAGAAAGGCAAATGTAGATGGGTCTCTGTGAGTAGGAGGCCTGTGTTGTCTACATAGTGAATTCCAGGATAGCCATGGCTATGTAATGAGAACCTGACAAATAGCCATGACTATGTTAAGAGAACGTGATAGATGATAAATGATAGATAGGTAGATAGATAGATAGATAGATAGATAGATAGATAGATAGATGAGATCTGATTACCTCGGCTTCCTAAGTGCTGGAATTAAGGGCATGCACCACCACTGTCCAGGTCCTTTTTTATTTATATTTTAACATATTTAATGCTCATCACTTTAAAATATGTGACTACTCAACTGGAACATATAGTGACTTTGTGACTCCTCAGGTGACAAAATACATGGGACTTGTTCACCAACATGAATGAGTTTTCTGGAAAACTCAGGAAGAAAAACACCTTTTGTAAATGGAGTTCTTAGTTGGTCTAAATAATCAAAACCCAGAGTCAAACATAGAGGAAAACGCTGAGAGATCAGAGAGAAGGAGAAGCAAGCCAAAGCCACCTTTACCTCATTAGCTTCCCAGCAGAAAAGAGAGCGAGTTCCTGTTTCTTCCCACTTATATCCTCTCTCTACCCAGCCATCTCAGGTCCTGTCTGTCTGTAAAGACCTCCTGATCTCTATGGTTAGCTAATGGCAAGCTCCATCCTCTGATCTTCAGACAGGCTGTATTTGTACAAGCAAAATGTCTCCACAGCCTTATCCCCAAAACTAGTTCCATGAGCTGAGTTTGTATGAGATAGATAATGGCTTCAGAATAAATTATGATTACATGTTAATAATTTATTGATTAACAGTGATCACCTAATAGTCTTAAGTAATTGAAATGCAGAATGTATTCTTTGGATGAATTCAGTACTGGTGCAACTAGAAATACAAAGACTCTGAATAGATGTTACAGTCGTATACCTTTATCTCCACTGAGATAAATCATAGGCAGCAGAGACACATACAGAGGGCAAACCCTTGTGTGCGCAAAATATCTACATACAAACGCACATATATATGTGTACATTTATGCACTTATTTATACATAGACTCACAAATTGACACATTTAAATGAATACACCTATGCATTGAACACAGAATACATATAGGCCCACAAATATATTCACAGACATGCATGCACATACATATAAACATTGCACATAGACACACATTTTCAAACAATTGCACACATATGTACATAAAAGGGCACACAGAATAGACAAGTATACATATGTACAAGCATAGATATAGTTATACACATATGAAAAAAGTGAATATCTAACTATAAGCACACATATGTGCACATACATCAACATGTATACATGTATCAATATATAGAAAAAGGCACACATGTCCCTGCACACACATCTATGTATGAGCATACATGAACATGTATAGATATGCATACATATAAAGATTATCCCATGTTGTGGAATAATTTTTTTGTACACTGTGAAAATTTATCTTTGCCAAGGCACATTCTTATTGGTTTAATAAAAAGCTAAATGGCCATTAGTGAGGCAGGATTATAGGTGGGACAGCCAGACACAGAGGATGCTGGGAAGAAGAAGGGCAGAGTTGCCAGGAGATGAGAGGGAGCAAGTTATGCTGTAGGACAAGTAAAACCAAAAGCCACATGAAAGCACATAAATTAATAGAAATAGGTTAATTTTAGCTATAAGAACTTGAGCTTTCATAATTAATAATAAGTCTCCACGTCATTATTGGGGAGATAATGGTGATGGGATATGTCATTCTGTAAATATGCTTCTCGTGTTGGTTAATGAATAAAGCACTGTTGGCCAATAGGAAAGCAAGACAGATGGGACTAGGAGCCTGGGAGGAGAGAGGAAGAAGTAGGGAAGAGATTCAAGATGTAGGACAGAGAGTGCAGAATTCCAGCCCCTTTTTCTGGTAAGATAAGACCACATGCCTAAGAGGGGGGTTGCCGGATCCTGTGGTAAACTAATTCCCATTTTCCTGAGGAACCGCCATACTGATCTCTAAAATGGCTATATGAGTTTGCACTCCCACCAGCAGTGGAGGAGTGTTCCACTTTCTCCACATCCTCTCCAGCATAAGTTGTCATTGGTGTTTCCAATTTTAGCCATTCTGGCAGGAGTAAGATGGTATCTCAAAGTTGTTTTGATTTGCATTTCTGTGATAGCTAAGGATGTGGAGCACTTTCTTAAGTGTCTTTCAGCCTTTTTGATTTCCTCTACTGAGAATTCTCTCTTCAGTTCTGTACCCCATTTTTTAATAGGATTATTTGGTGTTTTTGTTGTCTAGATTCTTGAGTTCTTTGTATATTTTGGAGATCAGCCCTTTGTCAGATGTAGGATTGGTGAAAATCTTTTTCCGGTCTGTGGGCTGCTCTTTGGTCTTGTCCACGGTGTCCTTTGCCATAAAGATGCTTCTAAGTTTGAAGAGGTCCCATTTATTAATTGTTGCTCTCAGTGTCTGTGCCACTGGAGTTATGTTCAGAAAGCAGTCTCCTATACCAATTTGTTCAAGGGTACCTCCTACTTTCTCTTCTAAGAGGTTCAGTGTTGCTGGATTAATGTTGAGGTCTTTGATCCATTTGGACTTGAGTTTTGTGCATGGCGACAGACATGGGTCTATCTGCAGTCTTCTACACTCCCTCATCCAATTGTGCCAGCACCATTTGCTGAAGATGCTGTCCTCCCCCCATTGTATTCTTTTAGTTGTTTTGTCGAAAATCGGGTGTTCATAGGTGTGTGGGTTTATATCAGGATTTTTGATTCCATTCCATTGGTCTACCTGTCTATTTTTGTGCCAATATCAGGCTGTTTTCAGAACTATAGCCCTGTAGTAGAGCTTAAAGTCAGGGATGGTGATGCCTCCTGAAGTTCTTTTATTGTGCAGGGTTGTTTTGGCAAGATTGCCATGTTTACTATAAGGGGCTACCATAAATACCCTTCCTGGATAGTGAGATCAACAGCTAACTTATCCACCATCATGGAGCCCTCATCCAGTACCTGTTGGAAACAGAAGCAAACATCCATAACTAAACTAGAGTCCAGATGCAGAGGGAGAGAACAGGGCTGGGTTGCAGAAACACATAGAGACAGCTGACCCGAACAAGGAGGAGCTGACGGGCCCTCAGACTGATAGCTGGGAATCCAGCATGGGACTGACTCAGACCCCCTGATATGGGTCTCAGCTAGGGGGACTGAGCAGTCTGGGGGACCTCAGACGGTGGAACCAGGATATATTCCTGATGCACAAAAGGACCTTGTGGACACATCCCCCATGGATGGGTGCTCCCTTAACCTGGAGACAGGAGAGAAGTCCTAGTCCCTACTCCAAATGACTTGACAGATTTACATGACCCCACCTGGATGGCATTGCCCTGCATGTGGAATTGGGGTAGGGGGTTGGGAAGGGAGGGTGGTCGGGGTGCATGTAAGGGGGAAGGGGGGAGAGAGAGGGAGGAAGGAAGAGGGAACTGGGATCGACAGGTAAAATTAAAAAAAAAAGACCACATGCAAATACTTAGATTAATAGAAATGGGTTAATATTTAAGACAGAGCTAGTCAATAAGAATTGCTAGTAGCAGGCTAACAGCTTTATATCTAATACATCGTCTCTGTGTGTTCTTTGGGGCTGGCCCAGCTCTGGGACCAGACGGGCAGGAAAACCTACTTTAACAAAATGGTGCCTTCAAGGTATCTAATAAGAACTTCCACTTAAAACAAAAGTTTAAAAAGGAGTTTTAGAAACAAAAGAATAAAAACAAGCAAGGCTTTTTTGGTAGCAACATGTTTCTCAGTTGTACTCTTGCTAGAGACAAACAGAAATTTGGGCTGAGGTTTCCTGACTCAGCATAAGTGGCAAAAAACCGCAAGGCTTTTAAAGAGCTCTGCTAAGAACTTCATGGTGTGTACAAGAGTTAGCAATGGCAGTGACCACATCTCCAAGCCGGCAACATGCTGCTGGATGGCAGTTAGACCAAGGCAGTGAGCACAGCTCTCAGTTCTGGCAGTAAAAGTACCCGCAACCATCTTGGATAGACCACGACTAATACAGCTATGGCTTTCATTTGACCAATCTTGTTTACCAGAAAAAGATTCATGGCCAGAAAAAGATAAAGATTTACAATAAAGACAGATTCAGATAAAGAAAAAAATAATAAAAGGAGTAGCTGGGTGTGGTGGCACACGCCTTTAATTCCAGCACTCAGGAGACACAAGCAGATCTCTGTGATTTCAAAGTAAACCTGGTGTACAGAGATAATTCCAGGATAGATAAAAGTTACACAGAGAAACCCTGTCTCAAAAAAAAAAAATAGAAGAAGAAATGGAGTAATAAAAAGTCACATAAAGATGAACCGCACAAAAAGAATCTGTGTACTGTATGGTATTGTATTGTCTTTAAATTGTTTGACTGCTGAATAAATAATAGCTGTTAAAACAAATGCTGCTGGGTTAATCCAATTTATATATTTTTAAAATGCTTTAAATTCAAAATTTAAGTCAAAAGACAGGTTACTGGGGAAAAGGATTTCTATTTTTGTTTCCACAAAAAATGAAAGCTGTGGATTCCTTCCAGACTAACACGGTTTAATCAAGCAAGACCCACCTGTGTCCCAGGTGATCCACCATTCAAAACAGCTAGGACAAGGCAACCTTGCAGACCACTACAGCCAGGATTTCTGCGTCTTCTTAGGATCCCCTTGACAGAGCCCCTACCAGCAGGAAAAAGTTTGGAAAGAATGACACCCAAATTCCCAAATATCATTTATAAATATTTGTTTTTATTTATATGGGGTTGGTTATAGTTAATGACCACTACCTATCTCTTTAAAGGTAAAAAGGGGATTATAGTATAGATATAAATACTTTGCTTTGGAATGGATTTTCATTTATTGATACAATTTAAAGTCAATTTTGTGATAAGTATATTTTTCCTCTTGTTTAGCCAAGCAGCCCCAGGTTCAAACCTGAGTGGGGGTGTGTGTGGATGAGGTAATGACTAGCTTAAAGAGTTAAGAATCAGAGACACCGGATAGCTGTCAGCATGGCAGATTCAGTCCATACTGAATGCAGCCCATAAAGACACTTCCCTTTATTTTTTCTTATCTTCTAAGGGAAAAACACAATCCAAATGTCCAGGCATAAAATTATTCTCATTTCCTAACAATTCATTCCAGTCACAGTCGATTTTTGTTTATTTTAGAGATGAGGTCTCACACACTCATTACATTTCCTTCATTACTGAGGCTGGCCTTACGTTTTTAAGATCCTCCTGCCTCCACCTTCCAAATTCTGGGATTACAGGCTTTTGCCACCACATCTTGCTTGTCCAAAGCTGCTTTAGTGAACCTTCCTACAAATCATTTAACACTAACATCTCCCCCTGGGTAAGACAATAACTCACATTATTAACTTCACTCTAGTTCAATTACCGGTGTGTTCTTAATAGTCTTTGGCTAAATGGCACTAACATTGGCATAAGCAACTTAGATTGGATCATTCTTTAAGATGGAAAAAAAATGAGAATGATCAGTGATGAGGTTGACCGATTCTGCTACCCTGTTTGTCCAACCTAAACGGGAGACATTGTTAACCATGGTTGGATAACCATGGTTGGATATGCCAGGTTGAACTTTTGTTTCCTCAGCCCTAATTGTTCTCCCAATCTCTATAAGGGTTTTAGTGATTGGCCATGGGATCCAATACATTAACAGCTTCATTTATACTATAACAAGGAAAGAACTGAAAGTATGCATGTGTGGTAGACCGTTTTCTAAGCTTTGGCTGACCACAAACAATTCTCCTGCCTCTGTTGTCCATTTGCTGGGATTGCAGATGCATGCCACCATATCCAGCTACTTCATTTATGTTTTTGTGGTGTTGTACATGTGCCCTACCACTCAATCACCCCCACCCCCACCCCCAGATCTTCATTGACTTTCTATTTTCTACTTATTATTATTGTATGGGCACATGAGAGCTATTGTGTGTGCCTGGGGGGTGTGGTGTACATCAAGGCTCACGGGTGAGTAGGTTTTCCTTCCTCCATAGGTTGTCAGGTCCCACCCTGAGACATGTTTTGTTTTGTTTTGTTTTGAGACAGGGTCCCTGTTGTAACCGTGATTGGCTTAAAATACCCTATGTAGACTGTTGTAATCCAGATAAACGTGTCCCGGCCTCTCACTCCTCTGCACATCCTGGCCCTTTAAGAGGAAAACTCCATCTACCCTCTCTCTCTTTCTGTACCTCTGGAGGCAGACAAATCCCTGCCTAGCTCCCCTGCCCGCCTCTTTTTCTCCATCTGTCTCTTTCTCCCCCTCTCCCTCTCTTCTTCTGTCCTCTCTCTGAGGCAGCTCTCTCTGTGTTCCCCTCTGATTCTATTTATCTCTTCTCTCTTTTCTTCCCTTATTTTCTTCCCTCCCCCTCAATAAAACTTTCCTTATAGCCAGGGCTGCAGGACTCTTTCTCCAATCTGCCCACTGTGGGACCTGCTGGTCGGTGCCACTATTGTGCCCACCAAGAGACATAGCAAAGCTTCAAGGAGCCAGCAATGCCTGAATGCAAACACAAGAAGGTGTTTATTTCGAAAAAACAACCAGCTGGTGCTCCACTCTATCGGGAGATTTGAAGCCAGGAACTATAAATGCAAGGCATTTTTAAAGAGCAAAAAACAGGAAATGGGTCGGGAGACCCCTGATCTCAAGTCATAAGGTTTCCATGGTTACAGAGATTTCTTAGTGCTCAAGGTTACAAAGTTTCCATACAAGGTAATTGAGAGACAAAGAGTATTTTGCAAAGATGCCTTAACTGTAGTCTACTCAGGCAGGGTTGATGAACACATCCTGGGGTCTGGGAGAAGTTATCTAGTTCCCTGTTTCTTTAAGGACATCCTGGGGTCTGGGGGATTTACAACCTGCCAGGTAGAGAGGCAACCTGGTTCCCAGTTTTCCTAAGAGACAATGGGGTGGGAAGAGATGTTTACACAGTTGGTGATGAGCTCAGGCTCCCCTCTTCTTGTAGGAACTGCTCTTCCCTTGGCAAAGCCTAGAGTCAGGGGTCCCTTGCTTAGTTGGGGTCTTTTTAATTTTTCTCATTACAGCCACCACCCATTGCAGTCACCTTCTGGAAGTATTCCTAACATTCGCTCCATATTATTCCTAATGTAATCCAAAGTGACCTCGAACTCAAAGAGACCCTCCTGCCTCTGCCTGGGAGTACTGGGATTAAGTGTGCCAGTATGCCCTGCTCCGCCTCTAGATTTTTAAAAGTTCATTTATTCCTCACTTCAAAAATACTTTTATTATCCTATTTTACTAGAGAAGAAACAGAGGCGTATTTTTTTTTTCTTGGACACGGTCCATGTAGACCAGGCTGGCCTAATCCACGCTACATAGTCAAAAGCCAGCCTCGAACGTTTGGTCATCATAGCTGGGAAGATAGTCATGAGCAGCACCACGCCCAGCTGAATATTCTGTGTCGGGGATTGGGACCTAGGAGCATGTGCTATAAGGTGACTTGACCACAGGCAATTCGCAGAGTACACCGCCAGCCATCTTCCTTGTAGTCCATTAAGAACCACAACTCCCGGCATGCCTCACGACAGCAGCCCAATATACACAACAAATCCCGACGTGTCTTTGGGCGGTCAGGAGTGGAGGGTTCTAGAAGGCGTGACGTGGGGGGTCGAAGCGGGCTTGGAGGCGGGTTTTCGTGGTCGGCGGCTGTGGCCGCCACTACGGGACCTCGGAATATACTAGCGACTGGCGCGGCAGACGTAGCCTCGTCTCGAAAGTCATGGCGGCGCTCGGCCGGCCCTTCAGCGGCCTCCCTCTGAGAGGCAGCGCGGACTTCCTGCAGCCGCCGCCGGCCTTCGCGGGCCGGGCCTTCCCGCCAGGAGCCACCGGCCCTGACCTGGCCCTGCGGCCGGGAGTCCGCGTTGCGCCAAGCAGCCCGGGCGGGAGAACAGCTCGCGGACGGTGAGGACCAGGTGGGGCGGGCCCGTTAACCCCGCGGGACGTTAACCGTGAGCCCCGGGTCCCAGGGCCGGCGACCCACAGAGGGACCTTCGGCCTGGCCGCTCCCCTGTACGCGCGGCCGCCGGCCGGGACAACTTTGGGAACCTCCGGGACACTGCGGTTCCTCATTGGCAGTGTGGGGACAGAAATGGGTCCTGGAGCGAGTGATCAACGGTCACTGCCCCGACAGAAGTGACAACTTCAGATTTCCTTGTCTGGTTATTTGGAGACCTCCGCAAGACGTGACTTGATCTTGGGAACTGTGCAGGTCTCTCACGACCACAGAAGGGATATGCAATTGCGGCGCGAGATCCCGATAAGTAGAGCGACAACGATGGAATGCAGAAACCGTAAATTTAAGTTCCTGTCTTGGTTGACTAATTTGTTTTTGTTTGTTCCAACAGTGTTCCCATTCACTGTAGAAAGAAACACAAGCGATTGGTGGAGGATGATGAGTAAGTTTCGGGACCATTTGCCCTCTGTATGATGGCTGTTAGTTTAACACGTGTATCCTATTTTAAGTGGAAAAGGTAAAGCATATTGTATCTCTTTAAACTAGTGACATTGTTTGCCTGTTAGGGGCAGGAACTGGATGTCAAGCAGGTAGAGGAAAACTCACTCTGTAACCAACGTAGTGTTTGAATTTTAAATTGTCATTATAGACACAGAGTTTAAAACAAAACAAAAAGAAAATCAAAGGATATATATTGGAAAGGTAACCTTGTAGCCCATTTCTTACTTTTAGAAAAATAGTTCAGAAACTTAAAAGTTATGAAGATGTGCTTCAGTTGTTTACTTCTGTAGCTAGATACCTATTCACACCACCATCCGTGGGGGTGGGGGTTGTTTCCTTTTACTTTCTTGCCTTATTCCAAGGTCTACCTGTTGTTTGTTGTTGGTTTTGTTTTGTTTTAAAAGACAGCCTCACTATGTAGCCCTGTGTAGTCTGGAACTCACTATGTAGAGCAGATAGGTCTATAAGAGATCTGCTTGCCTCTGCCTGTTGAGATTAAATACCAGCATGTTTCAATACCTGTTTTGTTTGTATGTTTCCTTATTATTATGATGATGATGATGTATATGAACAAATGCCATGGTGGGATGTGGAAGTTAGAGGACATTTGGAAGTTGGTTCTCTCCCACCATGTAGTTCCAGAATCAAGTTCAAATTGTCAGTTTGGTGGCAAACATCTGTACTCACTGAGCCATCTTGCTTTTTGTTTTCCTGTATTAAGGATCAAACCTTGGGCCTGGCAGATGCTTGGCAACTGTTCTCCTGTTTATTCTATTCTAGCTTCATTTATTCTAAGCCCTGCCCCAGATAGGGCTTAGAATAAATTCTGTATGATCCTACCTCTAACCCCTAGTAGAAACTGAGTTCTGAGGATGATGGCTCACTCAGGTAATTCCAGCACTATGAGGCTGATATCACCAAGAGCTTGGGGTCAGCCATGGGCCATATGAAACAAGCCAGTAATCTCAGCTCTTGGAGGAAGGTCAAAGCAGGAGGATCGGACATTCAAGGTCATCCTCAGTAACAGTACTGACTTGCAGCCAGTTTAGGATATATAAGACTCTGGCTTAAAAATAATTAAAAGAAACTTTGAATTGACATTTGGAGGTTACCTTATTTTTTGTGAGTGAGTTGAAGGTAGGAGGGACACAGAAATCAGTCTTGGATGTCATTTCTTAAGTATCATCCATCCTTATTTTGAGGCAAGGTCTCCCCTGTGCTGTCAAGTATGTGGAGGCCAAAGGTTGACATCCAGTATCTTGCTCAGTCATTCTTCATGTTATATTTTGAGGTGGAGTATCTCACTTGAACCCAGAACTTGCATTTGCTTGCTCTATGAATCCAGTCTCCTCCTGAGCCCTATAATTACAGTGGGCTACCATGCCTACCTGCCATTTACACATACACTCTTTTTTCATTCTAGCCAGCATGTGATTTCATCCATTGAACCCTCTCCCTAGCTGCCTGCCTAGTTTTTAAGGCAAGGTTTCTCACTGGCTTGGAGATCACCATGTCAGCTGAGGTGAGGGGGTCGAGCAGAGCCCAGGGATATTTCTATCGTTGCCTCTCTGCTAGTATTATGAGTCACCAAGCTTTGCTTTATGTTGGTTCTGGGTCTTCATACTTTCCTGACAAGTGCTCTTCCCACCAAGCTGTTTCCCCTAATCCAAAGAGTTACCTTAAATTAAAAACCTAGGTGATGGAGTTTGTTGCCTTAGGGTTGCTATTAAAGAAAAAAAAAAAACTTTTTTTTGTCTTGTAGTGCTCTAGATTGTTTTTTATTCACTCTAGTGTTTGCTTAAAGTGTAGAAACTAAGCCAGGTGTGGCAGCATACACCTTTAATCCCAATGTCTGGGAGGCAGAGGCTGGCAGATCTTGAGTTAAAAGGCCAGCGTGGTCTGCAGAGTGAGTTCCAGGACAGCCCTGGCAACACAGAAATTCTGGGAGGTGGGGGTAGGGTAGAAACTTTTAATTTAAAAAGTTAACTACCTTTGATTTGTGGAGAGATTGAGGGGGTTGTCCAGATGTGAACTGCTGAGCTTGCCACATTGTTCTCAGTATCTAGAAGCCTTTCTTTAAAATTTGTATGTGCATTCAGAGTATATGCTAATGTTTAGAACCCAGAAGGTGTTGGTTTCCCTGGAGCTGGAATTGCAGGTCGTTGTGAACCACCTAATGTGGGTGCTGGGAACTGAACTTGGGTCTTGTAAAAGCTATGTATGCTCTTAACTAATGAGCCATCTCTCCAGCACTTAGAAGCCTTTTAATTCTTTGGTTTTTTGAGACAGTGTTTCTCTGTATTGCTTTGGAGCTAACTGTATAGACCAGGCTGGCCTTGAACTCAGATCCGCCTGCCTCTGCCTCCTCCCGAGTACTGAGTTTAAAGTCATGTGCCATCACATTTTCTTAAGAGCTTAATCACTATCGATATTCAGTTATTAGCAAAGTAAGCCTACAGACATGAAATAACCTAAAAGTGAAGAACTATTTCATAGATGAATTGTTAGATGCTCTGGGAAACTTCCTATTCTCTCTCAATTTATGCTTTTTCTTAGCTGATTTTTTTTTTTTTTTTTTTTTTTTTTTTTTGTAGGTATGTACCACCACACCCAACTTGAAGGGTTTTGTTGTTGTTGTTGGGGATTTTTGATGTATCTCAGTCTTGTCCTAGAACTTTATAGCTGGCTCTTGGCCCTAAACTCCTGCTTCTTGTCTCCTAGATATTTCTAGTACCTTCTTCTTAGGTTTTTTTGTTGTTGTTTTGTTTAAAGTTTTTTGAGACATGGATTTTCTGTGTGTCCCTGGCTGTCCTGGAACTCACTTTGTAGACCAGGCTGGCCTCCAGCTCACAGAGATCCTTGCTGCCTCTGCCTCTCAAGAACTGGGATTAAAGGTGTGCATCACCAGTGCCTGGCTACTAGTACTTTCTAATGAGGTAAATTTTTAAATCAAACACAGTAGATTGTAATTTCTTCCAAATACAGGTTCAAGAGGGCAGTACTATCAGACTTTTACATTCCAGAAATGTAAAATTGATTTTCACAGTGTTAAGATGGGTTAAAACTTTTCTCTTATAAACATGTTTATTCATTTCCTTTGACCATCAGTTTAATTAATGAATGGGCATTTTGGTTATATAGCTGTGATCTAGCCTTAATGCTGTACACACTGCTGCTATTCATTAGAGAGTGTGTGGTCTAAACACTTTAAAAGTCTTCCTTGCTGCTTACTGCTTTTAGCTAGCAGTGTATACATCATAGTGCTGATACATACAAGCTTATGATAAACACTTTAACAATTAACTTCCTCTCTAAAATTATAGAGGTAGAACTCTGTTCTAATCAACATTTAACTTTCCTTTACTGGGGCACTTTGGAAGGGTCAGCTGATACGTTTCCAAGTATCTCCAAAAGGAAGGAGCTGGGTTTGATGAATTCCAAGTTCTCTCTTAAATACTAAGGCATCTAGGAAGTAATGGGGTATGTTACACTAGGAGAAAGGGAGATCCCACCATCAGTCGGACAGATAGCCAAAGGCAAGAAATTGGTGCTTGTGGTACTTGAAGCATACTATGGTAGACAGGTGTGTTTGCTGTAAGGAATTAGAGGGTGAAAGCCAGACACATTCTCGTGTGGGTCAGGGAATGTGATGCTGAAGCAATGACAAAATGTAGTTGGGGCAGAATTGCTGCTTTGACTTTTTAGTGTGTATTGGTGTTCTGCCTGTGTGTATGTCTGTACCAACCAGGTATATGCCTGATGCCCTTAGAGGCCAGGACAGTGTAGAATTCCCTGGGACTGGAATTACAAACATTTGTGGGTACTGGGGATTAACCTTGTGTCCCCACATCCACTGGAAGAACAGCCAGTGCTCTTGATTGCGGAGCCACCTCTCCAACCCACTTTTTTAATTACCTTGCTTCCCACTTAATTTTTCCTATAGACTTTTTTCCTTTAAAAGGTTAAAGTCTTGGAGGTGCTGCATAAATTGAAAAAAATAGAAGAAAATTTCTCAGAGAAGCTATTGTGGGGGGTTGGGGGAACACATGATGTTCTAGCTGTAGAATAAAGTAGAGATTTTTATATTTAATAATTTAATTTAAAAAGAGTAATAATAAATTGGGGCTGGAGAGATAGCTCAACAGTTAAAAACACTTGTTCTTGCAGAAGACCCTCAGATTCAATTCTAAGCACCCACATGGTTATTCACAGATGTCCATAACTCCAGTTCTGGGGGGTCTGAGACGTTTTCTAACTGCTATTAGCCACACACATGGTATACATATGTGCAGGAAGAACACTCAAACATAAAATAAATACATTTTTTTTTTTGACTAAATAAATTTGAACTGGGCACGGTAGCATGTATCCTTCTAATTGACTAGAGAAATTACTTAAATTTCATTTGTAATGGAGTTTTTTTTTTTTTTCTTCCCTCTCTTCCCACCACTCTCTGCCTTCCTCCTCCTAGGTGTCCAGTAAGAAAGAAGAGACTGACTGAAGCTGAACTCTGTACGGTTACTAATGAGTGGGTTCTCGACACACACCAGGGCATAGAGGATCACGGGGTCAACACATGTCCCAGTGGCCTTTCTGTGCCCAGCATGCTAGACGCTGTCTGTGAAGAAATGGATCAAACAACTGCAGAACCGCAGTGTGAAGTTGCCCGAAGGAGGCTTCAGGAGATTGAGGACAGGTATTGACAGTGGGATGCAAGCTTGCTGCTGCTCCTGTGTCACGGTTCTCTTAAGATGATCCAGAGCATCATTTGATGATTGTAATGCTTCTTTTTTTTTTTTTTTCCTTGTTTTTATTGAGCTATACATTTTTTTTTTCTTCATTTCCTTCCCTCCTCCCCTCCCTCCCCCTCACTCCCAGTTTACTCGGAAGATTTTGTCTTTTCTCCCTTCCTAGGCAGATCCATGTATGTCTCTTCTTAGGGTCCTCTTTGTTACCTAGGTTCTCTGGGCTCGTGAACTGTAGGCTGGTTATCCTTTGCGTTATGACTAATATCCACTTACGAATGAGTACATAACTATGTTTGTCTTTCTGGGTCTGGGTTACCTCTCTCAGTATGGTTTTTTCTAGTTCCATCCATTTGCCTGCAAATTTCAAGATGTGATTATTATCTACTACACTCTTTTGTGTTAATGTTATCACATTTTCTTAATCCATTGGTTGAGGGGCATCTAGGTTGTTTCTAGGTTCTGGCTATGACAAATAATGCTGCTATAAACATAGTTGAGCGAATGTCCTTGTGGTGTGAGTTGCATCTTTTGTGTGTATGCCCAAAAGTGATAATGCTGGTCCTTGAGGTAGATTGGTTCCCAATTTTCTGAGAAACTGCCATACTAATTTCCAAAGCACTGTACAAGTTTGCACTCCTACCAGCAACGGAGGAGTGTTGCCCTTTTTCCACATCCCCTTCAGGATAAGCTGTCCTCAGAGTTTTTGATCTTGGCCATTTTGACAGGTCTAAGATGGTATCTCCGAGTTGTTTTGATTTGCATTTCTCTGATGGCTAAGGATGTTGAGCAGTTCTTTAAATGTCTTTTAGCCATTTGAGTTTCTTCTGTTGAGAATTCTATTTATCTCTGTACTCTATTTTTTTAATTGGATTATTTGATATTTTGATATCTAGTTTGAGTTCCTTTTATATTTTGGAGATTCACTTGAGCAGTGTTCAATTTCATTGAGTTTGTGGGCTTTCTGCAATTAGTGTTATTGAATTCTAACTTTAAGCCATGGTGATCTGGTAAGACAGGGGATTGTTCCTTTTTTTTTTTTTTTTTTTTTTTAATCTGTTGAGGTTTGCTTATCGACTATGGGCTTGATTTTAGAAAAGGATCATTGGGGTGCTGAGAAAAGGGTATATTCTTTTGTGTTTGAGTGGGGTGTCCTATAGATATTTGTTAAGCCCATTTGAGTCAATAACATCTTTTAGTTCCTTTATTTCTCTGTTAAGGTTCTATCTAGAAGACCTGTCCAGTGGTGAGAAGGAGGTATTGAAGTCTCCCACTGTTAGTGTGTGGGACTTGATATTTCATTTAAGCTTTAGAAATGTTTCTTTCACAGATGTGGGTACTCTAGTATTTGGGGCATGAATGTTCATAATTGAGACTTGATCTTGATGGAGTTTTTCTGTGGCAATATGAAATGTCCTTCATCTCTTGACTAATTTTAATTTGAACTCTATTTTGTTAGCTATAAGGATAGAAACAGCTTGTTTCTTAGGTCCATTTGATTGGAAAATCTGCCAAACCTTTACTCTCAGGTAATGTCTGTTTTGAAGTTGAAATGTGTTTCTTGATGCAGCAAAAGGATCCAATCTGTTAGACTGTGTCTTTTTATAGTCTGATTGAGTCCATTGATATTAAGGGGTATTAATGACAAGTGATTGCTAGTTCCTGTTATTTTTGGTGGTGGTGGTGGTATTGAGTATGTGTGTTTCCCTTCTTTGGGATTTACTGGTGTGGAATTTCCTGTTGCCTGTATTTTTGTGGGTGTGGCTAACTACTTTGGGTTGGAGTTTTCCTTCTAGTACTTCTGTAGGCTGGATTTGTGGGTTGGTTTTGTTTAAATCTAGTTTTGTCATAGAATATCCTATTTTCTCCATCTGTGGTGATTTATTGCTTTGCTGGGCTGGCATCCTTGGTTTCTTAGTATCTGCATAATGCCTGACCAGGACCTTCTGGCTTTCATTGTTTCCATTGAGAAGTTGGGTATAATTCTAATAGGTCTGCCTTTATATGTTACTTGACCTTTTTCTTTTGTAGCTGTTAATATTCTTTATTCTGTATGTATTTTGATTATTATGTGGAGAGGGGACTTTTTTCTTTTGGGTCAATCTATTTGGTGTTCTGTAAACTTCTTGTACTTTCATTGGCATGTTCTTTAGGTTGGGAAAGTTTTAAAGTTTTCTTCTGTGATTTTGTTGAATATATTTTCTATGCCTTTGAACTGGACTACTCATTCTTCTATCCGTATGATTCTTAGGTTCAGTGTTTTCATGGTGTCTTGGTTTTTCAAGACAGGGTTTTTCTATGTTGCTTTGAAGCCTGTCCTAGAACTAGCTTTGTAGACTATGCTGGCCTTGAACTCACAGAGATCTGCCTGCCTGTGCCTCCCAAGTGCTGGGATTAAAGGTGTGTGCTACCAACACCCAGCTAGATTTAAACATTTTCTTTGACTGATAGAATATCTCTATCATGTCTTGAATGCCTGAAATTCTTTCTTTCATCTCTTGTATTCTGTTGTTTATGCTTGATTTTGTAGTTCCTGATCGTTTACCCAAATTTTCCATTTCAAGGGTTTCCTCACTTTGTGTTTTCTTTATTGCCTCTATTTCAGTTTTTTTTAAGTCTTGAACTATTTCTTTCACTTGTCTGATTGCTTTTTCTTGGTTTTCTTTAATAGATTTGTTGATTTCTTCCCATTTTTTTTTTTTCTTTTCCTCCTTCTGTAAGGGAATTTTTTATTTCCTCTATAAGGGCCTCAGTCATCTTCATAAACTTATTTTTAAGGTCATTTTCTTCTGTTTTATCTGTGTTGGGATGTTCAGTCTTGCTATTGTAGAACCACTAGTATCTGGTGGTGCTGAATTGTTGAGTGTGTTCTTACACTGTTGTCTACACATATCTTCAATATAGGTGGAGCCTGTGCTATGCACAGGCAGGACTGAGGCTCAGGTTCTGGTGGTTGGATAGTTTTTGGAGGCGTGGTCCTGAAAATATTAAATAGTAGAGCGAGTTCTTATAGCTTAATTAATCATTTTACTGGCAATGGCAGGGTTAGCCCTCCAGGACACATGTTTTCTGTTATGTGAATTACTGAATAACTCTTCCCGTTATGTTGGAAAAAGTGGCCTCATGTGGTAACTTTTCTCTGAGGTATACCTTACTTATTTTTCACTATAGCGCCTGTGATTTTACTCTTTGGATTTTAAACTTTGTTGATTTACGATTGGTGTTCATTGCAGGAACACCAATACCTTGACTAATTTTTTTTTTTTTCTTTCTCTGCTTCTGCTTCATTATTTTTTTAGGATAATTGACGAAGATGAAGAGGTTGAAAGTGACAGAAATGTTAGCCACCTCCCAAGTCTTGTCCTTTCTGACACAATGAAAACGGGTTTGAAGAGGGAATTTGATGAAGTCTTCACAAAGAAGATGATTGAGTCTATGTAAGTTATGGTGCATAACATTTCCCCTTAACTGATCCAATACCTGGGAAAGGGTTCTCCTCTTAATTCATACAGGAGAAATAGGGACCACATTTTGAAACCTCTGGTTTATCTGTTTCTCTAAATTACTTGGACACAGCATGGAGACCTAGGTAACAGAAAATGACATGTCAAATGAGTAACAATTGAAATAGTTATCACAAAGCCCACAAACCATAACACAGCCTTTTGGGACCACTTTGGAATATTTAGCTCGTTTTGTTTAGGGAGTGGGAATGTTACTGTGTAGCCTAAGCTAGGTTCAAATTCACCATCTTGCTGCCTCCACTTCTTTAGCTCTTGATTTCAAGTATAATTTAAGCCAGGCATGGTAGTTTATGCAGTTAATCCCAGCAACACTCAATAGGCAGAGGTATTAGTTTCTAGCCTGTCTGAGCTACATAGTGAGATTTTTGTCTCAATAAAAGGGGGGGGATGATAAACAATCAAATGATAACATAGATTTAAGATGAAAACAAAAAAAAAAAAAAATAGGTAGTAGGGTGACTCATGATGAAGTACTTGCCATGCACCTGGGTTCCATCCTCAGCAACACAAAGAAAAACAGAAAATAAGTTCTATAGCTCAGTTAACTGGTTTGTTGTATTTTCAGAGTAAAAACACAGAAACAGCAGGTGAGAAAACAGGCAGGCTTAGGGTAGGGACTAGTGACTAAGGGGAGAGGTTGAGGGAGGAAACAGGGCCGCAAACACAGGAGCCTGCCAAGCAAAGTGGCAGACTGGAGAAGAGCTCTGCCTAGTGTGGAAGGTCTCAGTTCTCAACTGCTATGCAGAATAACAGGCAAGCTATAAAGTACATGGAAGTACTGCCTGGGAAACCTAGACTTAATACGCGCTGAGGGTAAGTTTAGACTGAAAAGGGCTCTTGGGACCCAGACCTCAATAGTGCTGGGCACAGGCAGAGTGAGGGCAGTTCAGCTACTGCTTGTGGGAGAGGCAGAGGGTTTTCCAGTCAGGCCCTAGCTTAAGTTTATGATTAACTACTCAGCCCTGAGGGTGTGTAAATAGTGTAGCCACTATGAATGCAGGTCGTCCTGCTCAAAGTAGTGTCTGCTGCTCTTAGTAGTTTTCCAGAATGGGGCCTTTGAGACTATACTTCATTGTAACTTTTTTTTCTTTTTTATTTCTGGATCCCAGAAGATTTTCTATATTCAGGGTAAGGAATTTTTTTCTGTTTTGGAGATAAGATAGGTTCTCATGTAGCCCAGGCTAGTCTAAAACTTCTGGCCCTCCTGCCTGCACATCCCAAGTACTAGAATAACAGACACTATTCCCAGCCATGGATGGGAAAAACACATGATTATACTTATCTAGTATAATTGTTTGGTTTAACTGCAAAGCATTCTACTTCATAACTATATGAAACAGTTCATCAGAAATTAATATGCTGATCCAGGATTTCTTTTTTATTTATAATGATTTAATATACAAGTCACCCACAAGGCTAGGGAAATAGGGTAGTACTAGAACAGTTTGCTCAGTACCACAAATCAAAACAAAAAACTGTAGTCATGCAAATCTATTCATTAAGAAGGTGTCTGTGTGTGTTATTATAGCTAGTGATGTAGCTCGGCCTTATATGAGGAGGCCTTAGTTCCACTCCTAATTGTAGTATTAAATTAAATCTGGGGACCTTCTTTCTTTGTTTTTGTTGTTTGAAACAAGACGTCTCTGTATAATCCTGCTATTCTAGAACTCCATATGTAGATGTGGCTAGTCTTCCGGCCTCTATCTCCTGAGTGCTAGAATTAAAGGCGTGTACCATTACAACCCGCTGAAGGGCCTGGTATTTGCTTGGATGTTTGTATTGCTGCTATTTGTGATTTAAAATATAATAGGGCTGGTGATATCACTAAGAAGTGGGACCACTTAAATGTGTGAGGGCCTGGCTTCAATCTCTAGCACATCAGAAAAGATAATTACATATGGAACTGTGAAACTTTACGTATTTGAGGACTTGGGAATAATACTCACTCCTAGAAGATGTAGTGCTCTTGCAGAGGACTGGAGTTTGATTCCTGACACCTACATCTGGTGGCTCCAGGGGAACTTAAGCTTCTAGCCTCCTTAGTCACCTACTGCACATGTTCATATCCCCATACAGACACAAACACACATCCACATGATTTTTTTTTTAATTTAAGTCCAGTTTGAATTCTCCTAAACATCTCTAGCTCTCTTTTAAAACTACAAAACATGAGTAGCTTCACAATTTGTGTATCCTTGTACAGGGCTATGCTAACCCATATCATTCCAAGTTTAGTATATCTGCTGCTGAAGTGAACACTTTATCTTTTTTCAATTAAGAGAATTTATATAATGAGAACTGATGAAACACATCAAGATCAAAATAACAGTGAAACCATACAGTAGGTAAATGGGTAGAGATACAAAAGTACAGCAGAGAATGGCACTTTGAGGGCCACTAGATCTTAACTGGAAGGTGTTAAGTAGTGAGTGGGAGCTTGTTGATAGAGATTTGAATGTCCTAAAGTTTTTTTTTATAGAAATCTGTATTTCACATCTCAGGAGTCGTCCTTCTATGGAACTTGTACTCTGGAAACCTCTCCCTGAACTCCTTTCTGAGAAGCCAAAGCCATCGTCTAACCCTAAGAACTACATGGGAGAGAGCCAAACGAAACGTACAGTTGCCGGCACTGCCTTTCCTCAGAGAACTGAAGTGTTGCTGGAACCTCGGCACACAGACACGCCACTTTACCATAGTCTGGAGACAGCTGCTGGTACAGAGGAAGAGATGGAGCTCTAGAGACCAGTTCTGCTCCAGCTTGGCAAGTTCTAGAAGGCTCCTGTGTTCAGTAATGAGCCTGCCTGTATAGTATAGGGACCTGAAAGTTTTATGAAACGGGTGTAATATCTCCACCTGTGATTTGGGGTGGGACTGTCACTGTGGGTAGCCATTTATTGAATTCAACTTTTTGCCAAGGAAGCTTATCTCAAAGGAAATGCAGTTTTCTAGCAGGCTTATCCAAGAAATGTTACAGTTTCTTTAAAGACAACCATAGACGCTGGATGTGTTACAGTGACTGAAGTCATCTGTCACATGTTGAAGCCATTCATTCTTAAGATGCTTATAAAGAGGAATGCTCCTAATTCCCCTGCACCCTGACAGCTGAGTCATGTATTGAGCTTCTGGTAGTGGTAACTGTACACATCAGGAGCGGGAGGGAAGAAAGCAGTAGTTTGAGTCTCTTGCAAAGGAATTAAACAGGCAAGGAAACGTGTGTTGGCTTCAGGTCCGTGTAGCCATTATTACTCAAGCAGTAGCCATTGGTCTGCTTTAATGACTGATAAGCTCAGTTGGTCAGTGATGTTTACACCTCAATTAACTTTAATTGATTAAAACAGTGTGAGGTAACCTTTCTGTAAATTGTCTGTGAAAGAAGTGTCTTTTCATGAATCTTGAGGACAAACAGTGTCAGCCAAACCCAGCATTGATAGCTTCTAGAGTTTAAAAAGGGAAGGTTGTACTTGTATCAGCAGGTTGAATTTTTTAATGTTGGATTTGAAAACAGTGAATTAGCTGAGAATAAATGGGCAAATATCTTGGAGGTTTACTGAAATAGCTCATTGTCTTGTGCTTAAGTTATCGACAGTAAGCCTAAAATTTAGTGGAAGATGGCCTCCTACCAGCAGGAAATCTTTACCCTTTGAGTACCAGAACCAGGCTCAAGGTTTTCTTTGGGAATAACCAGGGTAAAAGTTTTTAATTTCTCAGGAAGAGCTCTTCAGCATGGCAGGGTGTGTAATGAAGGCTTGGCAACTCCTTCAGTGCTGTAGAGTAGTCCATGTAAGATAGCAGGGGGGAGTATGGCACCTCTTCCACAGCAGAGCACCTCAGTTCAGTTTTCACTTTGTGGGTTTCTTCTTCCTTTGTAGGGGAAAAATGAAAAGGTTTATGCTGAGTAGAGGTGAATTTTTTAGAAATTAGCTTCCAGGCATTTTGCAGCCCATGCGGAAATCCCTCCCATGGATGGCATAGGAGTCATAGTCTGTTCAGTGGACTTCTTGCCTATTGTTCTTGCTCTCTCTGTTTCTGTCTGGATGTCAGGAAAAGATTTAATGTTTAATATTTAAACAAAATAGTTATGTCTACACAATAAAATTGCTCAAGCTTCGAAACCAGTATTGAAACCAGTTGGAAACCAGCTAATTGTTTCTTCATCTCAGACTCAGAGGTGAAAGAAAACGGTCTTCTGTTGAAATGTGCAAGTGTTTAACTCATGTCACTTGAAAACTCCTAGCTTGTTTAATGGGACCAACTAGTAAAGTTTATATATAGCCTTAAAGAATTCTCTGTGCCAGGGAGTTTTAGTACAGTGTAGAAGCAAACTGCCCAGAGTTTGGAGTTAGCCAGTGTGAGAATGGGAAGGAAGTGGCAGCTTTCCAAAAGGCACAGAACACCAGGCAGGACTGCCTCTTATCAATTTGGTAACCACTGGAGAGAAGATATGGTTTTTAACAAAGAACAGAACTCTTCAGGAGCCCTTATCTGACATGATCTTTATTTCTGCAGGAAAGTGATGTTTCACAGTCGTTTTTGGACTTACCTTCTTTCACATGTTTGTACAAAAATCATCCCTCTTCATCCTTGTGGTGCTGACTCAACAGACTGTCTCCACAGCCCCGATGCCTCTGCAGTCTATTTCCTTTTCTAGCATAAGCCTTTTGCTTTGCCTTAAGGTTTTCCTAAAGAATTAACAGGTCTTTCCATCTTGTATAGTTTTTGGAACATGGATCAGACATTGGCTCAGTATGCTAATGTATGAAGGTCAGCAATTATCTAAAGCAGGTGAGCTTCAATGAACAAATGTGTTTCTCTGAGTTTGAGGTGGGTGTGTTTGGGGGATGTTTATTTTTTAGGTTCTTGGTTTGGTTTTTTTGTTTTGTTTTTGTTCTTAATATGAAATATGAGAATCTAGTTCTCATAATTTAAATCAGTTAAAAAGTGCTCATTCTTGAAAAGATTAAAAAAAAATGTAAAATTTAGAAACAAGTAGGACAGGACTTAGAATAACTGCAAGGGGAACATTAACTAGAAGGTCCATTTGCTACTCTGGATCTGGACCCTGACTTTAATAGTAACAAGAATAGTACAGAACTCAGAACATTCTGGAAGATGGTGTCAATTTTACTTTAAAAATGAGAACCTGGTTTTTCTGTATTTTATTATTTTCAATAAAAGTCAAGTGTTTTGAACTGTTTAAAGTATCTGTAATCCTGTACACATGGAAATGAAATAGTTTTGTTTTGTTTTCTTGCTTTCCTTTAAATTTTAATTAAGGCAGCATTCCTATCAGTGAAAAACTTGTCCTGAAATTTGATCCTGTTAGGTTAAAAGTGAGCTGCTTGTAAAGTCTTTGTAAATATGCCAACTGCCTATGAGTCACTTCTGGGGACCATGCAATGCTGCCCCCTGTGACTGATTCTTTAGTGTCCATATGTGGAACTGGAGGGCTTAGAACCTTTAGAGATAGATTAGGCAAGGTCTGTGATGTTGGTGCATGTTGTTCCTTTGCTAAGAGCTGACAGGTCACTGGGTGGCAGTATTGCCTGCATATTTGCAGTGTTCTTTGATAACCAGATCTCTGAATGGTGAGGCAAGGAGTTTTATCTTTGGGTTGCAGTTGCAGAAAACAAGATGCTATTTTATTTTAACCAAATTTTGAAAACCATGGTAAAAGAAATCTAACGTAACAGGATGAAAATAAATATTAGAATAGATGGTGACAGTTCAGTATCTAACCAGCTCATTGGATCCAGGGTTTGAGTACAAGATGAATAGATAATCAAGGAAATGTAAGTTTATGTGTATTGGTTTGGTTCTCTGTTAGTCACCTAGTTCCTCAGACTAGCAGTGGTATTTTAGAGATGCATTTTGAACAGTGCTGAAACTTCAGACTCCTGCAAGATGCTGCTGATGTTGACTTCAGCACTAGTTTGGGGGTAAGCCAGTCATCCTACTTCGTGAATGATAGGAGTCAAGAGGGTTGCTAGGGAAGAGAGAGTTTTCTTCAATGCTATAGCCACTGGTAAGTTGCCTATGCTACAGTAAACCATTACCTACCCGTGCTCATACAAGCAACCTTAATTAAATTCAGTGGAATACATTCATACAAGATAGAAGGGGGCCATTATTGGGAAGAGAGGGTTCAATGGGAGGAAGGGAGATGAAGATGATGGGGGGTAAATATGATTAAAACACATAAATAGGAGATTGTCAAAGAACAAATATATTTTTTTTTTAGGTCAGAAGAGTAAAACATAATCCCAGCATTTGGGGAGGTGGATGAAGGAAGACTCCCAAGTTCAGAATCATTGTGTGCTCACCATTTAGTTTGAGCTCAGCCTGGGCTGCATGAGAACCTGTTTCAAACACACAGGGTCTGGAGGGGATGAGTCAGTCAGTAAGGAGTCAGTAAGGTGCTTGGCTTGCAAGCAGGATGACCTGAATTCAGATCCCTAACACTCATTTTAAAGGGGTGGGAGTGCATGTCTGTCATCCCAGCACTTGGGAAGGAGGATCCCTAGAGCTTGTTGGCCAATCAGTCTACCTGAATTTGTGAACTCCAGCTTCAGTTTGAGATCTTGTCTCAAAAAATACGGTGGATACTGATTGTACCAGATACCTGATGTTGACCTCTGGCCCAACATTTGTACCCGTAGGAATACATACCTATACATGAACATGTATACAAAAATATATCTTCTAAAGTCACAAGGGTAAAGATAGAGTGTAAGTTTCTAGGAGACAGAAATAGAACTGATACTTTGAAATACTCCTGAAGTAGGCCATGTGTCTGTTGTTTAGCTCCATCTCATCTAATAGAAAAGCAAGGAGGCATATGCATAGCTATTTTGTGAGGCCCAGGGATTTTGCCTGCAACCTTCACTTGCACCTTTGGTCTGAATTTTGATATAACACTCCATTTAATAGATTATTTGGTTTCATAAAAAGAATGTTAATTTTTAGATCTAGCCAGTTTGGGCTTTCAGTATGAAAATGTCCTTGAAAACCAGATGTCTTCTCAAAGCTGATTGTGTCATTTTTGGCTTTCTGTGGAGGAAATGAAACCCTGAAATCTCTGTGTTCTGTCCTTTTGGCACAGCAGCAACTTCTTCAATGTGATATTAAATATAAATGATTTGAGTCTTAGTCTACAAATACTTGTGCTCTTCTGGATGGAGGCAAGCATATCTTCCTGTATAAACCGTAATAGTCTTGGTCCTCCAGAGTGAAGAAGGTGAGATAGTTTTCAGTCACAGGGCAACTGTAGATAGTCATTAATGTTCACAACACTGGCACTCAGTCTAAGTGACCTTGTGTTGCTGAGCACTGGATTGGCCTGACAGATTTACTGTCCAGGTCCTATCCAGACTTGCCCTCAAGTGTTATGTGGAAACCTCTCCTGTCATAGCAGTCAACCCATGATCTGGATTTGTCTGCAGCTGTAGCCTGCCTGAGCCTGCTGACTGGATTCAGAATTCTTCTGTGAGTTTACTTTGATCACCCCAGAGTAATCTTAATTGGGAAGATATACACTTAAATGCTAAATGGGGGTGAAATTAGTTCATCTGCTTACATGGTTAAAATGAAGTTCTTTTTCATCTTTTAAGATTTCCCCAGACCAGAATGCACAGTAAAGGATGATGTCATTGTCTCTGGAGTTTGGTAGTTGATTTATACCCCTAGGCCTTTTCTTCCTGAATAGATTTGCCCATTAGTTTTGATGCTAGGGATGTAACCAAGGCCTCATGAATGCTAGACAAGCACTGCACTGAACCATACTCCCAGCCCAGTCTTGTGAAATAAGCCCCTATACTAAGATTCCATGAGGGAATTAAACCTTTCAAAGTAGATCCTGAGACAAAACTGAGCACCCAGTGCATAGAATGACACCGCTCAGATGTGAAGTACATGTGACTTAAAGTCGTGTTTGGTCTTTGAAGATAACACTGTCCCTCTTTCCAAGTTGTAATTATCTGTCCTCTTGGGTTACTCAGGTGAAACGTGTCAAGAGTTGAAACCAGGGAGTCTGATGCTCCCTGATCAGGGCAAATCTTGGTATTTGATAGCAAAGCAATAGTTGAGGAGACCCAGCTGTAGCTCAATAACATTTGCCCAGCATGCAGAGATCTTAGGTTTAATAACTCAGTACTGCCCACCTACCTACCATCACTACCAAAACAGATGGTTAGGATTCTACTTCTGCCACTTAGTAGCTGTGACATTGATCAACTGTCCTGAAGAAACTGCCTTAAAATAAAATGGAGGCATTCATGACAGGAGTTGAAGCAGGTAGTAAAGTGTAAAAGCTTTCAGTGACCTTAAAAAGTGCTGTGCGCTGGGTGGTGGTCGCGCCACACGCCTTTAATCCCAACCCAGCATTCAGGAGGCAGAGGCAGGTGGATCTCTTGAGTTTGAGGCAAGCCTGGTTTACAAAGCTACAGAGAAAAACCCTGTCTTGAGAAAACAAAAAAATAAATTATATATATTAATATAATAATAATATAAATAATAAAAAGTGCTATGCTCACTTTAGTTGGATAAATGACTCTCCTCTAGCAAACAATGAGAAAATACAGTAGCCCTAGAAATCACAGAACAAGGCTGCTGCGTTGCTTTTTTAATTGCATGGGTAGTTTTAAATAAATGGAGAAAGCACCTTCCAGAAGTTACACTAGCAAGAAGATTCCATCAAGCATTTACATAGTAAATTTCTATAATTTTACAAAGATTCTTGATCTTCACTTGAACTGTACATAAGGATAAACAAACTCCCTCAGGTTGGTGTTTGTCTGCTTGTAGAAGTAAACTAAAACCTGGGAAGCCAAGAGCAGGGAAGAGAAATGATCAAAGGCCATTCATAAACCCCATGTCCACTTTAGGACATGTCAAGAGGCAGGTGTGCAGGTGCACACCTGTGTAAGCCAGCACTTGGGAGATGGAGACAGGAGGGTCTAGAGTTCCAGCCTAGCCTCAGCTATATAGTTTGAAGCCAACCTGTCAAATGACCCTCCTTGTATTGGACAAACTACCACCTTTAAGTTAAAACAATCTTAAAAGCTGTAGTCCTGAATTACAATATTTTTGAATACCTTAGATGGCTGGGTGTCAAAAGACAATACTTGGAAGTCATCTATGAGGTTTAAAAGAATACTTTAGAGGAATCTTTCTCTGCTATCCTCTAGGCAGTGTAATGGTCAAGGAAAGGGCCCAGTGTTGGGTGGCTCTTTAGACACTAATTAGCTGAGGAAAGAGTTCATTGGCAAAAGTGTCCTCCCAAGAATGGTCTATACCAAGTGGAGAAGACATATCACTGAAGGGAGAAGGGGAGCCCTCATATCCACAGTCACTATAAGCATCCAGCAGGCAGGAAGATGGTTTCAGACAGTGGCTGGATGAAAGCAGGTCTGAGATGCCCGGCTCTGGAATGAAGTCTTCTTCCAAAGGTTCTTTCTTCACTGAGACAATGAGTTCAGGGGGATCTTCTGAAGAGCTGAGAGGTGCTTCCTCAATTTTCACTACCACATTAGTTTGGCTCTCTGTCTCAGAAGGGATCTCTAAGACTAGAGGCTTGGTGTATACATGGTCAAAGCGAATGAGTTCATTAATGGCTTCCAGCTTGGCTGATGAGGTCCCCACTGACAGAGAAAGGGAGGCTGGTAAGGAACTAGGTCCTGGGTAGACCTCTGGGAGTTCCTCCAGATTGGCAGACTCTGGGGATGGACATTTGAAAAACATGACAGGGTCCAACTTGTCCAGAATGCCCAAAAGGATATCAGACTGCAAGAGGTAAAACAAAAAAGTTCACTATTAGAATGAATGTGGTAGTCTACCAGGAACACTTAGTACTAATGAGTTCCACAATGTCAATTAGGCCTTATGCTCTCAGAACACAGTACCCACTCACCAAACCAGCTTCTTCTCACTCCATGATCTAAACCACTGAAAATTAAAGTGACTGCTCACCCCTAATCCTACCAACACTACCTTCTCTTTCTCCATTTGCCTGGCTAGGCATGTCACACCATCATATAGATACTACAGAATGAGCCAATCTTACACAGCACTTTAGTAAGGCAAAACAAGCTCTACCTCGGAGTCTGAAGAGTCAACAGTGTCAGAATCCATGGGAAGATGTTCTGGGGAGGTGACAACTGGGCCTGCACCTGCTGCAGAGGTGCACGTAGTCTGAGTGCTGCGGACTCAGCAGACCCGGCCACCGGCCTTACTCCATTTCCCTGGAAGGAAAGACCAAAGTGAGGGGACAGCCAGAAGTCTCCAAGGAAATGCACACCACGCTATGGGAGGTGGCTCAGCACAAGCCTGCTTGTTATGCAAGTACCCATGTAAAAAGTGGAGCATGATAATTGCAGAGACATGAGGATCACCAGGGTTTGCTGGCCATCAACCTAGCTCCAGATTTGTAAAATAATCTGCTTCAAAGGAATAAGGTGGGGAGCGATAGATAGGGCAAGATGTCCAGCATCTTCCTTTCGCCTCTACATTTTGCATAGATGTGTACAAACCCACACTCATGTACACAAATACCATGTCTATATAACTACACCAAATAAAGTAGTACATGCCTGTATCTTAACACTTGGAAAGGAGAAACAAGGTTATCAGCTACAAACCAAGTTTGAGACCAACCTGGGCTACATGAGTGTATCAAAAATAAAAGTCCAGGAAACAAGCCACTCCCCAGCGCCAGGGAGGCTATGGCAAGAGGATGATGAGTTCAAGGCCAACGTGGATTGTATACAGAGAGACTTTGTCTCAAAACAAGACCAAAAGCCCACCAAATCTGACCTTGCAGTCTCATTCTATTTGATGTCTGCATGTATAGCTTGTTGGCTATTGGTGTTAGCACTTGTTCTGAGAGAACTATGTAAATTGAATTACTTGTATTATTAGGGCTTAGTAGCACTCCATTACACACTTGAAGAATGAGTATCACTGAAGAATGAACACATTGCCTGTTGGAAATGTGGAGAAACTTAGGGGAAATTTTCAAGACTGATCATGTGGCACATGTCTGTAATTCCACTACTTTGGAGGCAGAAAAACTGATGCAAGTTCAAAGACCAGCCAAAATTAAGAGATTAAGAGTCTGTCTCAAAAAAGAAGGAAAAGGAAGACTTGATCAGAGGTTGGGAACACAAATACAATCCGTTCATGTCACAACCAGGTCTCACAAGATTTACCTTGGACTCTGTCTCTGGAGCCTCTTCAGTAGCCAATATATCCATTCCCAATCGAGTTCTTAACTCCTGGTTCTCAATCACAAGGCCATGAGTTTTCTCCCGTAAAAGCTGATTTTCTAACAGAAGTTTTTGGTTCTGTAAGAAAATCCAGAAAAGGCTATTAAAATGTGATTTGTTACAGTTGGTTTTCTCATTGATCTCATAAATTCTATGCATATGCAGTTGTTCATAACTATTGTGCCACTGGTGGTTAATGGTATAGCACAGTTAGTAGAATGCCTGCCCTAATATGAACCCTGGGTTCAACCTCCAGCTCTGCATAAAACTAGTATGGGTGGCTCATGCCTGTAATGCCAGCACGTGGGAGATAGCAGCAGGAGGAACAGAGACCCAGGGACATCCTTGGCTACACAGCAAGTTAGATGCCCACCAACATATGATAAATGAAACAGATGAAAATGTGGCACATATGCACAGTAGAATGTTACTTGGCTGTAAAGAAAATGGAAGTTGGCAGGAAAACGTGTAGATTTGTTAAGTCAGGCGGCTCAAACACAGAGGCAAGAGTTCTCTTGCATTGTAGATCTTACTCTGTGTGTGTGTGTGTGTGTGTGTGAGAGAGAGAGAGAGAGAGAGAGAGAGAGAGAGGGAAGAAGGGAGGGAGGGAGAAAGAGTGTGTGTGTGTGTGTGTGTGTGTGTGTGTGTGTGTGTGTGCATATAAATGGATGTAAATGTAAGCCAAAGCTATAAGTCCAAGAAAGGGTAAAGGATGCTGGGATGTGGGATATGGACATGTGCCCAGAAAGCAAAACGATACTGGGGGTGGGAGGAGTGTGGAGGAAATGGCAGGGAAGAACAATCAATCAACTAAAACAAGTTGCTTGAAAATGTCCCAATATTCTGTATGCTGAATATAGAACAAAGTGGGGGTGGTAGGCTATACCTAACTAACAAAATAGTTTGGGTTTTTTTTTTTTATACTCTTACTGATATGACCCACATTTCTTCTACGAACCAGCTGATGATTAAAACTTTAAAAAGAACAATAGCCCTTGCTCAGATTAGATAACAAGAGAACCCTAGAAGGGCGGAAGCTCTAGCGAGCTTTGGCAGAGCCAAGAGTACAGAAGGTTAAGCCATGATCTATCTGACCTAGCTAATCTCTGAGCAACTTCTATCGATAGTATCTAGCTGCCAGGAGTGAGTCATGTCTGCCTTCATCACCTATCTGCTAGGCTAGTTAAACTTTAAATGGCACTTTTTTTTTCTGGGGGAGGGGAGAGAGGGAGGGATTCGAAACAGGGTTTCTCTGTGTAGCTTTAGAACCTGTCCTAGAACTAGCTCTGTACACCAGGCTGGCCTCGAACTCACAGAGATCCCCCTGCCTCTGCCTCTCAAGTGCTGGGACTAAAGACGTGCACCACCAATGCCCGGCTTAAATGGCACTTTGAGTTGTATTCTAAAGGGCTGCGGCAGCTTAGGATGGGCAGGGAAGAAAGTATGGCCTAAAATCCCTTTACCTCTTCTTCCAAATCCACCACTTGCTGTTCCAGCTCGCTCATCCGGGCTTTCTTTCTATCTCGGGCAGTCTGCGCTGCTACTCTGTTTTTCAATTTCCTGAAGGAAGACAAGGAATATAACGGAATATAATATCACCTCCAGCTTTCCTGATTCTTCATTTGCAAATGTGGCCAGCTGGTGCTTTCCATGACTTTACAGAATAAGGATAAACAGTGGTAAACACATTCTGAGGCTCTTCCTCTCAAAAAAAGACAAAAACCACAGCTTTTCTGCCCGCGGGCCTTGAAGACTTGCTTCTCTTCCATGTGGCTGTCCACTCAAGCCTTACTTTACCACCAGGCAAACAGATTCCCGTTGCGTCATAACCATCTTCCCTCCCCCGCGGCTTTCTGGTTCCGATACTGTCCAACAGGCTCCCTGAAGGCGGCCGGGGCGCTACCAACCATCCCTCCCCAAGATCGACTCGGGCTGCCAGAGGCTGGTGACTCGGTGGTTCCCAGTGCTGAGCGAGCGGCTGCAATGACAGCCAGAGTGGACCCTGCCCTGGGACCCCCAAGAGCAAGCATTCACGGAGGACTGAGTGTCAGACACCAGTGTTGGCCTCTCCCGACAGACTGAACAGACCTTCGGAGGGGCTGCCACCTCAGCTCCGCGCCTCCCTCCAGTAGATACCAGAGGCGAAGCTGCTCACCCCACGGAGCCCTCCCAACCGCCACACCAGAGTTCCACGCCCGGCCTTGCCGCCCCGCCCGCCGGGCCCACCTCCGCAGCGCCTTCTCCTCCGGGCTCAGGTGCGTGAGGCGCTGCCGCTTGCGAGCCTGCGGCGCCCCGCTCGCCTCGGACCCTGCTGCCCGTGAGCCCGGAACCATGAGTGGCAGCGCCCGGCCGTCCGCGGCGGGCTGGCCCGACAGGAGCAGCACTTTCGGGGCCGCGGAGGCCGAGTTCGGGGACGCTGCCACCACCACCATGGTCAGGAAACGTCTACGCCAGCGCCGCCACCGCCCCCGCCCCGTAGCCGCTAGCCGCGCCCAGCCTTTCTAGGGTCGTGGCCGTCTGCGATAGGCCCTCTCCGCGTGACGCACGGCTATTCTCCGCGCCTATTGGTTCTGCGGGCCAGAGGGCGGGCCCAGGCGGGCGGGGCGGGTGTCCAGCGTGGCTGCACAGCTGTCGGCCTGGCGAGTTGGGCCTGAGGGCGAGTGGACAGCGGAGACCGGGTTATTGGAGGCCGGGGTCCTCCGCAAACGCGTTCCCACCCCATCTCTGGGAATGCCAGGCTTTTCTCGCTGGCCAGATTTCCAGAGTGAGTCTCACAGATCTTTACCCCAGCCTGACCACATTTTAATGTCCAGCGCCACGTCGGCCCCCAGAGCAGTGGAAAATCGAACCCAAAGCATATCCGGCTTGGAATTAGCGGACGCGCGCACGCGCGCACACACACACACACACAAATTTTGCAGGAGTTAGCGGACACATATACAAACACACACATACACACAATTTTTGCAAGATGAGTCTTTGGGAAAGGAGACAATTTCAAATCTAAGTGTAGTCGGGTATGATGATGCTCGCCCGAAGTCTCAGCACTTTGTTTCCAGTTTGAGGACAGCCTGGGCTACATAAGGAGGTCTGAGCTAGCCGGAGTTATTCTTTTAAAAAAAGAAAAATAACTTTAAAAGAAAACACCAGAACATTGTTTAGCACATAGTAAAGGGTTGATAAATAATGTCTGCACAGTGGGGATACATGTGGTTTCGTTTTGCTTATATTTCTAAACTCCCTGGTATGAGCTTAAATCACCATCTTTGCCTTTGTTTTGCTATGCTACAGCCTGAACACAGAACCTAGTGTTCTACACTCAACTATTCCTTCAGCCCACTTCATCTATGAAATTAGAGATACCGCTAAACTGTGTCCCAGCCTTGACATTATTAGCATGTCTTTCTTTGGCAAGTGAAGGGGGATAGGATGCAGGGATATTAGGTGTCCTCCTCTGTTGCTCTCAGCCCTATTCTCTCTAGGTAATGTCTCCCGCTGCACTTGAAGCTTGCCCTGGGGGCTGTGCTGGCTGGCCATCAAGCTTCTCTCCAACACTGGTGTTATAAGCAGGCTCAGCCATGCTAGACTTTTCACTTGGGTGCTGGAATTCGAACCCCCAATCTTCATGTTTGTGCAGCATTCTTACCCACAGAGCCATCTGTCCAGCTCCTACATAAATGTCATTTTTATGAGGAGAAAATAAACTGTTCTATGTGACAACTGAATTGGGTTTTACCTGGGCCTCGGGGAAAGTCAGTCAAATGGCTAGAAATGCCTTCCTTTTTTCCTTCTTCTTCTTTTTTTTTTTTTTTTTTTTTTCTTTTTTCTTTTTTCTTTTTTCTTTTAGACCGTAGGGTCACCAGGTCCAGTGGCTCTACTTTAAGGAGGTCAGCCAGTTCTTGTGGAAGAGGAGTCACCAGGCAGCTGCAAGAGAGCAATTCAGACTCAAGATTATTAAACAGGGGAAACTACTGACAACCCACAGATGCACCTCATTTTCTGGAAGTGATGACAAGTGGTAAGCTCCCTGGATCATAAACCAAAACCTTGGCAAGGAGACACTACTTCATGCTCCATGCCTGGCGTGTCTCTGGTTCTAGGGGTGCAAAGGTGGGAAGGCGTGCCAAGCCTCAAAGAGTCTAAGGAAAGGTTCAGGAGTGTGGAATCAGATTAGTTCTTCCAAACAAGGTGGTCCTCCAGGGAGAAGTAAAAGCAATGTCTGTTTCATCCACCCTTTAAAGAAAGCAGTGGTTCCCAGACTTCCTAATGCCACTACCCTTTAATACAGCCCCTCATGTTGCGACTCCAACCATAAAATCATTCCATTATTAATTCACAACTGTAATTTTTCTACTGTTATGAATCATAATGTGAATAGCTGATATGCAGGATATCTGATAGTCGACCCTTGTGAAAGGGTCATTTGACCCCTGCTCCCCCCAACACACACAAACACACACACACACACACACACACACACACACACACACACACACGGGTCACAGCCCACAGGTTGAGAAGCATCGCTTTAAAGAAATACAGTGTTTTTTATTCCCGGAATAAAAAAAGGGCTATGAGTCCCTTTTCTCTGGCCATACTGATGAGGGAACACAATGACCATTCCTTTAAATAGGCAGGTCCAGCTCAGGGTAGAGGCCCTTCTGAAGAGCAAGAAGCCTGCCTTTCTTAGGCTGTGAGCTGCTGGGTGCTAAAGAGCCTCCAGTGACAGGAGGTTCACTGCTGCCTGTGAGCTCTTGCCAGAGAAACCCTTGGAGCTCTGTTGGTAGAAATCCGTGTAAAAGGACCTTGTATATCTGTGAGAGGCTCTAAGGAAAATCATGTAACTATGGCATACACTCTTCTACTTATTAGGATTTATTAACGCCAAAAGGATGTCTGGAACTGGGCTAGCAGTCCCAGAGGAACACTGAAACTCAAAGCTTTGGGAGCTAAAGAGATGACTTTGTCAGTCAAGGCCCCTGATCCTGAAAGGTGACAATCTGAGCCGATCCCTGGAGGCCACATCAAGATGGAGAGAAGCAACTGCACAAAGTTGACCTCCGCCACACATGCCTGGTCACATCATGTGTCCACAAACACACTGGGGATGACGATGAATAAAAACCATTGGGCATAAAAAGAAAACGCGGGGTTGGGAATGTAGTTCAGGGGCAGAGCGTTTGCTTAGCAGTCATGGAACCCTGCATTCACTTTCTAACGCTGCCAGGAAAAAAATAAAATAAAAACAGAGAAAGAGCAGGGGAGGGAAGGAGGAAGAAACGAGAGAAATAAAAGGAATGTGAACGACTCCTTTAGGGCAAAGTGAGTAATTCTGTGGGTGGACAAAGTACAAGATGAGGGCAGAGGAGAAAAATTTCGTAGCTGTATTTTGGTCTTGGTTAATGGGGTAGAAGTGGAATGCGGATTTTTCACTCCCTCAGATATTTTTCAGGGCTTTTTATCTTTCTGGCAAACATTTCAAATCATACTGAGAACAGTAACTTGGCCCAGTGCAGACTGCTGTTTGTGAAATCTTCACCAGTTAAATGCAAACACTTGAATGGTTTCATATCCTCTGTGCAAGATTAGCTAGATAACTCTTTCATAAGAGACCATTAATGTTTTAAAGCATCCACAAGACACAACTGATTCGAAGTAGATAAACTAAGTCCTCAGTCTTGTGACACACAAGAAGCAGTGATGGCCAGTAAAACATAAAGTCAAAGACAAGTCACAGGGAAGGCTAGAGCTGGGGTCAATTATCTGAAACTACAGTGGAGGAGAGATTTGGTAGACCTTGACAAGCCATGGAGCACTTGAAGTGTAGCTGCTCTGAGGGCACTTCCCTGCACCCTGAAAAGTAGTTAAAGCCACCAAACGGTTTAGAGATGTTGAAATCTGTGAATCTTACTGCAATTAAAAACAAAACAAACAAAAACAAATCAGAGCCAGGTGGTAGTGTGGCAACCTACTCGTAACAGTGGTGCACACCTATAACCCTGAGCACTCAGGAGGCAGAGGCAGGTGGATCTCTGTGAGTTCCAGGCCAGCCTGATCTACATAGTGGGTTCCAGGACAACCAAGGCTGATATACAAAGAAACTCCATCTGGGAAAAACAAACAAATTAAAAGACTGTGTAGGCTAGATGGGGGATATAGTTCAGTAGGAGAAGTGCTTATCTACCAGGCACCAAGCCCTGGGCTCCTGCCTCATTTGGGGAGAGGTTGATCCCAGACACTATTTACATAAATAAATGTGTTGTTTATAATTTTACCCTTTTCTTGATACCTCACCATTTAATGTAGTGCTTTTAGAACAAGGTTTCAATATGGTGGCAATGACTACTGTGGAAACAGACTGACTGGAAGATCCCTTGCTGCAAGAACTCCAGGCTAGCCTGAACCACACAGACATCCTGAAATTAAAATCACCACTCTTAACCCTGAGTCCTAGGATTAAAGGTGTGTACCACTTCCTCCTAGCTTCTTGCTTCTGAGATTAAAGGTGTGTGCCTGGCTTCTATGGCTTGTGGCTGACTTTGCTTTCTGAATCTTCAGGCAAGCTTTAACAATCATAATATATCAGCACATGTGTGAGTATTTGGCCTGCTTATATGTATGTGCACCACATGTATGTGATGCTGAGAAAGCTAGAAGAGGGCATCGTATCCCTGAGAGCTAGAGTTACAGGTGGTTGTGAGCAGTCATATATGTGTTGGAAACTGAACTTCGCATGGAAGACTCGGAAGTGTGCCTAACCACTGAACCATCTTTCCAGACTTAACAGTGAATTCAATTTGACCTGTTCCTATAACCTCTCACACTGTGCTGGGAGCTGGGATGAGATCCAGGGTCTTGCACATACTTACCAGTGTTTCTACTACCAAGCCACAACTCCTGTTGTCTCCATCATTTATTGACCATTTTGATATTTCTAAATATATCTGGGTTTTGTTTGGGGGGGTTGTTTGGTTTTTTTTTTTTTTTTTTTTTTTTTTTAGTACAGGATTTCTTTGTGTAACAGCCCTGACTGTCCTGGAACTCACTCTGTAGATATCAGGCTGACCTAAAACTCAGAGATCCACCTGCCTCTGCCTCCTGAGTGCTGGGATTAAAGTGTGCACCACCAATGCCCAGGGTTTGTTTTGTTTTGTTTTGTTTGAGGAAATCTTTTTTTAATTTTTTATTATTTATATGTATGAGTGTTTTTTCTGCATGTATGTCTGTGTGCTACATGTGTTCCTGCTGCCTTCCAAGGCCAGAAGAATGCAACAGATCCCGTGGAACAAGAGTTAGAGACAGCTGTAAACCAGGAATTGAATCAGGATCATCTGATAGGGTAGCCAGTGCTCTTAGTCACTGAACTGTCTCCCCAGTCCATAAGGCTGTTCCCAGCCCAGATCCAGTCCTATGATCAGCCATTGTGCAAGCTCTGGGGATGGAACATAGGGCTTTGCATGTCCCAGATACACTCTCTGCTACTGAGCTACCCCTGAGCCCCAAAAGATCTTCCCTTCCTTCTTTCCTTCCATTTTAATTTCTTATTTTATTATTTAATGCATATGGGTAAACCATATGCACATGTCTGGTGACTGCAGAGGCTAAAGGGGAGTGTCAGAATGCCTAGGACTTAAGTTACAGATGGCTGTGAGCAGCTGGGAAGTGAACTCAGGTCCTCTGCAACCACAGAGGTCTCTTAGCCACTGGGTGTCTCTCCAGTCCTCTTGTACTTTATAAAACAAGATTTTACTATGTAACCCAGGCTGGCCTCAACCTCAGTGTGTAGCACAGGCTGGCCTCAAACCTGTACCAGTTCTCCTGCCGAACGAGGCCTCTCTGTCACTGGGATCATAGACATGTACCACCATACCCTGTTGGGGTTTGGTTTTTGTTTTTTTTTTGGGGGGGGGTGTTTGTTTGTTTTGGGGTTTTGTTTTTGTTTTTTTGTTTTTGTTTTTGGGTTTTTTTGGGGGTTTTTTTGTTTGTTTGTGTTTTTGTTTTTTTTTTTTTTGGTCTGTTTTTCTTTTTGTCAGTGCTGGGGATTAAGCCTCTGGCCTTTAATCCCCAGCACTGACCTCACTAAATATAACCTCACATTTCAATGCCTTCAGCATGCTATAAAATGTGTATATTTTCCCTGTTAAAAAAAAAACTGGAGATTTATTTATTGACAAAGATCTAGCACTAAGCGTGCTTATTGTTGCAAGAGTTTATGCTTCTTTTTATTGTTTATTTATTCATTTATTTGACAGTGCTGGTGGAATGCCACTGTTCCTACATTTTCTTAGTAGACAGATTAAAAAAAATAAATACACATTACTGTTTGCTTGCCAACATATATAACAAAGTGTCAATGCAGATAGCTGTATTTACTTCTGTATTGGTCAGCAGCACATGTTTTAAAACTCTGGGCTCACTCCATTAAGTCCAATTCTAACCCACATAAAAAGTTGTATTTTTGTTGTTTTGTTTTTGAGTGAAGGTCTTACTATGTAGCTCTGGCTGTCCTGAACTCACAGAGATCTGCCAGCTCAAACGGTATATTCTTACCTTCTCTCCTTTCTTGGAAAGATCTTATTTTTTATTTTCAGTTATGTTTATGTACTTGGGTATGAGCATGCAAATGTTGGTGCCCTAGAGGCCAGAGGCTTAGGATCCCCTGGAGCTGGAGTTATAGGCAGTTGTGAGCTGCCAGACCTGGGTGCTAGGGACCAAACTCTGCAAGACCAATGGTCATCAACTGTGAGCCATCTCTCCAACCCCCCCCCCCCCACACACACACCCCATCCTCTCATGTTCTTAACTCTGCTCTCTAACAATGAGACCATAGCCTTCAAGCTGAGTGTGGTGGCATGAGCCAAAAAGGCAGCCTGGGTACTGAGGGGAGGAGGGATCCTGTCAGGAGGGAGGGGAGGAGGGAGGGAGAAAGAGAGCTCTCATTAACCTTAATGTTCGTACTTGCTAAATAAATTCTCATGTTTGTGCATGTATGTAATCTATTATCAAGAGAACGTTCAATCTTCAGCCTCAGAAGGTGTGAACAGACCACACACACACACACACACACACACACACACACACACACACACGTGTTTAGATTACAGGTACCACTGTGACCAGACTCAGCAAACCCTTAGCCCTCTGAGCCTCAGTCCATAAATCTTCAGCTTTATTAAATGGATGGTGATGAAGTCTCACTTACCATGTATAGTACATACATTTCATTGAACAGGTTTAAAAGAATAACAAACAAAATTTTAATTGTTTTTAAATTTTATCACATTTTATTCATTTAAATTGGGTGGGTGAAGCATGCCACAACATGCATGCAGAGGTCACAGGACAACATGTGACCATCAGTTCCTTCCATGAAGTGGGTTCCAGGGACTGAACCCAGGTCCTCAGACTTGGAGGTGAGTGTTTTTACCCACTGAGCCATGTCACTGATGTTAGTTAGTTACCTGGATAGTTAGTTAGTTAGTTGCTAGAGCATAAACCCAGGACAGTGTACACACTAAACACATGCTGTACCCCTGACTTACATCTGCAGCCCCGAAGTTTTATAGTAAGATGTCGTAGTGGGCGCTGGAGACACGGCTCAGCATGGAAAGCACTTGCTGCTCTTGCAGAGATCATCAAGTGGTTCACAGCTCCCTATAGCTGCAGCTTTGGAAAGTCTGAGCTTTGCCAAGCTTCCCTGAGCACCCATCTATCTGCACATTCCCACACCAACACACAGACATGCACAAACAACAATAAAAACATGGTCCTTTTTTTACATAGTTATATGTGTACGGGTATTTGCTTACATGTATGTATGCGTACCACATGTGTGCCAAGAAGAGGAATACAGACAGTTGTGAGCTGCCGTGTGGTACTGGAACTGGACTCATGTCCTCTGCAAGAGCAGCAAGGCCCTGAGTTTGATATTCAGTGAGGTGGGGGTGGGGGGAATAGTGAGAGTTCAGTAGGAAGAGGGCTGCTTTAACGGGTGTAGCAGGTTCAATTCTCAGTCCCACATAAACTGCCCCAGGTGGCACATGCCTGTAAATCCTAGCATCCAGAAGGTGGAAACTGGAAGATTAAGCATTCAAGGTCATTCTCAGATACATAGTGAGTTTGAGATTAGCCTAAGTTACATAAGACTGCTGCCCTCAGCATATTCAAGCTCTGGCTTGGATCCAGGCACTTCCAATTTTTTTTTTAAATTCAAAAAAATGAAACAACACTCTTTGCTAATATTTACATTTATGACAAGACATTTTAGCTATCAAATTTAAAATCTATAGAGGTGTTAAAGAAAATGTGCGCCAGGCTATTTGTTAAAGACATTCAGACTTTACTCACTCTGGATTTGGGGTTGAGAAATAGATTCTGAAGCTGGGGAGAGAGACTGGGTCCAACGCCAAACACTGCATGGCCAAGTGGGGCTTTTCAGCTCAAGCAGCAGGGTGGAAACCAGAGGATGGAAAATTACTAAGAGGAAACTTCAAAGACGAAGGAGATCCTGGCTAAACCGACCTAACAGGATGTGTGCAGGCCGGCCAGGTGGCCAGCAATGACGGGTGGGGGTGGGGGAACCTGGAAGGGACAAGGAAGGGAGAGGAGCTGATGGCATGTTGAAGGTGAGCAGATATCCAAGTCACAGGTTCCAGATAAAGTGACAGAGAAGTGTTCTTGATGAAGCAAGATTTCTTAAGACCTAGAGGAGGGGTTGCACCCTGACTAAAATGTGGCCGGCCAAGCAAAGGATCTTTGTCAGGGGTCTATAGCATTGTTACATTGTTTAAGTGACTATGAGAACCAAATAATTTGAGATCACTGTTCTAGAAAAGCAGAAGCCAAACACTATAAGAAAGAAAGATCGGAAATGAAAGAATGAGGTACTGGAAGACAGAGGACAATAACAACAACAGAAACTATAACATCAAATTGAGACAAAAGGGGAGGCAGGGCAAGGGTGTATCTTAACAGAAGAGGACCTGGGCTCCATTCCCAGCACCACAAAAATAAATGAATGAATGAATGAATAAATAAAAAAGAATAACCACAAGAAATGAATAACTAGAAAAATGAGATAAATTGGTAAACATAAATTCAAATATGTAAATATTTTACAATAAATGTGAGGGCTGGAGCTATGACTCAGTGGTTAAGAGCACCGGCTGCTCTTCCAGAGGACCTGGGTCTGATTCTCAGCGTCCACATGGCAGCTCACAGCTGTCTGTAACCCCACTTTCTTCTGTCCTTCACAGGCACCAGTGGTGCACAGACATAGTACCTGAAGACAAAACATTCATACATCTAAAACAAGAATATAAATAACAAAAAAGTAAACAAATGTGAATAATCCGGTAGGGTGGCACATGCCTGCAGTCCTAGCAATCAGGAGGTGGAGGCAGGAAGATCAGGAGTTCAAGGCCATCCTTGCCTATGTTATGACTTCAAAGCCAGTTTGGTCTCTATGAGACCCTATGTTAAAAAACAAAAACAAAACAAGACAATGAAATGGCTTAGTAGATAAAGGTGACTGCCATGCATTTCTGATGACTCCAGTTTGATGCTTGGAATCCACTGTAAAAGAAGAGAAATGATGGCACAAAGTTGCCCTCTGACCTCTACACGTGAAACAGATGCACTCCACTACACACACAGACACATTCTCGCTTGCGCGTGCGAACGCGCGCGCAAGCACACACACAATAAATAAAACAGAAGAATAATAAAAAAAGTGAATTATAGTTTCTTCTTAAAAGAGAGTTTATTATATATTACATATAGTTATAGACCCCCATCCATGGTGGTAACACTCGGGAGGCAGAGGCAGGCAGAGTTCTGTGAGTTTGAGGCCAGGCTAGTCTACAAAGTGAGTTCCAAGACTGTTATGTACAGAAACCTTGTCTAAGAAAACCAAATAATAATAATAATAATAATAATAATAATAATAGCAGCATCTATTGCTCCTAGGCATCCAATAACACCAAGTTTCGGGGGAAAAGAGTTGTTTTATTTTGAGATGACGACTTGCTGTATTGCTTAGACTGCTCTCACAGACTTCTGCGTCAACCACCTAAGTAAGAAGTTAGGACTGCAGGTTTGCAACTCCACACCCAGCAGGGAATTAACAGTTTTGAGTGAATGCATCATCACCATCTTCTTCATGTTGCTTGGGCACATGCTAAGCACACACTCAACCACCAAGCTCCACCCTAGCCCTTTGGATGACGACCGAACTACCAGATTTCCTAAAAGATTCTTCCTTCTCTTTTCCTTTCTCTCATTCATTCATTTCTTTGAAACTCATGGTTTCACAGACCTCAACTTAATAATGCTTTTGCCTCTGCCTCCCAGGGCTGGGATTTCAGCATGCTCCCCCCCCCCCTGCCCAGCCTAAACATACTCTAAATGACAGAACATCCTTTAGATCACTCTGGGAGACTGGTGCCTAATACCATTCTCATGAAGGCAGAATTCAGCCTCGGGCTGGCTCATCTCGAACACAAAATGCTGGATATGCTCTCTCTACAGCACACTGACAGTGTTCTCAGTATAGTATTTACTGTCCTGTCCTAAGCCAAATCTACTCTGTTCATGGAGCTTATTTGAAAACACTCAACTGCCAGATTCTAGTGAAACTGAAGACAGCTGAGTAGTACAGTTTGAACCAATGTATCAGGAAGTTCCGAGACAGGATTCCAGGTAGAGGATTCCAGGAAGTTTATTCAGTGGCAAGGACTTTACCGGGAGCCTTTCACCTTTTGCCTATTGGCTTTACCTCCTTTCCTTTTTTCGTCCTGCCTGGAATGTTGACCTAGCTGCATAAACTGAGAGGGTTCGGCAGCCATTTTGCAAGTGTGAGAAAAGAAACCTCATGCATGTTGAAGAAGTGAGAGGAAGCTTGCCTGATTGCTTCATGGCTTCACAGCATGGCCATCTACCAAAGACTGGGCACTCCCACATCCCAGTTGCATAAGAACTGTAAAAACCAGGGCAGCTGGGTTCTTGTGACATGCCATAAAACACAGTCCTGTGATGGCTTCTCTGAACACTGTCTTTGTTGTTCTTAGAGGTGGGTTATCAGCACTGTGAGGAAAACTACACCTGAGTAGGACATCTGAAGTAGGTGGCCCTCAGACAGGAGCCTGTTTTCTGATACCAGGAAAGGGATGAGTCACTAAGCTGGAGTCCCTGTGGTGGGTGAGAAGAAAGGAAGAGATAATCACCTGAGGACTACTGACAACTTTTCCATTGTTGTTGCTGCTGCTGCTGTGTGTAGTTTTGCGTGTGTGTCTGTGTGTAGTATTGTGTATGTGTAGTGTAGTGGTGTATGTGTCTGTGGTATGTGATATGTTTGTGGTGGTGTATGTTTGTGGTGGTGTGTGTGTGTAGTAGTGTGTGTAATTGTTTTGGTATGTGTGTGGTGGTCTATGTGTGTGTGAATGGTGTGGTGTGTGCATATGGTGTATGTGTGTATGTGGTATTATATGGTGGTGTATATGTGGTGGTTGTGTGTGTGTGATGTTGTGGGGGGGTCTGCGTGGTGGTGTGTATGTATCAGTGGTGTTGTGTGTGTAGTGTTGTGTATATGTGTGGTGTGGGGGTGTTGTGTGGTGTGTATGGTATGTTGTATGCATGTGTGTATGAGGGATGTGTGTGTGTGTGTGTGTGTGTGTGTGTGCACTGACATGTGTGTATGCCCTCAAGCATGTGTTTACAGGAGTATGTGTTGGAAGGCCAAGGACTGGCATCTGGTCTACACTACACTACACTGAGTACTGACCCTGTGTCAGAAAATAAATGATAAGTAAAATATTTTAGCTTGAGATTTTTGTTTTCTTTTATCTTCAAGAATATTTTTCTTTAAAAAATGTATCACACGTATCTGTTCAGTTGTGTGAGACTGGACAGCAGGCTTTCACACCTATGCCCGGTGGAGTGTGGAGGTCTAAAGCAACCTGCAGGAATCAGTTCTTTCTCCTTCCCATGTAGGTCCAAAATATTAAACTCATGTCATCAGGCTTGGTGACAAGCACCTTTACCCATGGAGCCATGTTGATAGCCCAAGACCATTTTGTTAATGAACTTGTAACATAACTGGCTTTATGAGGTAAACTAATGAGGAATCCTAATATGGTAGAATCAAAGTAAGGCACACTCTGGGCCTGAGTCAGCACACTTGCACATCCATTTACTGTTTACAGCATTCTTGTTTGATGTTTTTAGGGAAGCATGCACTATCTCTGCAGGCAATCTTGGTTTGGCCAGTTGTGTTGAAGTCCCTTGACTCTCCATCATTGGAAAAGGCAAGCCAGATCCCAGAGCAAGTGGTTTCTCTTTCTTCTTCTTCTCCTCCTCCTTCCTCTTCTCTCCCTCTCATGCATTTTAAATTCCCTGTCTTTCCAGCCTGTTTCATTTTCATTTTATTTCTATTTATTTATTTAGTTAGTTAGTTTGCAGAGCTAAAGATAAAAGCCAGGTTCTCTCCCAAGCTAGGTAACTACTCTGCCACTGAGCTACACTCCTAGCATATCGGTGTCCATTCGTGAACTGTTTGAAGTTCTTGGAGATGCCGTGAGTGTGGGCAGGAAGTCCTGGGGTCACAGTGGTAAATGTTTCCTTTGAGTCTGGCCACAGCCTCTTTCTGGAAAAGAATTTCATTACTTCCTAAAGGTCACTTGTGTTTTAAAGGTTCCAAGAAGTTCAGCCCTCCTTTGGGAGGTGGAGTTTTGCAGAATACTACAGTTGGTTTGCCCAGTCACTTATACAGGGATTGGAAGGGTAGTAAAAGGAAAAGATGGTATCACATGCCTGCCACTCACAGCCACCTGCAGCAGAGAACAGCTCCAGGTTTGATTATTTACCTATGGGCCTTCTTCATCACTGAGACGAAATAAAATTACTCCATTGGCATTGAAATTTCTTAAGCCTTTTATTTTGATATCATTTACATTTTACCCCAAAGGGGGCTAGAGAGATGATTCAGTGGTTAAAAGCACTTGTTGCTCCTGCAGAGAACCCAGATTGGATTTCCAGAAGCCACATGGTGGTTCACAGCCATCTACCTGTAACTCCAGAATCAAGGGATCTAATGTCCCCTTCTGACCTTGAAGTGGACAAAGCACATACATACCTGTAGGCACAGTACAGAAAATGAATAAGTCTAATTTAATTTTTTATTTGATTATTTAAAAAAAAAAAAAAAGCAGTTTTGAATCTCTAACAGAGAGAAGCTGGTAAGTCAGCAGAGGGGTGGGCCCATGTGTCTCAGTGACCCAGAGCACTCTCTGCTAAGCCTTATGACTTGAGTTTCATACCCAAGGCCTACATGAACATCGTGGAAGGACAGAAGCAACTTCAGCAAGTTAATTATCCCTTGAGTTCTACATGGTGTGTGTGTGCGCGTGCACATGTGCACACATGCACATTTGCACGCACGCACGTGTGCACACACACACACAAAATGTAACTCCAGGAGTGGTGGCACATACCTTAAATCCCAGCACTCAAAGGTAGATGGATCTCTGAGTTCAAGGCCAGCTGGTCTATATAGAGAGCTCCAGAGAACCTATCTCTGGAGAGGTCAAGCTGCAACAGATCTAGAAGCTTCATCCCTACTGGCTAGTGTTCATAACACTGGAAGGTGCTGGGCATGTTCCTGGAGAAGAATCTTATGCAGCTGGAAACCCTGCAAACTTCAATAAAGACCAGCCTGGCAAGCTATGCCCACTGATGAAATGTCATGAGAGTAACTGACCACTTTCTGATGATTTTTAAGATCCATTCCACCAGAAGGAAGCTGTGCCTGGCACTAATATTGGGACCAAGAGCCCTGTGGCTAGAGAGATCAGAGAGATCCTACCACCATTATTCTGTTAAACAGACTTAGTACATAGTGAATTGACTCATCTTTATACCCATAGGTTAGTGCGTATCTCAGCCTTCATTAGAGAGGCTTCTTTTTACAGTCTATGTCGATTACACAAAGAGCCACAACTGGTTCGTGTGTAGATGACAAGAGACTAAAGAGTTCTGAGCCCTAAGCGGGACGTCTATATCATGCCCAGTCCTTCCAAGGCTCAGAGATCATCACTGAAGGGTGGGAAGAATGTAAGAGCCAGAGGCAGTGGGTGACCACAAGGGCACAGCAGGGCAATTACATATGAGCTCACAGCAGCTGTGACTGCATTCATGAGACCAAGACACCCAAAATCCCAGCAAGGACTGGTAAAGTGGGCATGAAGCCCCACCCCCAGCTGAGGAGCTATTGGGAATTAATGACTACTGGGATAGGGAGAGTCCATTTTCTGTGGGGATGCAGTCCCACGAGGCAACCTATGCTCCAGGACACTTACTGGCAGCACCAAGTACACTCAGTGGTATTGAAGAACAAAGAAAACACACGAAATTGAAAGGCAATAGTGGCAGTGGGCATCTTACTTTTCAATTGCTGTGACAAAACACCATGACCAGGATAACTGTTATATAGAACAGTCTTCCGAAGGGTTTGCTTACAGTTTCCAAGGGTTAGAGTCCATGGCCATCATGGTGGGGAGATTGGCGGCAGGCCAGCAGGCGTGATTTTGGAGCAGTAACTGAGAGTACGTATCTTGATCTACAACTATGAAGCAAAGAGGGAAATTTGGAATCTCAGGTCTTTTAAAACCTCAAAGCCTCCCCCCGCCCCCCGCGCTCCCCAGTGACACACATCCTCCAAGGCTACACCTCATGATCCTTCCCAAACAGTTCCACCAACAGGGGACCAATATTCAAATATATGAGCCTATGGTGGCCATTCTCATTCACACCACCATAGTGGGATGGGAGAGGAATTGGAAGGGAGGGAAGGGAGGGAATGGGGAGTAGATTCAATCAAATACATTATAAACATGTATGAAATTCTCAGACAACAAAAAACTATATACATATACATATATATATATATATATTTTTTTTTTTTTTAAATAGGAAGGTAAAATTGGATGGGAATTTTTTTTCTTTTTTGTGTTTCAAGACAGGGTTTTGCTGTTGCTTTGGAGCCTGTTTTGGAATTCACTCTGTAGACCAGGCTGGCCCCAACTCACAGAGATCCGCCTGCCTCTTCCTCCCAAGTGCTGGGATTTAAGAGTGTGTGCTGTCATACCTGGCACCTTTTTGAGTTTTTGAGACAGGGTCTCAGTATGCTTCCCATGCTAGTGTTAAACTCTTATACCTAGCAATCGTCCTTTTTGAGACAGGGTTTCTCTATGTAGCCCTGGCTGTCCTGGAATTCACTTTGTAGACCAGGCTGGCCTCAACCTCACAGAGATCCACTTGCCTCTGCTTCCTGAGTGCTGGGATTAAAAGTGTGCACCACCACCACCGGCATATACTCTGGTTTCTCTTCAGATAGTATAAATCCTTCGCCTTTTACTAGCAATCAGCCTCAACTCCCCTTACTGTTATCAGCTTACATTATTTTGATCCGTTCTCCTAAACCAAGAAACCAACAGGACACAGCTACTCATTGAACTAGACGAGGTAGATCTGAGCTGTGGTTCTCAATGTCCTCATTTTGTTCCAGGATCCTGCTTTGCTTGTTGACACAGGCTCTCCCCCTGCCATGCAGCCTGACCTCCCACCATCCCTGGCACCACAGGCATGAGCCATGAACCCTCTCCAGTCTAGGCGTCTGGCTCCGACTGCTTTGCTGCTGATTAAGACCATGCACCTGGGGGGGATGTTTGAAAACTGATCCCAATGAACAATATTTATGTGAACAGCTAAACTAACTCAAGTTCACCTTCAAAGACAAAGATGCTGCTGCCTTTGGGCGATGTCAGAGTCCCACTGGAGTCTAGACTTCCTGAGAACGTTCTGGGAACTCTAAACTTTGAAAACAACAACAAACTCAGGTTGGGTGAGTAAAGGAGAGAGAAGAGAGAAAAGCTTCAGGCCTAGAGGAGAAGGAGGGGAAGGTGGAGGAAGAAGAATTCCATTTACTTGAGAGGACACTGGGAGAGAAACTACTAGGCTTCCATTCCCAGGAACAGAAGTCACCCTGAGCCGTGGATTGTGAAATAGAGACCTAGGGCGGTTGTCAGGCCTCCCACATATACTGGTTGAGTAAGTTGGGACAAGTTCCTTAATCTCTCCAAGCCTCGGTTTCCTTGTCTCTAAAATGAGATTGCGTAAGCAAATGCACTCAGCCCAGAGTGTGTCAGAGAAAGCAAGGAATAATGTGAATTACTGTTATTAGCAGTAGCGGTTCGCCTGCTGCCAACAGGCATTCCCCCTCTTTTTCGTCTCCCATTAATCCCAGCCTTTCTTCCCTCTTTCAATATTTGGCTTCCTCTTTCCTTCTAGTCGCTGGGCAGAGATCAAAGATGGAATCCGGGCCTGGTATTTGTGAGGCAGAGCTCTGCACTCTTCAGCTGTACCTCCACATATCTGTCCTGTAGATAAAAGGTAGCCAGGAAATACAGAACTCCCAGAAGGCTGAGGGAACATCCCATAGCCAAGTCTTTAAAAACATTTACTTATTCATTTATTTTTATGTGTATTGATGTTTTGCCTGCCTTTATGTCTGTGTACCACATACATGCACTACCAGAAACACAGTTGTGAGCTGCCACGTAGATGCTAGGAATCAAA